>NW_027271857.1:600000-934513 GCF_040938485.1 Diadema antillarum | reverse complement strand
AGTGTGCCGCACCCAGGGGGTGGGGTGCAGAGCTAGAGTGTGCCGCACCCAGGGGGTGGGGTGCAGAGCTAGAGTGTGCCGCACCCAGGGGGTGGGGTGCAGAGCTAGAGTGTGCCGCACCCAGGGGGTGGGGTGCAGAGCTAGAGTGTGCCGCACCCAGGGGGTGGGGTGCAGAGCTAGAGTGTGCCGCACCCAGGGGGTGGGGTGCAGAGCTAGAGTGTGCCGCACCCAGGGGGTGGGGTGCAGAGCTAGAGTGTGCCGCACCCAGGGGGTGGGGTGCAGAGCTAGAGTGTGCCGCACCCAGGGGGTGGGGTGCAGAGCTAGAGTGTGCCGCACCCAGGGGGTGGGGTGCAGAGCTAGAGTGTGCCGCACCCAGGGGGTGGGGTGCAGAGCTAGAGTGTGCCGCACCCAGGGGGTGGGGTGCAGAGCTAGAGTGTGCCGCACCCAGGGGGTGGGGTGCAGAGCTAGAGTGTGCCGCACCCAGGGGGTGGGGTGCAGAGCTAGAGTGTGCCGCACCCAGGGGGTGGGGTGCAGAGCTAGAGTGTGCCGCACCCAGGGGGTGGGGTGCAGAGCTAGAGTGTGCCGCACCCAGGGGGTGGGGTGCAGAGCTAGAGTGTGCCGCACCCAGGGGTGGGGTGCAGAGCTAGAGTGTGCCGCACCCAGGGGGTGGGGTGCAGAGCTAGAGTGTGCCGCACCCAGGGGGTGGGGTGCAGAGCTAGAGTGTGCCGCACCCAGGGGGTGGGGTGCAGAGCTAGAGTGTGCCGCACCCAGGGGGTGGGGTGCAGAGCTAGAGTGTGCCGCACCCAGGGGGTGGGGTGCAGAGCTAGAGTGTGCCGCACCCAGGGGGTGGGGTGCAGAGCTAGAGTGTGCCGCACCCAGGGGTGGGGTGCAGAGCTAGAGTGTGCCGCACCCAGGGGGTGGGGTGCAGAGCTAGAGTGTGCCGCACCCAGGGGGTGGGGTGCAGAGCTAGAGTGTGCCGCACCCAGGGGGTGGGGTGCAGAGCTAGAGTGTGCCGCACCCAGGGGGTGGGGTGCAGAGCTAGAGTGTGCCGCACCCAGGGGGTGGGGTGCAGAGCTAGAGTGTGCCGCACCCAGGGGGTGGGGTGCAGAGCTAGAGTGTGCCGCACCCAGGGGGTGGGGTGCAGAGCTAGAGTGTGCCGCACCCAGGGGGTGGGGTGCAGAGCTAGAGTGTGCCGCACCCAGGGGGTGGGGTGCAGTCGTGCGAATCCCTAGAGGGTTCTCTGAATTCACATTTATGCAACCTATGACGTCATTTATAGAATAAGTGAAGCTCTTGACGTCATTATAAATGTCAAAAGTAGTGACGTCATTCATTTAGCTTTCTCTTATTAGTATGTCCTATTACTTTATGTGTTTTATTTCTTTCTTTATTCATATTCGTAATTTCTTTTATTTTGTTATCCTTTATTCATGTTTCATAACTTGTGTATCATTTTCATATTAATTTTCCATATTCTAATGTCCTAAACAATACTCAGAAGTTATGACACCCGAGACATCCTAATACGTAATACTACTTCCCTTTCGCATCACCATCATTGAAACAGGTCGATGCCCCTGGGATCATTGCTTTAATTGACTGAAATCAAGAATATTGAGAAACACAATATCTCCTACATTATACATGGAAATAAAAGAATATCTATTACGTGTATGACAATTACAACAAAGTACTGATACCACGATGGTATTTTAAAAAACCAATAACAATAACAACTGAAAGTAAAGCCCCGATTGATAACAGAAAATGTGATGGAAGGATACGGAACAGAAGGAATAGATGAGACAAGTTGAGATTAGAAGGAAAAGAAGAGATGAAGAGGGGAGCGGATATCGAACAGAAGGATTTAACATTTCAAACATAGCATTGTTGTGATATTTTATTCCTTAATTGTCTCTTAAAATAAATGATAGACTGTCGATGTGTCAAATAAGTTGCATGTAAATTTGTTTAGTTTTACCTGTTGTTGTGAACAAACATTGATGGAAGTACTAACATACAAAGACAACTATTAATATAGCTAATGTGATTTTGATTGATTCGGTACAGTAATTGTCAGAAATTTGTGGGAAACATATTTTACGACCAACGGCGCTCAGGAGTTTGCATTTCAGAACCTGTTCATTGATCGACACCTTCCTTTCACGTGTTTGCAGTGCTGTGATTAGTGGAAAGTGAACATTTTACTTCACTCAACAACCCATATTCTGGGTATCGGAGTCCAATGTTAAGTCATATTTCACGTTACCAATTCAATAATGGAAACAGAGTTGCAAGTAACTTTGAAAATACAAATGTATACAAAATAACTATGATCAAGTAAATGAGAGTGAAATACGATTCATGAAAAGAACAAAGAAAATATACACAAATATAATAAATACAGATCTATCAATACACGATACCCCTTCATCAATGTTTCTGTTGGTTGAGATCTGGCAAACGACGGCAGTCTGCAAAATGCAAGACAAACCGATATATGAATTCTTTCATTCCATTTGCAATTAAACTTTTCAATAGTACCCGTTAACTCATAAGTAGCTGAACTACCCAAGGTCGCCCGTGAGGTTGCCCCCTTTAATGGGCTACCTGAGGCCTGCCCGTCCGTTATCTGATAAATTTGTGTTTAATTGTTTCCACTGTTTTCACGTGGAATACTATACTGTCATTGAGTAATTTGAGGGAGGTTATAGAGGTAAGCAGGAGTGTGTCGGAATTGTTTCTGTGATGAGCGGGTCTTTTGGTGGAGTCTTGGGCTTTCAAATGGACTATTTGTGATAGATAGGGGACAAATTTGCGGTGATTTATGGTTTGGAAAGTTGTCGGGTTGGGGCGATATTGTAAAAAAGTGAAACTGCACTGAAGATCCCATGTTTGCTAGTTTTTTATCACCATCATTATCATCTCAACGACAGCATTATCGCCACCTTCATTATCAGCTTCACCATCATAATCATTGTCATTTTTACAGTCATTGCCACAGACGGGTCATTATCATCATCACCTGGGATCACCATCTTGGGATTTTACGGTTTTTGGATTTATGATGTAATGATGTTATGATGCTGATGATGTTTGATATAGATTATGTTATCTACGAGCTGTTATACCTCCGCTTCCTTTTCCATTCTTATTTTTCTTCCTGTTCTCTACCGTTCATCCTCCCTTTATAATTTTGTTTTCTGGCAAATTGACATATGATTACAATATATTTGTTATCTTGTATATCTCAGTATTGTAAAGTGATTATGTGCAATACAATGGTGGAATGTAGAAAGAATGTTGATGATGATATAATCACTGATATTGTTTTCGTATGTTTTAATTTGCTTGTTGCGTTGTATTTTATGGTGAGTTGATTTGAGTTGTTTCAGTTTATCGCTGGCTGGGGGTGGGGGGAGGTGAGACTGGGAACGTAGCAACAGGGAAGGTTTCGGGAGTTTTAACATCATGCCAATTGACTGATTGAGTCGGTCTTATGCCGCGTTTTTATAGAATTGTTCTTTTCAGTTTGACTTTGCATGCATATTCAGTTATTTATTATTTATCATGTACTATTTCGTGTTCTCTCTCTCTCTCCGTGAATACAGGGCCTGGGAACTAACAAGCAAAAAAAAAAAAAGGTCCTCAGCTCATCTCTCCCCGTCCACTTCCGGGTTTCTTCAGCTGACAAGCAAAAAAAAAAAAAAAAAAGGTCCTCAGCTCATTCTCTCCCCTCCCATTTCCGGGTGTTATAAAAAAAAGGTCTTCAGAGAAAACACATAACCTTACCGCCGCCATACTTCAAGATCTCTATCTATTTCTATTTTAGTGCCACTTACGTACTTCCGGGTTGAAAAAAGTGTGGGGGCCCAAAGTGATGACACCTTATGTATTCTTTTGTATGGTGCACAAAAAGTGTGGGGGCCCGAGCACCCACGGCCCCCACGGCTGCCCCGGCCCTGGAATATATATATATTTATATATATATATATAATTATATATATGATTATATATATATATATATATATATATATATATTATTTATTTATTTATTTATGTATATATATAAAATTATATATATATATATATATATTGTGTTTGTTATGCTTCGTATGTTAAAATCCCGCACTAAATTTCCTGTAATTTTTTTTTATTATTGGACGATTAAAATGAATTGAATTGAATTGAAGTTTATTGATGATATCTTCCAGAAACAGTTGGGATTTGTGATTAGCACAACGGAATTTGCATGAAAATTTCCTTGCGAAACATTCAAGTGCTTCAGGTATTTCTTAAAATGAAGCTCCTGTTTGAAAATTCGATAATGCAAACATTGGGGATTAAAATTTCTTCTACATCAATGCGCCACTCTTCCTTATAAATGTCATTTAATCTGCCGCTAACTAAACTTTTGCTTCTACTAGAGTGAGATTTGATGCTTGATTGTTCCCACTTTCCGTGAGACCTAGGTTTTCAATAAGCTATATTTGTTTTATATTTTGGGGTGTTATTTTCTGATATTTATATTTTGTTCTCGAATTAGGTCGTTTTTACATACGTGGACATAGGGTAACGTTGTGTCGTTGAGTTTGCACTAATTAAGATTTCGGGGTGTCATTTTCCGATATTTGCAATCGATTTAGGTCATTTCCACATAGGATAATGTTGGGTCTTGCAGTTTGCATTAATTACGCTAGTATTTCGGGGTGTCATTTTTCGAAATTTGGAATCGATTTATGTGGTTTTCTCATAGGATAGCGGTGTGCCTTGCAGTTTGCGTAGAGTTTGCATTAATTAATATTTCGGGTGTCATTTTCCAATTTTTGTAATCGATATTACTTGGTTTCCACATATAGGATTGACCCTAGGATAGCGTTGTGTCTTGGAGCAGAGAGCTATGGGTGAGACCTTCCTGCTTGAAGTTTGCGTTGAGTGTGCATTAATTAGTAGTTCGGCCATCAATGATCTATCATTACAGTCCGTATTTCTCCACTTAATTCTGTTCTGCATTTTCTGAATGATTTTCTGATAATTTTTCAATAAAATGTTTTTTTTTCAAGTTATTGTTGACTGTTGAGGTGAGATGTGTGATAATACTGAAGTAAACGTGACGTTAGTCATTCTTCGATAGCATGGATTTACTTGATCGATATCTGTTTTGAAAGGGCTAGAGTGGCCTGGGAAGAGCCAGGTCCAGGTGCTGTAATTCACCCTAACTGACAGAACTGAACTGACAGCTGTGGCTACGCGACTAAGCGGTCACTTCGTGAAAAGGATAATATTATTTCGAGATGATCGAAGAAAATGGTATGTCATCACGTCTGTAATCACGTAATAAATCAGAATTACGATTTCATGGTTGTGTGGTTGTAGATATACATCAGTGTAATCACAATATGTCATTATCTCAAATTCATAAAAATCCTCATTTTTTGCCTCTCCGGTCACTTCGTGAAACGAGCGACGATATGCATGATGTAGGGGCAAATATCATCAAAAGCACATTTATGATGTTAAAAAGTCAAATAAGAAATATGACCTGGACTATAGGTCTCACACCTGTAAATAAAATGGAATGTCCCAGACCCCTTCACAAATTCGTACCAAAGACACCAAAATAAATGAAGAAAAAAATTAATTAAAAATCAGTGATGCAGTTTGGCAAAAAACTGAATAGCTGTAGATATTGAGTATATGAATTCCTCTACAAACTGCATTTTGGTTGGAAGATGAAAGCTTTTCTGATGGAATTTGAGGGGACTATATTTCAGTGGCTGCATGTACAGAAAATAGGTGATTCTTTGAGTGAAAAGAACTCGTAGTCTGGCTTTGCGGACCCTTGGACAGAGCACCCAGAGTTTGAGCCGAAGAACCTGCCTTGGAATTTTGATGGATGAAAGGGTATATCTCACTTATTCAGGTTAGTGAATATGAAACACCTCATTTCTCCCAGCTATTTTACAGAATTTTTTGAAATTTGAATTTTAACACACGTCTCTATGGGGAATTATTTACCCGTGTGAGCCCTATAGGGCTCACACCTGTAAATAAAATGGAATGTCCCAGACACCTTCTCAAATTTGTACCAAAGATACCAAAATAAATGAAGAAAAAATTAATTAAAAATCAATGATGTAGTTTGGCAAAAAACTGAATAGCTGTAGATATTGAGTATGAATTCCTCTACAAACTGCATTTTGGTTGGAAGATGAAAGCTTTTCTGATGGATTTTGAGGGGACTATATTTCATTGGGTACGTGTACGGAAAATAGGTGATTTTTTGAGTGACAAGAATACGTAGTCTGGCTTTGCGGACCCTTGGACAGAATTTGAGCAGAAGAACCTACACTGGAAATTTGATGGATGAAAGGGTATATCTCACTTATCCAGGTTAGTGAATATGAAACACCTCATTTCTCCCAGCTATTTTACAGATTTTTTTTTTTTTTGAAATTTGAATTTTAACACACGTCTCTATGGGGAATTATTTACCCGTGTGAGCCCTATAGAGAATGCACGCAATGCACACAAGTCTATGGGAAGTATTCATCCCATACAAGCTCTGCTGGTTTATGTTGATCTATTGCGTCAGATCTCTTCCTCCCTCCCCTTCTCCTTCCTAACCCCCCCCCCCCCCATCCCTCTCCTCTATCACCCCCCCCCCCCAACTCTGCTTGGCTACAATTTGTTTTCTTATTATGTTGTTGTGGTACTAGATCTTTGTACATAGCAGTCATCAGTATCACACAACTTTGAATGACTGTGTTATTTTAATGTATTTCTTTGTTTTGGCTACCACTGAAACAGCTCAAAATACATGAAGTTTCTGTTTGACAAAACAAAGTCTTTTAAAGTACTTTGTAGGCAATAAGGTGATGATGACACCCCCATAATCAAGGATACTGCCTGCATCTATGTATTCATCTTATGAAGAACTGATCAACACTGCAAGATTTATTTTTGAAAAAAAAACCCAAAGGGCATGATTTTTCAAAAGTGTCCCTTTGAGAAGCTTTATAACCCTTGAATGTGTAATTTCTCATGTAGGGGCAAATATCATCAAATACACATTTATGATGTTAAAAAGTCAAATAAGAAATATGACCTCCACTATAGAGGAGCCTAAGGGTGGGATTTCACTGAGCACGCGAACGATTTGCGAAGGACGCGAATGACAAAATCCAACATTCGGAAAAGTTTTTCTGCGAATGTGTTCCGACAATGAAGCCGAAAACTATTCTTGCGCAATTTGTGCGAAGTTCCCACGACGTAAGTGCGATTATCGTGTGTATCATTGCTAAAGTACAGCATGTTACGTACACGAAGAACACGCGACGGAAATGCGAACAACGAAACATTTTCAATAATCATGGGAGAAAATGTAGCAAGGAGAGATGGAAGCAAGAAAAAAAATCAACTCAAAACAGCTTTCTTGAGTTGAATTTTTTGCTTTCCTGTATTTCTCCTTTCTTTTTCTCTCATTTCTCTATCGTGTGTTTGCCTACATTTCCTCCCTATGACGTATCTCCACTAGTAAAGCATTTGATTTTTTTTTTTTTTTGCAGTTCCTCAAACACATAATCTCTATAGTTCAAATGAAATTTACATACTTAAGACTGATTTTAAGTGTATTCTGCGATTTTTTTTTTTTTGGTATATCAAATATTCTTTATCTTTGCTAGTCTTTAATTTCTTTTGTTACTATAGTTGTTAATAATTGTTTGATGTTTAGATGTATGCTACGATTTTTATATGTAGAAAACGTACAGGGCATACATCCCCCAAACGTGCGCTAAACGTTCGCGAGAATGTCTCAAAAGGTACGCGAACAGTTTGCGATTACGTCGTAAAATGATCGGAAAAACTTCGCAGATTTCGCGTAACATACGCAAGACATTCTCCGAAGTTTCGGAGTCTTTTGGGGGTTTCACGAACATTTTGCGAACATCGCGCGTGTCTTGCGAAGGTCTTGCGCATATGACGAAGCTTTAAAGACGCTTTCGAGAACAATTCACGAGCAAATCCCGACTAAGTGTGCGGAAAAGTTTCGCAAAAAAATTTCAAACTTTTTTGAAATTCTCGCCGAAGTAAAAACGACATTCACGAACAATTAACGACGCTTCCGAACCCTCACGTTTGTTTGGCGATCTTTTGCAGACTAAAATGCGAATGCTGGATTTTGCCATTCGCGTCATTCGCAAATCGTTCGCGTGCTCCGTGAAATCCCACCCTAACTGAAGGCTCTGCCGTATACTAAAGCGCCCTCAGTGACAAACCTCGTAACTTCTCTCTTTTGTTTTTCGTTCTCGAAAATTGTTACACCTCTGTCTAAAGGGACACATTGATTTGATTTGATTTGATTTATTTATTCACCGTAAATTCATGCAGAAAAAAAGAGTACAGTTAAAGTATGACAAGCAATATACAACATTATTATGATCAACAGAAGAATATACGCTTACAACAGAGAATGCATCAAATATGGAAAAGGGAAGAAAACAAGAGAAAAAAAAAATAAGCAGCGAATATGTACGGTAGGATAGCCCATTCAGCTCAGTCTACGAAGACACCCCTATGGATGTTCTTCCATGGGGTCCTAACATGAAATTGATATTGATATCAGGATAAAAAGATTCAAACTGTAAAAATATGTATATCATTGACAAGAGAAAAAAGAATATATTGACTGAGCTACAAAGAAAATAAACTTATACTATAGAGGGATTATAAAAAATCTGGAACAAATGATATTAACTTACTAGAAAATGAAGCAGGACTACAAACAACTTTTGAATTTGGAGGGAGATTGTTATATTGCACAGCACCCCTATAATAAAAAGTTCTTTTACAATATTCTGTCCTAGGATTTGGCAATGCTAAGTTACCCGTTGACCTAAGTGAATAATTGAAATGATAATATTGAAATTGATCTTTTAAATACGGAGGTGCAAAGTCATTTAATGCCTTGAAACCCATGGTGTTCAAGTGGCAACAACGCCGAACTGCTAATGACTTCCAGCCTAGACGTGCATGCAGCTCTCTGACCGACATATGTCTATACGGACTTATTCCTAATATTATTCGACATGCTCTGTTTTGAAGTTTCTGTAATAACATTGTATGTTTAGCACTGGTTGCACCATATATGATATCTCCATAATCAAAAATAGGAAGAATAATTGCATTATAAACAACTTTTAGATTAGACAATTGATTGTATGTCGTAATCGGGATAACAACCGTATCAAATTACTTATTCGAGTGCATATTTTATCAATATGGAGGTTCCATTTCAAACATGGATCTAAGATCATGCCAAGATATTTCGTGGAATGTACCTGACAAATTATATTTTCATTTACCAATAAATGCAGTTTATTACACTTTTTTAACTTCATCTGAGAGCCGAATAACATACAAACAGTTTTATCTTGATTGAGGCTCAACTTAGATGTACACAACCAACTGAAAATGTTCTGTATTTCAGAATTCAAAACAGACTCAATCATAGTGATGTCTGAATGTGAGAAATAAATAACAGTATCATCAGCGTATGTATTGAACAAGAATATACTTGTTTGACTATGCTGTCAATATGATGAACAAGTCAAGAGCGGGTCCAAAATTGACCCTTGCGGAACACCGTAATCGATATTGGCTTCCACTGATGTTGATGAACTAAAAAGTGTATAATATTCTGCGGTCAGTAAAATAACTCATAGAGAACCATGGCAAACAGCTCTCTGCATGAGAGCACATGATTTTGAAAGGCTATTGGTTTAAATTGATTTGTCACAGCATTTGTGCTTTGTTGCTCTTATTTACTAACATCGATGATGATGATGATGATGATGATGATGATGATATTAATGATAACGATATGGCTTATGATGATGATAATTTAGACTTTAAAATGATAATTATGACGATAACTGTGGTCGTATGTTTAATGACAATTGCAATGATAATGATTTTGAAATATTAAACAAACTGATACAACTCTCTTGATGAGTTTGTGATACAGGCTCAACGAGTTTCCCGAATCAGCGTTATATTCTCAGTTCCTCTTGTATGCATGCATGACTATGTTGCTATGTTTAACTTTGCAGGTGTCTTTCAAAAGTTTAGAGAGTGAAGGAAAAGATATCAACTTTTTTTTTTTTTTAATCAGTTGGAACTCGACATTTAGACCATGCACCATCGAAGTCCTCACCAGTATACCAGTAAGGCGCAGGGCATTGTTCTGTAGATAGGTCCTGTAGTATAGCCCGTACTAATACGTCTTCAATGGGAGTGCAGTTTTGCCTGCACTGTAAAACAGGGAAAATTATTTTGCAATAATTGATTCAACGTCTCCAGAGGTAATAAATAAAAACTTGTGGAGGCACAATGTCACTCGTATCCAGGTTGTCGTGCTTGCAACCACCTTGATCTATTTCCATTATCACGTTAGTGGACAAGAGAGGGCGTGATGAGGTAACAACTGACCAAAAGCTAGAATTTGGTTTTCCACCACTTCTTTCAAAACGCTTATCACTTTTGCTGTTTGTAATTATTTGGGATTGAGCACGGACATCGAAAGAGAGGTATAGTATAATATCAAGCAAGAACGATAACAAGGCCCCCGCCAGAACCATGACTATTCTTTTCGTCAAATAAGGGGTACCATCGACCCTTCCCCCCTCCTCCCCCCCAAAAAACAACAACACCCCCCCCCCACACACACACACACACAAAATGAGAGAACACAAACAAACAAAAAAACCTTTTGTGATGCTGCCCTGGATACTGGCACTCTCAAAGAATGGCATGAGCCCGCAGCATCGGAGCAAATCAAAGAAATACAAAATACGCATTTAAAATTATAAAACATTAAAACAATGAAGGTTGAGGTGAGATTGAAAGAAAGAACGGCATTAAACTAGGTTCATCAGTTAGACAGAAAACAATTATAAGACTATATTAGCAGAAAGTTCATAAAACTTTCACTGATTGATTGTCATGATGATGATCATGTGCATTTTCTGTCCACTCAGCGCCGCACGCTTAGCGATTCTTGTCAATGAGTCATTGGCTTGAGTTGAATGGCTCCTCGCGAACCTTTGGTAATCCCCACCCAGTAACACACTTGACTACGCAACGGCGTCCCTGCTGATTGGCGTCGAGCGTGAAGAAACCGTGTAGCAAGCCGTTCAAATTCTATGCAGCAGCATGAGCAGCCACGGGCGACACGACGACAATCTACAATTGTACACAACGGTTGCTGCAAACTATTTCCTTACTACTGCATGCTGCAATCCTCATTTGGTGGATTGACATATATGGTAAGTAGACATTTTTACCACCTTTCTTTATTTATAATAGAGTGCTCATGGTGTATTAACTGAGGCTTAAATCAATCGGTTTGCTTGATGTGGACCACGTAAAATGGTAAGTGCTTAGTCCCATATGTTCAAATATTCGTGTGTATTTTGTTGTCAAATAAACTGCTGCTTCTTTCGCCAAGTTCACGTTTAATTCCTTCGAGCAGTTAACTTATTTTGCAGAATTGGCGTGCTAGTAACATTGTGTTGAGCAGTGCAATAACATCTACTTATAATATTTCTCTGCATAAACCAGTGACAGTTTGCTGAGCCTGAGTTCATGAAATGAAATCATTGCCACAGCTAAATTTTTACATTGTAAGTTGCACATGGGGTCGCTGCTGCGGTTAATAACTTAATGATTTTGTAGCCCGACCAGACTGCGACTGGGCTGTGTATAGATGCTC
The DNA here is from genome assembly GCF_040938485.1 of Diadema antillarum. Taxonomy (NCBI): domain Eukaryota; kingdom Metazoa; phylum Echinodermata; class Echinoidea; order Diadematoida; family Diadematidae; genus Diadema; species Diadema antillarum. Next base: position 922,740 of record NW_027271857.1, on the reverse strand, counting down.
TAGACCTAGTTAATTTAATGATTTTGTAGAATTGTGGTTGCAACCACTGACTGTTGATGGAAATGTGGGAGGGAGACTTTCTTATTTTGGTCAGATTTGATGAAACTTTTACCATTCTGTTAATCCTATTTTATACTCGATACTTTTATATTGATTTCAGTCAATGCTCACATGATGGTGTGGAATTGTTCTTTACTCCCTCATACACAGTGCTAGAGTCAAGGGCAGTAAACATGATATGGCTGAATCAAGAACAGTTTAAAGCATTTTTCATGAATAAAAGTATTTTGCATTTCATTCAGCACAAACATAATGTAGGGGGCCTACCGCACTGTACATGTACAGTGCAGTACCGTACCTTTGTGATTTGATCTATATATGACAGCCACAATAGCATTTTTTTTTTTACTTATAAACATCTGAAACATCAGTAAAAGACTATGTTTGAGTTTGACTTAATAGTTAATTCCTGTTTTCTCATGTCATAAATCAACAAAATGTCAAAAAGTAAGAATCCCTAGGAATAAGGATCATTAGGAGAAAAACTAAAAAAATGTTGTACATGCCTCCTTCAGTAATGTACAGTAGTTTTATGCAACAAAAGAAAATATAACTAGAGATTGTTATTTGTCATCACTGACAAATTAAGGTGATCCGATTTTTTTTTATCAATGATTCCAGTCCTGATCGCAATATGCATGACCATACAAGTTTCATCTGTGTTTAGAGACATTGGCCGTGTGATGTTTGCATTCTCATTTAGAAAAGGGAGTCATATCTGCCATCTTTGGTACCAAATTCTGTATACACTGAATAACGAAGATACAGCAATGAATACATATGACCTTTGACCCACCTTTGCACTCCCAAGATTGCATCTGATGAAATAGTGGTTATTTTGTGAAATGATTCTCGCGACATCGTCTATACGTGTGAAAAATATGGGAAAAATAGGACAGGTATTCACTAAGATACAAGATGAAACATTTATGACCTTTGACCCTAATTTACATACCCAAGATGTTGTCCGATCTAGTAGTTGTTATTTTATGAAATAATGTACGAGACATGAACTAAACATGTGCAAAATATGGGGGTGATAGGGCGTGTTTTTCTTGAGTTATTGCAAAGAAAGTTGCAGAAAGAAAGAAATATCTCAATACATAGAAGATAAGCTTTAATTTCAACCAATTTTTTATCGTAATCCCGACATCGTATGAAAAAACAAAGGAAACAAAACGATAGCGCAAAGTCTCAGCTACAACATATTAAAATCTGGGAGAAATTCACCGAAGAGTAAGTGAGCTAGTGCTCGATAAAGACAATCATGTCAATTTTCACATTAAAGAAAATTCCCTCCCATGGAGATAACACGTCATAACGAAGATACAAAAAGAAGTACATATGACCTTTGACCTCAATTTGTACAGACAAGATGGCATCTGAGTAAAAAGTGATTATTTTGTGAAATGATCCTTGTAACATGGTCTTTGCGTGTGCAAAATATGGGAAAGATAGGACATGTATTCACTAAGATACAGGATGAAACATTTATGACCTTTGACCCTAATTTACATACCCAAGATGGTGTCCGATCAAGTAGTTGTTATTTTATGAAATAATTTACGTGACATGAACTAAACATGTGCAAAATATAGAAGTGATAGAGGCCGTTTTTCTTGAGTTATTGCAAAGAAAGTTGCAGAAAGAAAGAAATATCTCAATACATCGAAGATAAGCCTGAATTTCAACCCAATTTTTTGACGTGATTCTGACATCGTATGAAAAAACAAAGGGCACACTTACGGTAGTGTAAAGTCTCAGCTACAACATATTAAAATCTGGGAGAAATTTACCGAAGCTTAAGTGAGCTAGTGCTCGATAAAGATAGTCATGTCAATTTTCATTTCCAGAAAAACTGCACTCCCATAGAGATAACACGTAAACTGGTCAAATTTGACAAGATTACATTCAATCAATTTTTACGAGGTGATACCGTTATCCAATCAAAATTTTGTTATTTTATGTTTGAAAGAACATTAGATGAGCTACATCATACTGAAATATGGGTGAAAATTGACAAAGGACTAGTGAGATACGCTCGAATGAACTTGAAATTTGATGACGTCATTTTGAAAATTTACTTTTTTTACTTTATTAAGAAATTTGATATCTTTTAATCATTTTGTCAGCATTGCCACCCCATGAAATGACATGTACAACTCATCAGCTTTCAAAATATGTACAGAAAATGGGGGGTCACCGTCCATCCTGACGAGTAAAATCGGATTTAAAATTGGCAGTTTTTTGGCATAGTTGTACTGTATATCGCCATTGACGCGCGCGCGGAATTTCAACTTTGACGGGCCCGTATGACGTCATATTGAGTCGGATTGACTTGAAACTTGGTAGAAATATTCCTTGACATTTCAGGCAGCCGATAAGTGTGAAAAAACGGGAAATTTCTATTGCATATGAGCTGTGCGTGCGTATATGCGCGAGCGCGTACGCGTCCGTCGATTTTTTCTGAAATACTCCAAATGACCTGAAACGTGTGCAAAACAATTTTGAGCTCGATTGGAACATATTAAAATTTCAACGCGCCCGTACGCGCTCGTTTACCAGGGTCGTGATGAAATTTTATTAAATATATCGATAGAACTTGACTTGAACTATATAATATGTAAATGTCGTTGAGAAATTCCCTTTCATTAATGAGATACGAATGTGAACGTGATTTCAGATAATGACGTCATACTGACGTCATGGTTGACTGATCACAAAGATACATTAGATCTGTCGTTCTTATGACGTGATACATATATGGTATAAGTTTAAAAGTCATAGGTGAATGACTTTTTGAGTTAATCGCTGCACAACATTTGAGGAGAAAGAAATAAAGAAGAAAGATTCAGTACAGATACAATAGGTGATCCGAGAGGATACTCGGATCACCTAATTATAAGCATGATATAGCAATCACAGTAGGTAACTCAAACCATGCAAACAGACTGTTTTGTGAAGCATTGCATGCTTGCAATCAAACCCCTTGAATCAAACTTGAATCAAACAGTATGCCTGTCATTTGTTACACTGAATTTTCAGATTACCCAATAACTGTGACCAGCCTGAATCAATGCTTCATGTTCGGGCTGTGGATTTAAGGATTCAGGGTCTCGTACAGGGTAGTATCATCCATATATAAATTCCAAATTAAGTACTAAAAATTGCTTCAATTTGAATACATACAGATGTAGTTCAGTTGTTGACAACATGTACATTGTACCTGGGAACATTGGTCCCTTTCTGTCCAAATTTTAATTGATGACTTTAAATGATTCGGTCAAGAGGAATCTGTGAGAACAACAACTGCTCCGATTTTAAACCTAAGCGCATGCGCTAGCTGGTAGCAGTGTAGCCTTTTGACCAGGCACTCTTGCTGCGCAACATTACATGTGGTGCCTGATCTCTCTCTGCTGGGCGCGTTTCACTCGAACCCTTTCGCTCGCCACTAGAAAGCGCACAGCGAAAGGGCCTTGTCCAAAGGCTAAGAAAATTGCAACTTTCATGCATTAGATATTCATATTGCCGATGTGCGAAGTGCCACGCAAAGGTTGTTAAAAAAAATAAAGGAATGAACAGAAGGTATTAGATATGGAGATGAACTCGTAGAAAAAACTTCTTTTCAAGACCATGGGATCAATCTTGAAATGAGCAAGTGCACAGCTGATATGAATTAAATATGGCACATACACTGTATGTATAGTTTAAAAGTAAGCCATTTGCTGGTAAAATAGGACACTTTTAGAGATGCTTAAATTTGCCTTTCTTTTTTTATAGTACAGAGATACCACTCTGTCGACTCAGGGCGCTCCCACAGGACATTAAACTGTATGAAAGAGCACCCCAGGGTTGATTACCCAGTTACCCTTGCTGTATGAGACAGGAGTCAAACAAAAGTGATTTTATTGTTATGTTCTTATTGTTTTTACTCCAGAGATAATGTATGCACATGTATTTTTTTAATAATTTTTTGACCTTACTTCCTTTGCCTCTTTATGTGATGATGCAGAAGAATTTAAATACTGTGCACCCAAATACCATAAAGAATGCTCTGTTTTTAATCATTAGATTGCATGAATAGAGCTATGCCAAGATCTATCTGGAGATTCAGGTATTACAGTTGTAGTTACCTGACATACAGTACATGTACACGTACATTGTATATTGTTGTAATGCTCAGAATTGATGGAAACACTTTGACATGTACATACTGCAGTGTGTGCACAGTTTAGAAGAATAAGGGCCAGGGAGGGGCCAGGGAGGGGCTGGTGCAGTGGGAGCTAGGGAAGGGTTAACTATACACAGCCCAGTCGCTGTATAAATAGCGACAGGGCTGTACCGTCATGACCCACAACACAAAGAGAGCTCAGTGATCGCATTGCGATCGCTTTTGAGTTTTGATGCTTAACATCATTTTTTGTCACCTCAATCTCATTAAATGTAATCTTCATTAATGACACTACATATCTATGTTATCGATATTGACATATACACACATTTCACAACTTATCGAAAATGAAGATTTATGCAGCATGTGCGAACGGTACATCTGATAATCGGCAGTTCACGCGATCTGAATGCACTTTAAAGGTCGCGCTGTCGACCGTGCTGCTACCAAAGAGCGCACGCACGCAATAGATTGCTGCACTTCCAGTAGCCACGCACACGCACGCATAATTTGCTGAGTGGTCAACGCGCCATTTTGAATTCTGCAACGATGAACCCCGACGGTCGGGAATTGCGCTAGAAAGTGCCGTTTTTTTGTTCAATGGACTATCGTGAGGGCTCTCTGTGGACTTATGTACCTTCTGTAATATAAGCATGCACTTTACGTGAGTAACATACAAGCGTCTATAAGTAATGTATAAATTGATATAAGTTTTGTAGTTGCGTTGTGATTCCCCACTTTGATGGCGAGGCTCCGACTGTCTGACGCTGTGCTTCGCACAGCGTCTGGTCGAGCTAGGGAAGGGTGAGGAAGGGGCCAGGTACCCAGTAATGAGGGAGGGACTAGGTCCGAGCTGGAGAGATGCTGGATTAGGGGCTATGGAAGCAGACAAACAAGACATAAGATTCCTGCTGAAAGGCCTGTGGGAATCATTTGAGCAAAATGGTTAGTCATGATCCCTCTAATATTGATCAGCAGAGCCTGATCTCTGTAGGTATACTGCTTTTTATATGGGTTTGAAATGTGAACTGCTTGAAGAGGAGGAATGACCTATGACCTAAACAATCACACAGAATACTGTGGCACGATGCAATTAATACCATCACAGAGAGTTCTTTATGCAGTCTATCTTGTTATATTTTCCTATTTAATTCCCTTGGTTGCATAATGTTCACTGCATTTTCTTTTTGTTTTTGTGTTTGTTTGTTGTTGTTCTTGTGTTGTTGGTTTGTTTGTTTGTTTGTTTGTTTGTTTGTTTTTGGGGGTGTTTAATCTATTTCATGTCTACATCTCAGAATACAGTCTGTAACAGGAATAAAACAGATCTTGGAAGTATTGTCTATTGTAGGTGATACATTTGGACACAGAGGCTCTTACTGCAAGCCATAATGGAACACAGCAGTTGGATTGTTGACATTTGACTTCAGCTTGATGAGTCTTGAAGGGTGGAACTAAATTTCCTATTGTGTTCAGGTTATGATATAAGATGAAACAATGAGAATGTATCGTCCACCTTTAGTCTAATTTGCAATTTAAGGACATATTTACACTGTACAGTCACATCACTGTACAGTGATTTCAGGTTTTGCATTCAATAATTACACAATATACAGTTTGTCTTAAAAAGTGACTCATGCAATCACTCTTCTACAAGGTTCCTTGAAAGACATTTACCTGGTAGTAAATGTATGCCAATGTGTCATTATAATACGAAATAGGGAGTGTGATACAAGGTACATATTGTATTCATAATGTGCATCAGACATCAATTCTTCTGTACTGTGCTGTGTGGTGCACTGTGGTTAGAAGTTTTGGTATATCGTGTACACGGTTGTATTATTGCGATTGACAGTAACAGTGATGATAGACAGGGGAGATGCAAATTTTACTTATTTTATGGAGATTGAGAGTACTCTTTTTTACCTTTTTGTGTTGATTTAGTTCTTACATGTATGTTGCTACAATGTTGCAGTAATTTGGAATTGATTTCATAATTCCTATAGAGTGCCCTTTAAGACATTGAAATACAAGCGTGTATACTTTATACTTTATAACTTACCGTACTTCATATCAAAAGTATTAAAGTTGAACACATTTTTGATGGGGTCTACACATTGTAGTGCTCTGTATGTGCAGTATTTTGTGGACTGTGATGCATTTTGTGTGGTCACAGAGTAGCAGTGAAGGAGGAGGTTCAGAAGAGGAGAGAAAGAAGAGAAGGGAAAGGTGAAATTTCTGTTTTTGTTTTTGGAAAAAGGGATATTACTGGTTGTCAAACTGGAAGTCTGTAGTTCTCACTTATGCCCCGTTGTAATGGGCAGAGACAGAATAGCTGTGAGTCAGGAAATGTGTGTGATTATCCTATTAACAATCTAGGAGACCCCAAGACTTGGGAGACCCCAAGATCCTTAGAAGACAAGACCATCACAAGACAAGAGGTGCATGACTTCAAGATCCACACACTTCATATGACACACCAGTGGTGGTGACCTTTACTCAACATTGTATGATGGAGTACTGCCAAAGTAGACAGTTTTGCATATTTTGTTTAAGATGAAACTTGAAAAAAAGAATAAAAACATGCAAATATTTTGACTTCTCCTATGTTATGATACTTCATCTCTTTAATTCTGTAGAAATAAAAACATGCAAAATTTGTTTTACTCCAACTGTACCTGGCTAGTTGAAAAAAATATACTCACGCAAAAATTTCTACTTCATTGTATTAAAAGTAGGTATCTATACAACAACGTATGTAATGGCTGTGAGATCTTGAAGTCTTGTGACATGATACAACTAGTGTGATATTCCTGTATTTGTCTTTAATACAATGTAGATGCTGAGTGTGTTGCCTTCAGTTTAGTGCTGAAAAAAAAAAAAGGCCAGACAAGATATTGTTGTCTTGTATTTCACTGCCTTCATCTTTTTTTTTAATTGGTTGCTGATGCAAACATTTGATATTCAAATTGACTTCAAGAATCATAACAAACAACTTCATTCCTTGGGCTGCTCATGGATGCATGTGTAATGTTTGGTTTCTGAGGGTAACTTTTGTCTCTATGCTATGAACATTCATCAGGGATTATACTGTGGATTAGAGGTTTAGAATTAAGGGGATTGAAAAAACAATCAGGGGTCGATGACAAATCTACTTAAAATATCTTCAAGCCTGAAAGATTGTCATGTGTAGTTGACCAAGCACCTTACTCTGCAATTTTGTTTTTCTTGTTTGCTCAGTTTGACTTTCCTATGCAACCAGACCGTCAGTTCATCATACTTTTTAGTTCACCTTTAGAAGGGTGAATATGATCTACATGTATATAAAATATCACATCATACAATTTTATGAAACAAGATTCTTGTTTGTGTGTACCTCTTGACTTACAGATTCATGACATGTGACCTTCAGAGAACACAACACTGAACTGATTTTGACTCTACATTTTATTTGGAGGTCAATATTTCATGCAATGCAGCTTTACATGTGGTGCTCTCATCATTGTTTTGATTTATATTATAGTGTAGAGATAGTGAGGTATGACAAATTGCTCCACCCCCCATAAAGTGCAGATTTATGTCTTTAAAATTCTACACCCCTTGTGCAAAGTTGGCCATAACTTGGGGAAATTAGTCTCATTACAGCCAACAAACTAAGAATTTCCTGTCCTGTGTATAACACGCTGTGTGAGTGCCGTTGGACTTGATTAGCCATCTGGAGAGAGAGGGGAGGGTCTGTTGGAGGAGGGATGCATGGTTGAAGGAGTGTGCCGCATAGTCTTAGCCTAATTATCTACAGACAGACAGGGTGATCAAGAGACTCTGGAGTACTGCGAAATTGGTGGGCTGGATTCATCACAGTTCTTGAGTGTCTGGAAGCTTACTAATTACCTTGCTCAGTTCCTTTCGAACATCATCCCAGACTTTTGTGACTCTGATGTAGGAATACATTTTCTCAAATCAAATTGAGCAGGTTTGAGTGTTGATTGGAAATATCGTCATACTCTATTTTTGGTCTGGCTGATAGTTGCTTGTGTCCTTTGTTTTGAAAATAGCTACTGTACATCAAATGAACTTGAACTTGAGATGAATTTGAAGTAACAGATAAGATATAATGTATGCCAGGTTTTTGTTTTTCACATTGATTCTGATCTGGTAAAAGATTGTGATTTACTTTCACATTAGTTCAGCATTATTAGTGATATGAACAAATGTGCTGTCTTATGGCAGATATTTACTCCCTCAAGAGTATAATTTTATCCACATTTATAAGTTTTTGGATACTTTGTAATTTTGTTCAGTTTATATTGACCAGAACTACATGTACTGTATAGTGTCTTGAACAGACAAGTTGCAAAAGTATGGAGGTCCTGGAGAGTATGATTTAATATGTACAGTGTAAAACCTGCTGTCTGAACATTAGTACATCCTGGTTATACCTTGTGTAATTGACATGCATCATAGGCATGTTATTACTAATTAGTTCTTTCAACCTGTAGATCACATATTGAGTGATGTATTCATCATTGATAACACACTCCCTGTGTAGTATGCAGGCAGTCATTTTATATTCTTTTCTTTGTTGTGTTGATTTCAGGTGGCTGCCATACCCCATCGGGACGTGGAGGAATATACGTGGGATTGGAGCCAGAGTACTGTTGTGAGAAGGAACAAAGTGTATTGAGGAACGAGAAATTGGGAAATTGGAAAATGCATGTATGCACAGAGAGATGAAATGTCTGTGAGGTTTATGACTGGATGCAATGAAACTCTTTGAACAAATTTTGGGAACACTGATGATATGATCTTACATACATGTACTTTGTGCAGGCTGTGACATGTTTGAGAAGTTAGCAGAGTCAGATTATGAGGAAGAAACCAGTCCAGTGTGGAGCATGACACACTAACCAACAGTCACATACCAGTAATCTTCAGTACTTAACACTGTGAAGGAGAACACACACCAGAAGCCATGAAGAGGAGGAAAGAACAGCCAGGTTGGATGCATCCAGGGATATCACTGAAAGAAACTGAGTGCTGGAGGTTGTTGCCATGGAAACCATTCCAAAGATCATCATGCCAACATTTCCTTGTACTCTTCTCACTAGTACTCATATCAGGTAAAGACAATTTTCTCTATTCACTGGTCATGAAGATACACACTTGATATTAGGAAAACATTCTTTCATGGCAAAGGACAAGGACATTTGTAGCTGTGCTGATGACAAATTCTTTTGATTAATTCACATGAGAGATGACAATTCAAGAGATACCTGTGACAGTAATCACAAAGTTAGTGTGTATGTGACACAGTTGTCAGCATAGTACTGTACACTGTCAAAATTATCTGTCAGGTGTTTGTTCTTGAATACTTATAAAATTCTATGTACTTCATTCTCTCAGAGTTATGGGAAATCAGTGTAGATCGCAATTGTAATGGTATTCACCTCAAGTGTCTTGTGTGCAAATTCAGAATTGACATTATACAATGTACAGGTGTACCTTAGTGTGGCTTCTATTCACTGTCATCATTGAAATAACACTGAACTGTAGTTGTCACTGTTTTTTCTCATTTTGTTCACTTTTGCCAAGAAGGCAAAAATCTAGATCTTCTAGGGATTACCGGTACATGTCCTTATACTGTACCTTGTACAGATATGTACAGTGTAGGTGCATTCAAACTGCAATATTAAGCATGTGCAGCACAAAAGTTAAATGCAAGCTGCACCTTACACAAAATTGATATTCCCAGAATTTCAAACTTGTATATAACTCACACAGCTCTTACAGGAACTTACCTTACGAAATCAATACCTGTTTCGAAAGCAGTCAATAGGAAGAGCTTGAAGGAAAATCAATATGTTTACCGGAGGCTGCTACGCTGTGTCTTGCTGATCAATGTCACTCCTACCTTTACAAAACGACCATTGTTGACAACATTGGAAAAAAGACAATTTTCAGCTGTGATCTTTCTATCAACAAAAACAAAAGCTTAAATGACCCATCAATGTTGTGTCAATTCAAAGCTAGTAAATCATATACTACCTATTAAAACCTGAAGATTTAACTGCCCTTTGCAACTTGTTGATTCATGTGGCCAAATGCAGTATGTATTTCTGACTATCAGAATTAAGAATAACTTGTCCACTGTCAGGCAAATGCTATTTGAAATCCTGATGTATTGCCATCAATTGTATCTAACAAGATAATTCTATCATCATCAGCTTTGTGTGATTTTGCAGTGCAGAAAAAAAAAATAATGTCAAATAGTGAGATTGTGAGTAAATGAATGTAAATCCTGCTCTGGAGTATGTTTTGTGTTTGTTTTGTCCATTCGAGTGCAATACTGTGCAATTGCTTGATTTTTGGCAGTCGAGCACTACACACCAAAATAGCACTTTACATTGTACTTCCTTGACTGCTGCACACTTTCCTTTCACAGCCACAGTCATCTGCACATTCTGTCTAGATGCAACTGTCAAGTTACTTTCATAAGATTTTATAAACTGATCATAGTAAAATCTGATTTTTTTGACAGCTACCATAGATAAGAGAATTGTTAGGACTGGAGATTTACATTCTAGACCAAAATAAAATTTAGCATTGGTTTGTGGAGAAACAAGTTTTGTTTTGTTTTTTTGTTTTTTTTTAGCAAAATTTGTACCTGGTATTTCTAACAAGGGAAACAAGATGGTGTATTGGGACATGTTGTGTCATACAAAATGTATGAAGGATGCTGGGTATGACAGACCAGGGGAGCATATACTATACTGTACGTGCATGTAGTAATAAAATGATGTGTTCCAAATTTGCATGGTATTCCAATGCAGTCTAGCACTGCATTTACCAATCGCAATTAATCTACAGTCAGCTGTGTAGCGCAATCAGAATTAATATGCTGCTTTTGAAATACACCGTACGCACTGTAACAAAATTTTTGGATTCAGTACTTCTCTGAAGGTGTCCATACACAGTTTTCCCATCCCATCTGCCTCCTGTCAATTATTCTCTGAACAACAAAGACCATCTCATGGAAGCAAGCTCATTAAAACTGTTTACTTACCAGTAAATTCCTCATCAGCTACAGTCACAGCTGTTGTATACCAAGATGATCTATTGTGCAATACAGCAGACTCCTGTGTGGTGAGATGGATAAAACCATTCGATCATCCTGGAGTAAAGTTGAAATATCTCTAGATGTCAAATTAGGCATGAAATGTAACATTCTCATCTAATATATTTTCATGACAGGACTTTCAATGTGCACAGTGGCTGCAGAGAAGTACATTGACATCGATGCCTACATAAGCTATGATGCCGTGTCAGACTCAGAAGAAAACCAGCTGAGGGGTGCGGAACAGGTGTTGGAATTCAGCTTCCGGTATTGCCATGACCCAGGGATGCTGATCTACCAGGAGGGGGATGATGATGAGGAGGAGGACTTTTTCTTTGCTCTTGGTGTTAATGGTGGTAGGCTCTATCTGGAGTGGAAGGTGGAATCGGATTCACTGGTTGAGGTATTTTATTTACTTTCCTTCCTCTCACTCTTTTAAAGTTCCAGTCAGTTATCAAAATCCCAACTTATGAATTAACATGTTTTCACATCCAATAGAATGCAAAACTACAAGCAAAGATTATATCATACAACGTATCATACAAGATAATTATAGAATAGTAAAAATGTTGAATGAAAGAATGTGTTTCATGAAATTGAACTACAGAGTAATTTCTTTCAGTTGCCTCAATGTTTATGATGAATCTGGACCATTATGATGTACATAGCGTTGTTTAAATCAAAATCATTATTACATGCGGTGAGGACCAATCTAGTGCACTTGTACAGTTAACCGCAATGTTGATATTAAACTACACTCTACGTGTATGTCACCTCTTCTTGCCCTTGGCCAACTTCAGCTGTTCATAGGAGATGGGTTGCTGGAAGCCAACGTTTCTTACAGTGTGGCCATCTTCAACCTTGGAAGCTCATTCCCCGGGACTACCTTTGCCACCATCAACAACATTGCAGCACCAGTGAACTACCTAACCCCAGAGTCCCAGAGTGCCCTGGATATGGATCAGCTCCTGGGTCAGCTCTTTATTGGAGGCTACGATGACATCAATGACCTCACGGTAAGACACTCATGTTTGCTTTGATAAACGTGACAAAAGTGTTTGTTGATTTTAATACTGTATACATCAAATATTTTGCAAGGTTTGTATGTACACAAATTTCGCGAGTCAGGTGCCATTCACGAATTAAAAAACACACAAATGTATTAACTCTGATCTGGGCATGAATGTGACGTATATGCATACATTTCTCCTTTTAGTACGATAATCCATAATCGCAAATTTAACTGCTTGCAAAATTGTTGGGAAGTCCTGACTCATGATAAATTAGTCTCGCTAAATATATGGCATATATCGTAATTAAACATACTAGAGCTTGTATCATTTGCAAACAGATTAGTTCCTGGATAATTACGAAGGAAAGCCCAGAAACGTCTATCACTAGAATAGACTGAGCATCAGATCTAGCAGATCTTATGCTTGGTAATTTCAGGGAGATTGAGTAGACAGGATTTGACCAACAGGCTGGAACCCTTGGGTCTCATGAATTATTAATCTGTCAAAGCCATGGTCACAGCTGGTGTGGAAATTGTCTTGGCGTGCATCTTGCAAGAGAAGGAAGGAGAGAGAACGTCTGTGTGTATGGAAACATTTTGGAACCTGCAGCCAGGAAAGAAGTTGGGATGTACATCAAGTCAAGAGTCGGGAAGTTGGGGTGGGGAATGGGAAGGAAAGACCCTATATGTTCTATGAGTCAGGAAGCATTTTGCATTGTTTGGCGTTTGTCATCAATTAAGTCTGCCTTGCCTCACAAAGCCATTTATTAGGACTTTGTCCCTTCAGAAGGCTGAATTTGAGAAGACTTGTTCAACAGTCTCTCCCCTGTGTCACCAAGCTCAAGCATCAATAGATTAACTATGACCTGCCATAGGCTTGTGTTGCTCTTTCATGGCCTTGTATTGCATGGCAGCCGTGGCTTGATGATCATACTTTCCCGTTGTGTGTATAGGGTGAGCGGATAGATAGTTTTCTTGAAGTCTCAGACACCTCTGGATCATGATGATCGATGCGTCATTTTTTACCCCTTTACTGCACTTTGTACTTTCTCCTCCCAAGATTGTGGATCTGTCATGATGTCAAAAACAACAGGTCATGATGATGGATGCTTCATGTTAAACAACCTTTTACTGCACTTTGTTCTTTCTACTGCAAAGATTGTGGCTATGCCGTGATGTCAAAAACACATTGGGTAGGAGAGAAACTCAAGAGGGTCTAGGAAATGCATGAATAACCACGCCCTGTAAGATAGATTCCTGATCATCACAGCAAGGTGATCATATGACCAAAGGTGTGCCACTTCTGAAAATAAGAGTGATATGGTGTTAAGGGAGGGGCACGATGGAGGGAGAACGGGAGCAAATATCTCATATGACACATGGGAGTCAATCGAAATGCCAGGAATAATTGTAGGATGTTTGTGTGCGCTGTTCATATTGCTGATGCTGGTCACAAGGTCTAGGTTTCAAAGACCAGAGAGGTTAGATTAACAGCAATTAGAGGGGGCGATACCTTCCTCTACCGTTCTAAGTCTCCCATATTACACAGCTTCCTTAGGGCATGGCCCGTAAGCATTACAACTGAGAACAACAGTCATTATGGTATATTATATGTCAGTGTCATATATTTCAATATCATTGCAGACCAGATCTGTAGGCATGCAAACAGTACTATAGCTTGTAAGAGAAAGTATGAACCAATGTAATTTGAGAAGGATATGAGCTAACTGCTGTAGGTGGAATGCTAGTGTAGCTCTTACTGATCTAGTCAAAGTGTGTCAGTGGCTAAAACTGAACTCTTGACTAGTTATGATATGTTATACACAAATGTTACAATCCATAAAGTTTTAAAATTCAGCAGCAGGAAATAAAGAAGTTGATTTTCTGTACTGTCAGTTATGTAGCACACTTGAAGTACAAACAAAAAACCACACAAACATTGAGACCAAAAAGTGGTGTATATTGTGTACAATGTAGATTGTTGTCAAGCTTTATACACAGTGTACAGTTCCCATGAATTGACATTATTGAAGCTCACACAAAATGCCACAGGCAGTGTACAATAATAACGATTTGAATGATACATATTGGTTACTGGTACAAACTGTACCTTCTTACATCAGGAGAATATTAATCATGACAACAAATCAAGACAGTCATGTGAAATATTAGGTCTATGTTTAATTTGTAGACAAATGTAGCCAAAATAATATGTTCATTTGACTCTAACTTCAAATGTTCATCCTCATACACAATAACTAATCCTGATTTTGTGGTTTAATCAGGCTGTGGGAGGAGATAAGATCTGGTTGTTTTCTTGGTCTCCCAGGATAATGACTAGTCAATTTTTAGCATGTTCCTCCATGATGACTAACTGGAGATGAGAAGGATGTGTCCACATTAAGAGCTAGTCTTGATACTTGATGGTCTCCTGCACTGAAAGTGATGTTCTCATCAACAAGTGTTGTGAGGAGGAGAAGAAGGAAGAGGGCATGGCGGATCTTCACTCTCTGCTCAGGGGAACTGATTACACATGGTGTGATTCCCTGGCTAAAAGATGTACAATGAGTTTTCAATTACTGCAGCCTTCACTCAGCATGTCTAAAGAGCATGGGGGGGGGGGGGGGGACTATTCAGGTTATCATTCAAGCACATGAGAATGACAGAGCTGGTCTTTGAAGTGATATCACAAGAGAAAGCCATAGCTGTCACATTGAATAGGGTTTACAAGACTTGATGGTATTAAAGTCTTGAGGTTTTAGAAAGAATGTAGCAAGGGATGAGGGGCTAGCCATCATTAAAGACAAATACATATTACTCAGAGGCACAAATTAGCTCTGAGAAAAAAAAAAGGCTGATGTGGTGCTGACTCCGGCAGTTCTTTGAAACAAGACAATACATGCAATCTAGACATTCATTCACCTTAAAAAGCTTTAGTTTTTCATTCAGAAACAGTTATAAAATTTGTTCATTTTTGTAATTGAAAGAAAAAACACTCCTTACATTGCATCCTGCACAGTCTAAGTAGACAACACAAATTAGATCGATTTTACTTTGCTTTCATGGAATGATTAAATGTGAAATGTATTCGATCAAGGTATCACTTCATCCACAAGCCTACATGTATATAATGATGAGTGATTTGAAAGTACTTTGTGTTTATCCCTGGGAACAAGCAACAAGGAATATGCTGTCATTTTTATATCATATGACTGATTCTGAACCAATCACCATATTCAATTACTGCCAAAGGATATTGCATGTTTGTTACTTATGTCCTATCAGTGTTACCATTATTCATTTGGATTTGATGTGGATGATTCCAGTACCCTATAGTCCCAGCAGTCTGCCTTAATCTTCTTGCTGTACCGAAGAATTCAGTCTAGTTACCTCCGTCAAGGAAGGAGGTTATGACATTTATTTTCATTGCCGTTGGTTTTTTTGTTTTTGCATGCAAAATAACTCAAAAAGTTGTGAATGGATTTGAATGAAACTTGCAGAAAAAGTTGATTATGACACATGGAACAGATTATTAAATTTTGGTTGTGATCTGGGAATCTTTATGGATTTTTGAAGGATTTCTCATCTTTTGGCAGGTAGGGTCAATGAACTTAAGAGCTTAAGCTGCACGTATATGAGCTTTGCATACAGTACGTGCCCTAAAATGCGTGCTCTGCTCGCACAAGGCACCATTCAGCTGGGAGATGATGATGTGAATAAAAGGTTTCTATATTGGGAAATTGGGCGATTTTCAGCATGCAAGTACCAGGTATTCATGGAAATTACTGATCTCTATGGAAGAACAAAATCAGTGGTGGAAATGAGCTGCCTAGCGGAGGTCTGCGCTCTCAGAGTGCTTCTCTATTTTTTTTTATTTAAAAAAAAAATAAAAGACCATACAGAGAGCCCACCAGCACTGGTTCCTTTGATGACTATCCCCACACTTTGCAGCAGTGGCCTGACTGTTGTTTCTTCATTATGACCCAACTGACCAACTAGACTGACCTAAATGTGTTTGTCTCACTTTGCATGATGTGTTGAAGACCCTGATGTGAGGTAATTGCAGGACTGACCCTAATATGAAAGGCTTGTCATATGACAAACCAGGCAGTGAAAGTCACCTCTCTTCCTATTGTTCATCATCATGTTGTGTGGCTTGATTGAGCCATCACTTAATCCTTCAGGCAGAAAACAAACAATATGAGGAGATCTCTAATTAAAATTGATGAAACAATACAGTACATCACTTACTGCATGTGTATGTAATCAGGAGGTGTCATAACGTATCGACAGTAAGATTATAATCATAACATTCCAATTAAGTGGCAAGGTTTGAACAAGGAATGAAGCAAATGTTTGACTCTTACTCACTGTAGAACTGATAGCAGAGCTACAAAGTGTGTAAAGCATACAGTAAATTGTTTGATAGGATTTATAAGCATATTTTCAACTCATAAACTCTAATATGCTGGTGATTGTAGAATTGTGAATCACTGAGCATAGATACTTTCATGACATTATGGGCATGTAAACTTTCATTTGGTGCTTTGATACATGTACTATACTGTACAGCATAAATAGTAAGTAGAAAAGCAGTAAAGATTAATATCAACTGGTGCTGGAGTGCTAGCCAAAGCTGGCACCTGACTGGACCTCAAATGAAATGTTGGCACTTTTGGTAAATAGACACGTGTGCAGAGAAGCATTGTCATTTCATTTTATAAAGTCACTGCTGCCAAAGAAGAATGTGCCAGATCAAAGTTGAATATTCCAGATGATGACCCTGAAATACTTTGGCTTCACAAAATTCCAATTGATTACTGCTGACCCAGGCTTGTGTGTGGGATGCAGTCTAATTCTTCTTTAATTCTGTTCCGGAATGCCTATGGAGAAATTAATTTGAACGGCTTTTGATCTGCTTTTGATCTAATTAGCCTCTTTCTATTTTGAGACTAATTCTACTGAGGAGAATCTTTACCTGTTTTAGTGAGCATAATCAGCCCAATTTCCTTTATTCTAGTTAAAGTCACAGGCCAGCCAAAGATATTTCTAGTGCCTGTCATGGATTACATGACATCACATTACAACCCATTGTAGATGCAGGAATTTGAAAAAAGAAAAGTGAGATACTAGTATTGCTTCATACAGACACCTCAATGGTGCTGTAAAGAAAAGGCTTTAAAAGATGTATATTTTTTTTTATCAAAGGGTGTGTTGAATACTAATAGATTGAAGACAGCCCAGTAAAGTGCATGATACCCCACCCCCCCCCCCAAAAAAAAAAGGGAAAAAAAAGAAAAAAAAAGGAGAACAATTTAAAGGGGTCGTATAGTTTTGGTCGAGACCTAACCTCAGGTTTATAACATTTTTTGGTGAGATAATGAAAAACCTCTAATGAAATATGAAAGAGAATGTAATTTCAAGAAGGATTCAATGTTAATTTGATCAAAATTGGTCTTGGAATGGCTGAGATATCCAAAATAGCAATCCCAATAAAATTGACAGGCAATGACTTTAATTAGGATCTGTTTGTTTTACTGTATTTTTAGATATCCCAGTCATTTCAAAACTGATTTTCATCAAATAAATGTTTGATTCCCCTGAGAATTGTATGCTCTTTAACATTTCATAGAGTGGTTTCTAGATATCTAGCAAAATGTTACAAGCTGAATCCTCACCTCAACCAGTACTGTACATTCCCTTTAATAACTGTACTGAGCAAATATGTTCCCACTGTTATCGTAAGATGAGATTTCTCAAGTACTGAAAGCTTTATTCAGAAAATTTGATAGGTATAAAGTGCAGGTCATTGCTTGATTTCCCATATATGTGTTATTTGTATGTTTTCATAAAATAATTTGCTGTGATCAGCATAAAGCTGTAGAAGCTGTTAGAGTACTACGTGTACTGTAGGGTAAAAGCTTTCAATACAACTGTCTTTTTTTTGGGGGGGGGGGGGAGGGGTCATATGATAGGAAATTTAATCTATGACAAAAATTCTTTAAGTAATTGGTATAGTCAGTGTTAATTTAATTGGTTATAAAATTTGTCATTTTAGACCTTCATCAATATGACATGACTTTCTTGGAAGTATTATGTGTGCTACAGCGAGTGAGTGAGCTTCGTTATTTCATGGTCAGTTGCTATTTTTGGAGGAGGCTGAGTTGAATCCATCCACTATTTGTTGATATACTATGATGTAGCAGGTGGATTGTTTCAGTGGACGCAAAGCCCTAGCTGCTGAGACTGGATGATAACATAATCCTCCACGGATAGTTTACCACATTGTCATCACATCTCAACCACATATTCATAACTTCATGGACCTGGATGGTGTATGAACTCTACAAGTTTGTAATTTACATCGTACGGTGGTATATATCATCTGTACAGCTTTCCATTTCATTCTACCTTTGCAAAGCTGTCGTTACCCCACTTTGAATACCAACACCTAAATATTGACACAACCATGCTCACCATCAGATACCATAACTTATGACGTAAATTGACATACAGTTAACTCTATTTGCTAGAGTATTACAATCCTTAATTCAGTTTAAGGTACAGGCAGCCTTACTTTCTATCCAACACATTACTTTCCCTCACCCCAATCTGACCCCAGTTTGTGCCTTTATGAGTGCTCTAACACCAACCTGGTTTCTCTCCACACTAATAAGTCTGGTTTCTCTCCACACTAATAAGTCTGGCTTACTCATGAGGTTAATTAACACTCATCCTTACCCCCTGTCTGTCCTGCTTCTTCAATGCTATGTTGTTGTGATTGCCAATGTAATCCTAGATATAACCACCCATCTTGTGTCAATCCCTACCGCCCCACCTTCTCTCTCACGTGAACTTGCGTCTTTCTTGAACTGACAGTCTCTTCACCACCAAAGATCCATGAATCCACCTGACCCACAGCTCATTCCACACCCAGTTTTTGATGTCAGTATCTTTGATTTGCTTTCTGATCCGTCTTCATAAAACCTGTCTTAAATATGCTTTACTTAAAGGGATCGTATAGTTTTGTTTGAGACCTAATTTCAGATTTCTAACATTTTTTGGTAAGATAATGAGAAACATCCTATGAAATATGAAAGAGCATGTGATTCTACGAGGAATTCAACGTTCATTTGATGAAAATTGATTTTGAAATGGCTGAGATATCCAAAACAGAGTGATTCTAATAAGTGTGGGACCCACACTTTATTACGATCGCTTTGTTTTACTTTGTTTTTGGATGTTTCAGTCACTCCAAACCCGATTTTCATCAAATAAACTTTGAATCCCTCTGAAAATGGTATGCTCTGTACTATTTCATAAGTGTTTTCTTGGTATCTCGCAAAAAGTTAAAAGCCTATTTCTCATCTCCACCAATACTGTACTATCCCTTTATTAATACCATTACACCAATTCTCATCATTTTAGCTTTCTTACACCCAGTGGTTTGGGTTTGGTTTTAGTTTGGTTTAGATATATATAACATTCTGTATTCCACATTTTACAAGTAAATTATAAACATTACGGAATTAAATGTGCAAGTTGTCAACTGCATACAAAAGAATAAATACACATGAAATATGAGGAATAGCATTGTTTAAAGGGCATAGAAAATTCAGAATATGTTATACAAGCCCATTCACTAGATACAGTGAGTTATATCATGCGTTAACTTTGTTCAGTGTCCAACTTTCCACGTTCTGCAGTGTTTTAGAGTACAAATAATTGTTCTCCCCCCCCCCCCCCCCCCCCCATTGTATTCGGGTTTTTTTTTTTCATTGTCTTACACCTATTGCTATTGTGATTTTTATAAGAGTTCATTGTACTCAATGTGTGGAGGAATACAGTAGGGTGTATCCAGCTGGCCAGAAATAAATCCATTTATCATTCTTGCCAAACAGTTACATACAAATGACTGAAAACAATAGAATTGGCAAATTATGGTATGGATACTTTTTCTGATAATTTCAAACTTCAAGTTCTTTTGTTATTTCCAATTAGTGGCAATGGTGATTGTAAATTGAGAATAGTCGAGCCCTGTGAATCACGTTTGCACTGAAATCTACCATGCTTTTGACACAGAGGACTTTCCTTGGTTGTTTATTATCTTAATTAGCAGCATATTTTTTGTTAGTATTATATGTAATAACTGTGCGTTGACTCATATGATGTTGATGTAATTGTACATTGTAGTTTTCTTCTATATTATGAAGGAGGGTCTCTCATGTTTGAAATCAGTGAAAACCATCTAAAATGTGTTTAACCTTCATAAAGTTATTCACCAGACTCTGGCAATACATTGGATGTTTGCTGCTGCATAAATACTTGATCTATGTCAGATAGATGTATTTTCTGTGGTGGGAAATGTGATCGTATACTGTACGAGCTGAATTTTTCGCATACAGATATTTTCGCGAATTGCTACTTGGAGGACATTTTCACGTGTTGTTAATTTCGGGTTGTGAGGGTCTAACTGAACGTGGTTATTTGTGCTGTTATTTTTGCATGTTGTTATTTTCGCGGTTCAAAGGCGATGCACGAAATTCACAAAAATAAAACCACCGCGAAAAATTTCAGCTCGTACAGTACTGTGTAAATAGCATTAATCAGCTTTGAAGAATAAAAAAGGTTTAGAATCAGAGATACATTCTGCTGCTATTGGTGTTTCTCTTTGGAAGGGTTGGCTGGGGTGGGGGTTGGAAAGAATCAGTGAAGGATCAGGGTCTTGTAAAATATATGTTTTATACTTTCAGGCTCTGAAATTCAGTACAAGATGATGGTATTACCGGTAAACCTGTACATGTATGGTTGGAAAAAGGTTTAACTAAATTGCAAAAATTCTCACTGAATAGTGAGAATTCTGAGTTAGCCCCCAGTGATGCAATGGTCACTTTTAAAATTTAGGTGTAGGACTTCTTCTAGTATTATGCAGTGACTGTGGTCAGTTACTCCACGGTTACATATACAAGTGTAGGTAAGCTTGCAACGGTCAGGGTGGCAAGTGAGACTTCCTGACTGACCGATTGGTCCATTGGATGGAGTATTTCAGGAAAGGACACCTCCAAAGTGATGGGATGACTTCATCAACTGTCATCATGACATGACTCACATCAAGCTAAACACACAACTTTCACACACACCATGATGGCAATTTCAACTTTATACCCTGGTAGTTTTACCTCACCCGAGCAACTCTCTCTGCCACCTTTCAAGGAAAGTGGATAGGAACTGTCTCATTACAGCGCCCGCAAGGTACTGGGTTTGGGATTTCTGCTTCACACTTGCCAGACATGGAGACCAAATTTATGCTCTGGTCACTTGCATAAGCCCTGATTTTGTTCAGTCACAGTCGATTGGCATTGCACTTGACTTTTCTGTTGTTTGCTGTCTGGAGCAATGATGTGCGATTCAAGTTTGCTATAGTATTTCTCTGCATTTACCATCCCTATCATGAAAATAACATATTACTTTAAATATGATATTGCCAGTATTAGTAGTTTTGATGAATTTACTTTCCAAGCCATGAGTGAATGCTAATTAGCAACAGTTTTCACACAGGAAGCAAAGACCATTCATGGTGGTAGGGAAGTTCTTTCCTAGAAATTCAGTGGTCACTAGGTTGTTTCATGTCATTTTGACATACATATTGTGTACATTGTAGAGGGTCCCAGTAAATGCTGTGTGATGGTTGACATAAGCGGATCCAGAGGGGGATGCCATGGGCACGTACCCCCCTATTGTTTTTAAACAAAAGAAATAAAAGAAAAATGAAAGGGGGCAGGGACACGCCCCTTTATTTTTGAAGAAACCATCTTTGTCAGCTGATTATAGTCAGTGAAAAATTGCGCTGCACTGAAGCCTTTTTTTTCGCTTGTCAGCCGATGAAACCCGGAAGTGGCACCAGAAATATTTTGGGTGCCCCCCCCCCCCCCCACCCTTTTTCGGAATTCCTGGATCCACCCCTGATCGAGGTACTGTTCTTTCTATCATAATAGTACCATGGTGGAGCTATTCAGTGGCCAACATGGACTCTCTAGATAACATGCTACACACAAGCATCCCATGTAAAAATAAAACAGAGTAGAGTACAGATCAAGAAAATGTACATCAAGACCATTTTCACTCATCGGGGTCTTCAAATACTTGTAGGTTAATGTAAAATAGAAAAATTTTTTGGTGTTGAATTTTTCGCACATTTGGCACAACCAGAACGTAGCACGAAAATAAAAGCATGCGAATAATTTTACTCGCCATAGGTTCCAGTAGTTAACGTCTTGATTCCGCAGAATTTAAAACACGCGAAACTCTGCTAACTCCGCCAAGCGCGAAAAATTAGTCACGTGAAAATATCCACTTTGACAGTACCCCAAAAGAAAAGAAATATCTTTCACCCAAGGTTTTTAAATGGATAGAATTGGTGCCTTGATTATTTACATTAAAACGTCTGTGTGATCCCAAGTGGGCATTAACACGGACAACTCGTGTTTTGTTCTAATAAATTGGAAGAAGAGTGAAGGGGGTCAGGAAAGGCCAGAAGGGAAAGTTGTTGAAGCTGGTAATTGAGTCTGTCAGTGAGTGTACTTTGGGTGAGTCAGCGTAATGTGTGTGTTCAGCTTACAGCCCATATCATGCACTGTCTTTGTCATCACTAATCATGAGTGCTGATAGCTGTGTGGGATGATATCTGGAAGAGAGCTGATCCCCCATCCTGTGAGCAAAGAGCTATGTTTGGTGGCATAAGGTGTGATGTTGTGACATGGATGAACACCATCTCACTCAAAGTTAACAGAATTAAATCTGTTACACACCTACAATCAATATACCATGATATGCAAATATCATGGACTCTAGAATATTGGAATGTCAGAGAAGAATATTACATTTCAGATACGGCTGTAGTTATATTATACTTGTAGTACAGTGATTGATAATTTTTGCTAGTGATGCAGTTACTATAAAGCCTGATATTTACAAGGAACCCAGAAAATGCCTTCTTTCAACAAATGGTGCACTTAGAGAATGTTCATGAAAGAAAGATCACCAAGTAATGGCTGCTAAAAGCTGTACACACCTGCCATTAAATCCAAAGGGAAAGAACACAAGACCAAAGTATTACCTACTGGTAATAACCTCAAAGGAAAAAAATTCAGGAGGGATTAATAACAGCCCTTCTGCCTTTCAAATTTCTGGTACAGACATCTCGTATGTCACACAGTATCAAAGGATCTAGGGCAGGCAAGGACTCTCACTAGAGGGACTTCCTATAACCTTGACTTACGCCATCCATGTCGGCTGAATGGCTGAGGACAAGGCTCTTGGGCTCCCTGAGTGTTTTGTCACCATCTGCAGATTCCTGTAAAAGTGGAAAGTGTTTGCTTGAGTAATTTTTCGCACTCAGTCGGATAGAATTAATTATGCGTGGTTTTAATTGCTCTGAATCAAAGGTATGTGAAATATTATTGCAGGTTACAAGCAAAGTGTCTTTCTTATTGCCATAGATTCATGTTTCACAAAATGCGCAAATATTTCCACACCCACAAAAATGTCCACTTTCACAGTAAAGGAGATGTGTGTGTGGGGAGGGGGAGGGGTGGAAGAGGGGCAAGAGGATTTCCATGTTTACTAAATAAAATCTGGGTAAAGAATAATTAGACTGAGAATGTGAAGGTGTAAGATTTATGTGACCTGGAGTGAAATCTTTGATTGATTCATAGTTATGCCACTTTGTCTACAAATATATCAGCCATGAATGAGTTATATTTTATTTTGTACAGGTAGCAGACTTGATGTCCAGTGCAACAATTTTTAAAGGGAAACACTCTTAGATAGCACCTAGTTATGCAGTGCTGAATCAACTCCTAGTATGATACCAAATCTGGAAAACTGGTGAATTTAAGCTTAGAAATATTAGGAGAGCACGTGTGCAGTATCATTTCTATTCTCTTAGTGAATGCATGAGTATTAGTCAATTTCTAATCAACTGAATCATGCAAGAAATAGTATGTTAAAGGACAAGTTCACCTTCATTATGTGGATTAAGATAATGCAGCAGTATAAGTAGAATACATCAGTGAAAGTTTGAGGAAAATTGGACGATCCATTCAACAGGTAATAAATTTTTAAAGTTTCTGTGCAGTCAGTGCTGGATGATAAGACTACTACAGTTGATGATGTTACCTGTGTAGAATGATAAGGAAACTATAAAGACAATTCCACAAAATGTCAGTTTTTGAAAAAAAAGTGCACATTCCCTCAGCTTGTAACTGACATATGTTAAGGGTATTTATCATTTCCCCTACCTTCTGAAAGAGGCAAGTCATGCACACTTTTATGATGTGAGGAAACCAAAATTAAATTTTCTTTATGCTTTCTATATATATCGTTCTACACATATGACATCACAAGCTGTAGTAGTCTTCACATCCAGCAATCGCAGAACACAGACTTCAAAGATTTATAACTTTTGTATGAATTGTCCGATTTTGCTCAGTGTTCTTATATTACTGCATTCTCTTAATCCATATGTTTATGAAAGTGAACTTGTCCTTTAACTTTACGTCTTTTTTTAGGTATTTCAACCACCTTTCAGATAACTAAGAAATAGTTTCTCCCCTGAGATGAAAATGTTTGCATCCTGATAGTAATTTGGGTCTCCTTCCCTTTACCCACCCTGTTGAAAAGGAAGGAAGACTCCAAACCCCAATCAGCCTCATTTAGTGTAGATGTGAAGCGCAGTGTAAATGAGCTTTAGGATAGAAGATTAGTTAGGTTGCAGATATGCATTCAAAGCATGCGGTAACACTTGGCCAGGTGGGAAGGGAAGGCTGCTAGCTGCTGGAGTGGTGAGGGTACAGGAATATGATTTCCTATTCCGTCACAAACAACCTACTTTGGTCAGATTGTAGCATTATTTACACATGAACTCTTGGTATGTGGATGAAGATTGAAGACTGATTGACTTTTATTGAAGATACCATCCTTCTTGAATATGCGTAGTACTGTACTGTACCTTGACTATATTCCGTAAATGTCTCATATAATAGTATTGTGATATTTTGGATTATATTTACATTATCAATGAGTCTCTCTCTTCCTTGTTTAAGTCACTTTGATCATCAGCTGAAAAAAGAGAGGGTAAAATCAGGGCTGTGTGGATCACAAGACCTGTCTTTTCTTGACTTTTCATGAGTTCTAGATAATGTCATTACTCTGTCAGGGATTTTTACCCCAAGGTCAAGATTGAGTAGATTTCCCCAGGAGTGGGAAGATTTGCAACTTGTCATCTGACCAGTGGTATAAATGACAGTAGAGATACTGACCACTGGTACTGGCCAGTGAAGATGCTGACCATAGTAGGGATACTGACCAGCGGGGATACTTACCAGTGAGCATTTAGACCAGTAGGGATACTGACCAATGAATATACTGGCCAGATGTGATACTGACCAGTAGGGACAGTGACCAATGTGATACTACTCTGTACTGCCCCTGATTTCAGTGATGGAAACATCTCTTCTTGTTCCCATTCTTTCCATCAAATCCTGACACACAGGCACCTCTTAATAGTGATGATACACAGTTCAAAAATGTGGTGTGGTTTTGAGATGTCAGAACTGAATTCATGACCTATATTCAGTTTGAATCACTCTCACATTCTATATAGTACCTTGTTTCCTCACAGAGAAGAGAAAATTAACATTTGAGAGATGTACTGGAGAAGAAACCATACACCCATGATTTTTAAAATTTAAAAAACAAAAATGGACCTTAAGTAATGTAAATCTTTCAGTCTAACTGTGTACATGTACTACAGATCAAGAATGCACTATAAGTGGATTTGTTATTAAGGGAAACTAATGATTTGCTGTGTTACCTTGATGCATGTGGCAGTATTCATGTGATGTATACAGTGAAAACACTCTGCTTTTAAAGTTAAAGTTATCACATTAAACATTATTCTGTACTGCAATAAGAAACCACTGCCTGTGTGAAATAACTCTCATTTTTGATTCTGTCTTTGATTGTCATAACTCGTACACATGTACTTCCTGATTGAACCAATTAAGACAATTTGACCCAACATAGAATAGACATTATTCTTGGACTGACTAATCCTGTAGATTTGCTTGTTCATCAGTTTTACATGGAACAAATATTAAGACATTGTTCTGTAGTATTTGTTGGCTTTATGTCTACTTTGATTGGAAACAAGCAGTGTGTGGCAAACAATATGCATTGTTCAATAACACAATGTTAATTGTCATACAAAACATCCCAGATTCAGTGTGTAGGATGTTACAAAGGTGCAAGTCATCATTTTGTGTGGTCATTTAGTAGAGAGAAGAATTCATATTTCCTCATTAAAGAGCACAATGAGTGATTTATGAGACTGAGGCATTTTGGATGGTGTGATTGGCCTGTTATAAAACATGAAGAGTTATTTTACCGGTAAGCGGGATGGATGAGGGGTGAGGGAGGGGTTAGAGAGGGGTGAGGGAGGGGCGAGGGAGGGGTTAGAGAGGGGTGAGGGAGGGGTTAGAGAGGGGTAAGGGAGGGGTTAGAGAGGGGTTAGAGAGGGGTAAGGGAGGGGTTAGAGAGGGTTGAGGGAGGGGTAAGGGAGGGGTTAGAGAGGGGTAAGGGAGGGGTTAGGGAGGGGTTAGAGAGGGGTTAGAGAGGGGTAAGAGAGGTGTGAGGAAGGGGTTAGGGGTAAGGGAGGGGTTAGAGAGGGGTAAGGGAGGGGTTAGGGAGGGGTTAGGGAAGGGTTAGAGAGGGGTGAGGGAGGGGTTAGAGAGGGGTGGGAAGGAGGATATGGTCTGTGGGAGTGAGTCATAGTCTTGGCTACGCTGAGTGCCTTCTTGAAAAGCCAACTTGAGCAGTGTGCTTTGTGGGCTCCCAGGGAAGTCACTCCCAGGGATGCCTTTTTCCTCACATTTAAAGGCTGTCTGAGTGTTTTTCTCTGTGTGAGTATTTCCCCGAAGCTTAAATATACTTGCAATTCTGTTGGTCAATAATTGCCCTCCAAAACAAAATGAAACAAAGTAAAACAAAACAATTGAAAAAAAAAGACAATCTAAAATGGCAGACATTCACTATTCATACAGCTAGAAAGAGAATATGCTGTTGGCAAAGTACCAATAGTATTATGCTATTAAAACTTCCTGGAGAAACTAATATATACATCAAAATTAAATTGTTTATGATGATTTTTTTTTTGGAGGTTGTACATGCTACAGTAAATACAAGGGCATGTGTCTCATCAAAGACTCCCTCTTTGTGTACTGCTTGCAGAACTTTCTTTATCAGATTTCTAACCACACCTCTGAACAAAACATGAAGTAATATGTTCAAAAGATAACAAAGGGATTTAACTGTTATTCAATAATTTGTGGAGGGAAGTCAAGTATTGAGTAACTCTCTAGTGCAGAAAAAGATTTTTGGAGACAGGAAGAGGTCTTGTTACTCATATCATCTGTAAGGATGGAACTGGATTGTATGTTAATTCTCTATGGAGTGACATAGTCTTACATGCAGTGGAATGCATTTAAGCATGTTCATGTGACTGAGAATGAGAATTCAGTTTCCCTTTGGGCATATCAATTACCTGCCAATTGGCAGCAAATGTTACAGTTATTTCCAAGATCTATTTTTGAACCCTATAATGTCACAGTTACTAAAAGTCACCTTTTTAAATACTGTCATTTGGCTCTACTTCATAGACAGGCTTTATTAGATACTTGGAATATTTACAAATTAACTACATGCACATGTGTAGATACAAGTGTAGGTAATGGTCAACAAATGGCGTAACTAATGTATTAATAATTTATGAGGTGTATCAGAAGAGTGAAAGGGGATACGTGCTTTCATAGTGTTGGTTTAATCACATACTGTAGCTGAGATGGGGACCAATATGTTTTCAGAATTTTAAAGGGTCCTGATACAATCATGGAGATCCATGATACAATGTATGCTTTTGAAATATTTACGAGATGACATTTCATTTTATTTATGCAAGACATTTCTTTTTTAAGTTTCACAAGAATTTGTATATTTCATTGATGAGTTGGATTTGTAATGTTGATCTAAATGGGTACCATTAGCTATTTTTTTCCCCTTTTTTCTTTTGCAAAACGATTCCACCATTGTTTTCTTCTTATCCGATATGCATTAATAGGTGAACACAGAGCGACTGAATGGTTACCTAGTAACCTGCATCAGTTACATCCGGACCAGCTCCAACCTGCTAGACTTCGACTCTGCCTCTGATCTCGTAGGGGTAAAAGATGGATGTCCTGGAGACTTCTGTGCCCCTCCCACTACAGTCACTCTCCAGACTAGCTCTTCTTTCGTGTCCATCAATCATGACCTGACCCCTGGCACTCATACTGTCCTGTCTCTCCGATTTAGAACCAGGTAAGCTATCTGCATGAAACCTATCTAGATTATTGCTCAATACTTTTTTTATGGAACTATAATCTAAGACTTATACCTGTCTTTATTTTTTGTTGAACTAATTGATTTTATTTCATTTTTTCATTGTTTGTGTAAAGTGATTTTGTGGTTCAATTCTATGATCATATAAAAAATTAAGGTACTGGTGAGATTTTTCTGATTAAACACATTTGGAATGTGTTCATCACAATGCCATGGAATGGAAGCTCTCACTAACTGTATGTTAGTCACATCAGTGTATCCATTTACTGATATGGTTGTATGCCTATGTGGATGTGGTGCCAAAGTAGCAAGTCACGCTATGAAACAAGAAAAGAATGCTTAGACCTGATCATGGTTATAAACAAAATCCTCCAAGCTTGTTGCACGCGAGGTTAAAAAAGGCCATGGTGTGTAATTGCGGTAAACGGTAGCCACGGTGGGAAATAAATCCTGCCCAGTTAATTGGCAGGAATTCAAGCTAAAAACAGACTCACCATACCTGTTGGGAAAAATGTCAGTGATTTATTAGGGAACTGTTTTCAGTGAGTTCATGCCAGGGCCATAATATGTTTAAAATGGTACAGGTTGAAATATTTCATATTGCTATGAAGTTGATAGTGCTATGCAGGGTCCATTAACATGAAAGGGAATAAAAAGACATTTATTTTATGCCCAGCGATGAGACGGAGCTAACTTACAGCTCTTGCTCAGGAAAGAAAAGGTCTTTAAATGTAAAGTTTTTCGGGAGGGAGTGGGTAGGAAGTCAAATGGAGCCACTTCTGAAATGTCAGGGTCTACATCTGAATCTGTTCTGATCTGTGAAATAGTTAAAAGGCTAAACTCTACCTTCCTTTAGAAATGTCTCACTCTGAGATACTTGACACTCTTTTGCCTTATCGAATTTTGTCATCTCTGTATAAATATAAATTGTAATAAGCCGTTAAGTTGGAGCAATTCTGTGATTTTCACTTTTTTTGTTTATTTCTAGGGAGGCTTTGAATGTGATCTTTTGCATACTTGTTTATCTAATCTTGGCTGGTGAACTTATCATGTTCACTTCCACTCCTGGCAAGATTTTTATTAGTTTTGACTTCCCAGATTACACTGACATGAAATGAGGCTGCATGACATGTAACTCTAATACTAGACATTTTTGGCTATGACTTTACCAAGAGCCACGTTGAAATGGAGATTGGCAAACAGTAATATATTATGTGGATATGAAAACCTCTCAAGTGAGCTAATGACACTGACTGCCAAACTTCCATGTCTGTAAAAACTCCTTAGTGTGAATAGACATCAACAACGTGTGAGACTTCTCTGTACCTGGTGATCTTGCATGAATTTAAATGGCTGCATTATTTAGACATCTCAAATGTGTTTAGATGGCATTGAATTAGATCCTGATTGATGTGTTCAGACGGAGATGATTGTTGAGAAGATTACCCCGGTGTCGGCCAGGAAGTGATCATCACATTACAGACTTTTTATCTGTGCAATCACAAATTTGATGTGAAAGGAATGATAGGATTGTACAGCATACAGTTGGTAGAGCTACAAGACTCAAGCTACTGCACATACACCATCCCAGCAACTGGTTATTACAGCCAAAATAATGATGGAGATATTGGAGCTAAATTAAGGAAAGGATATTGATAATACAATGTATTTCTTTTCCATGAAGCTAAATACAATTTTTTCTTTTTTTATTGTCTTCAGGAAAATCTTAGTGTTCTGAATTAAGTTCACCAGTGAGAGAGTTCTCCATCATTATAAACAAAAACACATTCCATATCATCTCATACAGAGTATGTCTTATTTGCATAGTTAGGATTGATTTTGTCAATACAATGTCATAGTTCTCTCTGTGTTCTTGACCCTGGGAGGATTGGATTTTAACACTCAAAGCTGCATCTGAAAGAATGCAATTATTATTCTTATGATAATTTATTCAGCATTTGCAAGGGGACACCAAGTGAATAATGAAAAAAAAAAGCAGAACAAATCAAAACTAACAAAACAAGCACAATACAAGAGTGAAAAAAAAAAATCAGGCTTCCTGTGATGTGCTTCCTTAACCTGTTTGGGACAGGCTGATTTTGTTTCAACACTCATTTCCCTTAGACACCTGCCTGAGAATACTTGGGACTCATCCTTAACGGGTTAAGTTGCTGGGTGGGAAAAAAAAAGCAATCAGGAAATACTACGGCCCTTACTAGGCCTTCCCTGCACTGTGTACATATCGATCTATCTATCTGATCTGTCTATCTATCTTTGTATCTATCTATTTATTCTTCATCGATCTGTATGTCTGTTTATCTGTATGCATGAGCTGCATTAGGAAGAAATTACAAATCCACTTCGATCTCATACTTTCTAGGGGTTTCATTCCCAGATCCCTTCCCAGTTGGGGGAGGGGGGGGGGGTCCCATTGTCCAAATTGGGAGCAACAGTGTCTATACATGGCGTATTATGTATGTATAATTTTTTTTATTTTTTACTTTATTTACTTTTTTATTTCACTCGGAATCAGGGAACGCTCTGATTGTGATTTCTTGTTTGTGATGTGGTCTTATCTTTAAAAGAATAGCATTCTGGAGACAGAATGCACGGATTAAAGGGTGGCAGTAAGAATTGAGGTTTCTAGTTTCAACACTCGCTGAGTTCAGTGCCAAATTATTACTTATTATTCTCTGCATCAACCAATGGGTGAAGTCATCCACATTGGTTCAAATTTAGAAGTAGCAAATGTGTGTGTGTGTGTGTGTGTGTGTGCGTGTGTGTGTGTGTGCATGTGGTAAGAGATTACCCACCCAAAGCCGTATTTAGTAGAGTAGAGGATTGTTTCTATGCGTGAAAAGCAGCCTAATCTCCTGTCTTAATCCCAGCTCTCTCCGGTCAACAGTTGGTGCAGAGATGTATGTCAGGGTTTCCACGCAAGCTGCAGAGGTTACAACAATCCACTTTTAGTTGGAACTGAGTGAAGATATCTACAAGAGTGCTGTTCCTATTGCATTCAAAATAATGCTTTGTTTTAGGTCGCAATCAGGATTGTGGCCAAAATTTTGAAATTTTTACAGTGTGAGGAGAAATGAGATGCTATTTTGCTGGATTTGGGTCATTATCCATAAAGCGAAATTTTAAATCCCACAATGCACTGCATGTATCGCTCCTTGCAATTTTTACTAGCTGTGGTATGCCTTGGTAGCAATTGGCAATGTGATAAATGCAATCGTACAAATTATAGCAAGCATACCATTCATGTACTGCCATGCGCAGGTCAGCTCTTTGCAAATAATTGTGACCTTTCAGAGAGTTTTGAAATTGAGAATGCTGAATCAAAATGACAAGACCCTGGTCAAAACCCAAATTTTAAAAATTTTGCAATGAGAACTGCGCTTTGGTCACAAATTGCAATGTCCAATCGGGTTCTACTGCAAATTTCCTGTGATTGCCAAGAAATATTACAGTTGCGATGTAGTGTCAGTAACCATGTGAGAGATTTTAGCATAAAAATATGGCATTACAAAAATCATCTAGCTCATCTTCAGTTGCTTTCAACACAGGGCTGCCGCAAAATTTGTTGTCGTGTGCATTGTTATTGTACGTACTAATCCTCACTAATTCGCTATATTGTCAGCCGTTTAAGGCTACAATAATTGAATTGTTTTATTCACTGGGTGTCAGAAATATTTCACCTCATTGTGTTTGCCATTTGCTCTCCTATCAGTATGAGAGTGGTTATGGGTAAAGACAGAGCCAATTACAGGTAATCTAGCTTGGTGACAGGAAGCGCCTAACCCACTGATAAGCCAGCTGAGCCATCACATTGATATTTTTGGCTCTAGATGCAAACATATCCCACCGATGTGACTCTGCATGTGGTCATTTATGAACTGGTCTTGTGAATCTCCAGCCAGTGAAAGCCATGTAATGTCAATCTGGTGATTCCCAATCAATCTTAGTTTACTTCATGCCTGCTTTGAATTTTATCTGTAATTGAGTGCTACAGAACTACAGTACTTGAATAATGATGCATAAATTCCGTAAAATCATTGCAATTTTATCTTAATGATACCCCTTTCAGAAACTCCTCTGGCTCCGGCCAGGCCTGAGCTAAGTCGTAAAATTTTGAGTTTATGAATGGATCGGGCCAGAGAGTGGCCCGGGCCAGGAGCGGGCTATTTTGACGTTGCTGAAGCTACACTGTAGCACCAGACGCGGGCCAGGCTCGGGCCTGGTGCCGATCGAAGAGTTTATGAATGATAGCAGCGCCAGGCTTGGGCCAAAATTCCTTGCACGGTCAAAGGTCACAATTACCTGGCCGCGCCCTCCGCCGGAGCACGCCTTCAGTTACCATGGCAGTTATCCCTTATGTGGCCGAGTTCTTGAATGGGTCATCATAAAAGTAGCATGGCTCTGCTATTAGTTACTGAACGCAATTTTTACTGCTTGGCGTGGGCCAAATTAGCTCGGGCCAGGGGCTGGCCAAAAATGCATGCAATACTGAAAGGGGTATTAGTCTCATATGATTCCCCCTCCCCCATTTAATCAAAATATGCCAGGAAGCAGATATTACATCACAATTACATTGTGGTTCTGAATAACATCTGTGTTCAAGTATTTTAGTCCTTTTTTTACGCATTTGAGATAGTAATTCTGAAAATTCTACCAAAGTGTAGTCACTTTAGAAATGCCTATGTATTTACAACTTGACAAAATTTTAAAAACACCCTTACAGGTGTACAGACAAATGCACACATGTATGCTCTTTCATGCACCATAATTATTTTTTTTTTAATGTGGATATCTGTGAAAACATCTTTGGCATTAATGTTGTGTTGTTGAAAGAATATTTGTAATTATGTCTGTCCTAAAATAAACAAGTAATACCAACTGCCTTGATTTCTTGCCTTCCAAACACATGTTCTCTAGTGTTACATTATACTCATATAATGTATTGCTTCATCAGTGAGTGATCAGAACACATCTCTTATTGTATTGTTGACCAATCATACAGGAGTGATCTCTTCAGCTGTAACCATGAGATGCCAACTCTTACTTTTTTGCAGTGTTTTGAACTTTAAAAAAAAATACTGCAGGTTTCATGAAAAGCGTTGTTTTTCCCAAATTGTTTTACTATACATGTCTATAGCAGCAAAGGTAAGTAATGAATTTCCACCAAAATTTTGCC
Source organism: Diadema antillarum (assembly GCF_040938485.1). NCBI lineage: Eukaryota > Metazoa > Echinodermata > Echinoidea > Diadematoida > Diadematidae > Diadema > Diadema antillarum. The sequence continues at coordinate 888,758 of NW_027271857.1, read as the reverse complement.
TTTTCAGCCCTCAGAGTACTGCAGTGCTGTTTAGGAGGTTAGCATCCCTGTGTAACAGAGAAATGACACCTATTTCATCAAAATACAGCATCTGGTTGTAACTAATGGGAGTAACAGTGGAAAATCTGTGTTTTTTTCATTATCATTTTTGTAAAGTGTTTAATTTTCATTTATTTTCACAATTTTCAGGGCAACTGGTTGTCCAAACTTTTAAGTGTGTTTGCTTCTTAGCAATTTGGCAAGGGACATTTGCTGAACACTAGCTTGAATGTGTGAATGAATTGCAAAATATCCCTGAATTATAGCAAGCAGTGCCATCAGTTGGAGGCTGTTCTAAAAAGCAAAGTTTGCCTCATTAAAGAATATCTGGAAGGAAAGTTAATGACTAAAGAAGTGATATTTGACTTTTAGATCATCCGTACAGCATTTAATGCATTACTAAAGGTTGGGCTCGAATGTCAGCTTTAATAGCTCGCAACCATGGAATCACTGTTCTCCATTCCCCAGATACAATCCCCTGGCACAGATGGTGACCCGTTTCCACTCATGTGTCATTGGATGTCTTGTGCCATGCAGACGACATTCGGTATTACTGATACCTCTTACAGACGATCGACATTCAGTATTCTCTCTTATCCAGCAATGATTCTCAGTCCAAATCCAGTAGTCTAAGCCACCCAATCCCCATCAACTCTCACTAGACCAGAAATGAGGAAAACATCAAGATTTAGCAGGAATCTTTCGAGGGGCCTCTGTTGTTTTTGTTTTTTTCCTTTCTCCTCACTTTTTGATGATTCCAAGCAGACATATATTTGTTGAGAGAGTGACTCCAGCTACATGTACCATCTCTCCCCCTCCCGCTCTTTTTAAAGTGGAATGTGGGGAAATGAGATAACGTCGCCACAGACTGGGATTTATTTCCTCACCCAAGACACAGTTTTGAGAGCAGTCTAGTATTTTGTGTCTGTCAGCTTTCGGTGATACTGGAATATTCTCAGTTTCAATTGGCATGCAAATCCACCTGATACTATGCGTTATTTTCTGTGAAATTTCAAGTCGACTATCAATCTGTGAGCAAAATTGTATGTTGAGTAAAAGTGTTGAAAATAATGTCCAGGATACTATTTATTACATTATGTTTTGATTGTCTGAGATGACAATCTGAAATGTCTGTATTTGAAGTGTACTTGTAATCTGACTACGTAAGAGTGATCAGAAATCTTGAGATTTAAAAAAAGAAAAAATTAGTTGAGGAAACATCTATTATGGTACTGCAGACATTCTGCATGTCATAATGCCAACCTTTCTCTAGCTACAGACCGTAGCCTTTAATGCTGTCATCATCATTCGGAATGTTTGTTAAATGTAAGTCAGAGAACAATTTAATCTGTGCTTTGCAAATGAAACTTGTTTCCATGTTTAGAGTAATAAGAAGAGAATATTTCTTTCCACTGGGGATTTGCATCAGTGTATACACAAATCATGTGATCTGATTTTGTCTGAAAACATTATGATTGATTGAACCTCTTCCTGTCCTGGCCAGCTGCCACTGAATAAGAGGACATGATTTTTTTTCCTTCATCATACATTGTAGTTGAATTTCACCAGCATCACTTGTGTGTATGTTGAAGAAGAGATGAATCCTTATGAGAAGCTGATTTAGAATAGATATGGCTGAACAAAAGATATGGTGGCAAACAAATTTTAGGGAAATCAGACAATGCAATGTCATGACAACTAGACTGAGTAAAGCCAGTCATAAATATGATGTCTTACAGGTAAGTCAAAAACCAGCCCTTGTGTTCAGGGAATCATGTCATCATCATTGTGGCTGTAATAACTCCTTGAATTGTTTTGTAGATTTTCACTGTATATTTTGCTGCTCTAATACCACTGCTTCCATTTTATACTTTTTTTTTTTCTGTGGGTTGAAATTCCGTTCGTGTGCATGATCCAGTGATAGAGACATAGGCCTTTGTGTTTCTTTTGACATTTAAACTCTCCAAGATGTAGCTCCATGCATTTTACTTAACGACCCATTTCAATGTGAGTAATGTCACTTATATAATTCTTTGTCTTGGTCTACCTTGAATAGAGTACCAACTGGCCTGATCTTCTATCTTGGTGGCCCAGCCTATCTAGCTCTGTACATGAAAGATGGCCGACTAGTCCTTGGACTCAATACCAGGGTATGTACATAGCCCATGTGATGAAAAGGAAGTCATTAGCATGGATCATAATTAGTAGATCTGTTTCGTCTCATTAAAAAACAGAAAAAGGAGAGAAATATCATTGTCTTCAAAAGCATCAAGTGAACAAATCTATCAGTGATAGTCTTCAAGCGTTGATGTGTTTTTCCGTTTACCAAATTTGTAAAAAAAAAAAGAGTTTCTCTAGTTGTTCCTTTAAACTTAAAGGTCTTTTAATTTTGTTCTTGAGAAATTGCCACTTTCATTTGACATTGTGAGGTCAAAATTCCCTTTTGCTTAAGGTCAATTCCACCGAAAGGTTGCATTTTATGAAAATCAAACTATTGAGTATAGATGATAAATGAAGCTTAATTAGATGATCTGGTATTGTTTACTCAAAGCAGCCTTTCACAACGGATATTTTGATACCTCATTTGTGAACATCGGTGAATGTGGAGTGGAGTTATGTCCGAAAAACCTTCATTTTTCATGAAAATTGCCAATTTTTGCAGAATTTATGTATCATTTCTGATACACTATTATGACCATTATACAGCTTGTGTAATTCTCAGATGGCTTATTTTCTGAATGTTCTTTGGTCATAGATTGGTTTTATGATGTTCTAGAACTTGTTCCGGCATGAGTAAATATTATTCTGTCAATCTCAAAATGTGGTACAAAATGATAGCGTCCCATAAGTCACGTTTTTGTGTCCCATCAGTCACACTGGTTTTCCCTATCCTGCTACTGTACCAATGAGTAGATATTCATACCACTTGGCTCAGGGTAAGCACCAACCCTTTGCTACATTCAGGAAAGAAAATATCTTTCCAGAGACTCTGTGTGTAAGAATATTTCAGAACTTACTTTCCCATGTGAAAAACGGTGGTCCTCAGATGTCCCATAAGTCACGACAGCAATTTTTCGTTGCTGTACGTAATGCAATGATACTTTTCAAACTAAGTATGGTGTTTTCATAAACTGTGATATGATGGATCTAACCATGAACTGAGAAAAATGCATTTGATGCAACTATTTTCTCAAAATACTCGTTTGAAATTGCTGAAAATTGTCACTTTGTCCCATAAGTCACAATGGAATTGACCTTAAGTGTTATTGAATAATATGTCACAAATATGAATATGATGAGAGAAAATTGTCAGGTTTTATGCAGCTTTTTCTGCACAAGGCCTAAGATGACAAAATGATTTGTTAACAACAAACATATCATCATCAGTGATTTGACAAACACCATACATGTTTTCTGTAACCATCCTGTTGTAGGGCACAGGAGAAGGAGCATTTGCCATGACGATGAGCTCAGATTTTGATGATGGGGAGTGGCACTATGTGAGAGTGAGACGAGAAGGAGCAGTGGCATCTCTGGAGGATGAATTTGGGGCGGAGCTGGTAGAAGTCACCTATTGTGAGTAGTCATGCAATCTGTCAATCTCTTTGGTAGAACTTCAACAGCTGGAGTTTGCTGCTACCTTGAAAACACCATAAAACCACAAAGATTTTCATTTGAGAAAACAGTGGTGTAGAAATTGTCAATAATGATTGAAACATTAAATTGTGGATCATCATACAAAAGCATGATAAACATGTGATGCATCATCACAAAAGCCATATAATGTGGAATTTTTTGGGGGTGTCAGTTATGAATTTTCCTGATGCTAAGCTTTGAATTGATGTATAATTTGTCCTACTTCTTTGCATTGAAAAAAAAAAAAAATAGATACAAAACTATAGAAGTTATATTTGAGATTTTGGCTTTCCTCACACTTTTCTCCCTATAAAGATCTCTGTCTCCGTACGGGTTATGTGATGATGCACCACATACATGTATATGCATGTGTTGAATGTCTATTGCCCAATAATAGATGTAATAAGGCAATGCCAATAAGTTATATGGCCTTTTGACCCATGTGTCTATGAATTCATCACATATTGCCACTAACCATCACGTGACTGCATCCATTCCACCCATAAGCTGGCCAAGCTCAAACTCTTAACGCCGGAGAGCTCTTTATCGGTGGTGTCACGGACGAAACCTCCATCACTCAGCCCTTTCCCGAGACTGGCCTGCCCTCACTCAGGGCATGCTTCCAGGAGCTACGCTTTGTCACTTACAGCATCTCGTCCGAGCCACCCGAACTGATTGATCTTGATTCACAGCTTAGATTGGAGAGGTGAGCGCTTCAAAAATGATTATGTAGTGAGTCACGGCAGCTTCCGATGTTGTAGTGCCATTTATAGCCCAACCAAAATGTTAAATTCATATTTTTTGTGTGTTTCATTGAAATGCATCATTCCTTTAATCGTACTATCTCTGCATGTTATATATAGATAAAATATTTGATTAACAGACTTTCCTAAGTGATAAAAATGTAATAATCCTCTCTTCTCTCTCTTTCTTCCTCTGTCTGTTTGTCTGTCTGTCCCTTTCTCCATCTCTCAACTTCTTCTTTCTCTACCTGTCTTTCTCCCCGTCCTTTTCTCCCTTTCTCTAATTTCCCATATCTCTCCTACCATAAACCTGTTTGCTCTTTCTATTCTTACCTCCAACTTTCTCCAATCCATTTCTTATTTTTGTCCCACTGTCCTTCTTTCCTTTAATGTTTGTTGATATTTCTATCTTTGCTGTATCTTTTCTTTACATTGTAACATATCTGATCACCTGTCCTCTATCCTTCTTTCTCCTCTTGACTTGCTACCATTCTATCATACTAAATGTCATCTTCCTGTTTCTCTTTCCCTCATTTCCTCTTCACTTTCCATCCATTGTTGGCTCCTCTTCCTGTGTCTTAACTCTTCATCTTTTACTTCTACCATCTTTCTGTTTCTGTTAACCCCCTCCATGCTGGAATTCTGTCTGAATCTCCAGGAATGTGTCCCATGGAGGATGCTACCCATCCGAGTTGTGTGAGCCAGCCTGTCCCCTGCCCTCCCAGACGTGTGACTTTGAGTGCAGCTGTGCACCAGGATTTCGTCTCACCTCACAGATTCCTCTCATGTGTGAGAACATTGATGACTGCGTTGGGGAACCATGCCTTAATGGAGCAACCTGTGTTGATGGCATTCAGGACTATACTTGTCTATGTACAGAGGAGTTCAATAAAGGTATCCAACTGACAAGTCGCACTTTTATCTTCCTCTAAATATCCTCTCTTTTTTTTAAATTCCCTATAAAAAGTGTCACTTTGTTTTAATGTCAAGTAGGTGACTTTCCCTCTTTTACATTCCCTAGAAGTCTCAGTATGTCTTTAATGTGAAGCATTTACTGTTACTTTGTATAATGTCATTCCCCTGTTCTTGATTTTCTCTGTTTTGCATTGTTCAGGTAAAAAAATATATATATTTTTTTTAAAGTATTGACAAGTAACACTACATGATATTCAATTTGGAAAGATTTTATCAAGGTAGGAGAAAATAGATTATGAAATTGCTAAAATTTGATGATCATTTTCAGGTTAGATAAGCACTGCAAAGCTGTATTCCCACCCTTTCCATGTCTGGCTTCAAGGTTGATTGTTTCTTCCCCTGTGTCTCCTGATTCTTTCTTCCTCTTCCTCCCCTTTATTAAGGTGCTGCCACCCACCTTCTCCTCCACTTCTTAACTATTTCTCCCTCAATTCCAGTCTCTCCTTCGACTCTTCTCCACTACCGTTCCTTCCTTTAACCTTGCCCCAAATTTCTAAATCCATCTTTGTTCCTCGTAAATGTATTTTCATACTGGACAGCTCTTCCTAGTGAACCAGTATTAAACAAACTCCTTAGTTTGCCATCTTCATTGCCTTATGGTAACTCCAACGTATCTGTGGGATTTAGGCAGTGGTGACACCACTCATTGTTGTATCAAAACAGAAACTTGTAGACCCTATCACAGTCTTACCCCCTTCGCTGCCCCTTGGTAGCCCCTAGTAGCCCCTTTCTCCGTGGGTCTTTCCATGGTGATGACATCACCATTGTTACAGCACACAGCGTGTTGAAGGGCAAGCAGTGTGCGTGTGTGTCGATGGAAATCCCAGGCTGATATCACACTAACCCTGCCTGTATCCAGTGTTTTGGCTGTGAGTCAAACCAGCCAGGCCCACACATGCCAGAGTGTGGTGTGAGCTGGGCAGACAGACAGCATCATGGAATCTGAGGAGTGACTTGTCCGTTCTTTTTCTGGTTGTGCAAAATGAATTCTGTGACTTGGAAATACTGGATTTATATCCTTCGGTTTGGGATTTTCATGTGCTTATTTGGTAAGTTTTCAAAAAAAGAGAGTTGCATGTCTTTCATCTCAAGTGGTTTTGTGTCAGCAAATGGTCACTACATATGATTGATTTGAAACTATGATGGTTGTTACTTGTAAGTGATTGGCAGGAAATAGCAACCAACATTATCACTTTGTTCTATCTAACACTGCCTGACTCATTAAGCCTAATCTCTGACCTTTATATCAAAAGTAGCTTCATGCATACGAGCGTATATATCTCTAATGTTTTGGAAGTTTACATGTGTATCCATCTTTGAATTTCATAAAACCTGATAATGTTGAAAAAAAGAAAAAAAAAAACATTGAGAGTGACATTTGTGTCATGTCCATAGAGATGCTCAATGCCTTCAAATAAATATTGTACTTTGGTGGTGTTGCATGAAAAGCATAAATTCATGAAAGCTTCGTTCAGTTTCATATAAGATATGGTTGAAAATCTGAGGCAGTGTTTGGTTTGAATTTTCCTGTTAGAGCAGTGACTCAGTGTGTAGGGGGATACTCCCGAGTGCATGAGAGTATGGAGGAGGAGGATCTTGTCACTGGTAGTGTTTCCCACATGTCTACTATCCAGCTAATTCTGATGGTTTCATCACTGTCCAGAAAGCATTGATGACAGATTTGAGTCTCATATGATTGGTAATCAGCAGATGTGTGAAACTTGAATATCTGATCTATGATACAGCCTGGTTACTATATCAGGGCAGCTTTTTGTCTGACTTGAAGATATTTGGCTGAAAGTGGGAAAGGCATGTTAAGTGTGGGATCATAGTTAGAATCAGAGAATAGATCATTAAAAGGAAAATGAAACTCAAGTGTGTAAAAAAATTGAATTGAGGGAATGCACCAATATTGGTAGAACCCATCAATAAAAGTTTAAGAAAAATGGAGCAATCTGTTGAAAAGTTATGTTTTTTTATAAAACTTTTTGTGCTGCCATCCTTGGATGAGAAGACTACAACACTTTGTGATTTCATGCATGTAAAATGACATTAGAAAATATAAAGAAAAGTCAACATGTTTTCACTTTTGTAGCATATTAAAAGAGCACTTGACTTACCTCTTTCAGAAAGCAAGGGGAAAAATATTACCCTTGATATACATCAGCAACAAGTTGAGGGAATGTGCACTTAATTCATTTTAAAGAAATGAAATTTTGTTGGAATTCTCTCTCTATCTTCTTGATATTGTTTACACATGCCAACACAAATTGTAGTAGTCTTCTCATCTAGCTATTGATGCACCAATACTTTTAAAAATTCACAACTTTTCAACAGAATGTCCAATTCTCCTCAAATTTTCACTGATGTCTTCTACTTATTTTGCTGGATGCACTCAATTGACATTTATTATGGCTTTGCTCATACCTCTTTAAATGTCACATCACATTTTGTCCATCCCACAGTGATTGTGTAGGCTGTACTTAGTCACAGTTGTATCCCACTGCTTCTTAATTTTGGACTTTGTTACTGTTGTTTGCTGGCATATATGATGAGAATGGCAGGTGGTTGTGGATTCAAAGTACTCTTTTATCCAATATCATGTTTGACTCTATTCATCGATCTCTGCATACGGAAGGTAGATTGTGGATATTTGAATGGTGTTATACCTCACAGAGAAGCTTCAATAAAAGTTTTGGATATAATGCTTGTTACAGAAGATCCTGTATCAAAAATCGCAGTCTAACCTTCACAAGCGTCTCTGATAACAATGGGTGAAATCTCTACTCAGGGACATCCCTCTAAGGTGTCTGTTCTCATGGTGTCAGCGTGTGTCTTCCTGTTCTTGCAGGATTCCCAGCATTATGAAGAGATAGAGCCCTTTAAATTGTAGATGTGAATATTGCAGCAGTGTGATAGAAACAGTAGTTGTTTCAGAAAATACAAAATGTTTGGGTAGCCAGAGGACTTTATGAATTTCTCAAACTCTACTTGGTATTTTTTTGTAACCATTTGAGGATCCTATGAAGAGACAACTTTCTTCTTCGTTGTCATGGTGAGAGATCCAGTTTCCTTGATCAGTGCAGCCCTTCCCCATAGCAATCCTTGTTACATGCCTAGGTCACATCAAAGACTGTTACATAGTAGTGTAAGCTGGAGTGTGTCTACACTAAATCATTGTTTTGTAAATGCCACCTACAAGATTGTCCTATAACATTAATTTAAAATTAAGTAATTTAGTTGTTGGGGGGGGGGGGGTTGGTAATTGTCCTTCGAGGGTAATTGCCCTGATACTGGTATATTGCATCCATGTGACAGTATAACATCATTGGTTCTGTCTAGGCAGCAACATTCATATGTTCCTTTATGTCTTTTGTCACATTTTCAGGCAAGAATTGCTCTATCCCCAACTTCTGCTTCCCAAACCAATGCCTTAATGGAGCCACCTGTAATGACTTTATGGACGGCTTCACCTGCACATGCCCAGAAGGTCTTGAAGGAAGGCTATGTGAGAATGAGATTAATGAATGTGAGAGTAACCCATGTCAGAACAATGCTGATTGTCTGGACATCCTGGCTGGCTACGTCTGTAACTGCCTCCCTGGTAAGTCATCAAGGAACTCTATCCCCATATTGCTTATCTTCAACTAAATGTCACTCTCTCCTTTCAGTGAACACTAATTGCAACATTTATAAATCAATTTCGAAATATTCCAATACAAAATAATTCTTGTTGCTTAGAATCTGACCTTGTTATAGATGAGTTTGTTTGCACAACTATCATAGCCACCAGACTGTACCCCATAGTGCTGTGTGTTGTTAGTCCCACTGGAAAAAACACACAAAAACAAAACATAAACAACGATATACCTGTATCTATATCTATGTTTTTCACCTCATAGCTGCTTGAAGGTTTCTAAACAATGTTTAATTTTTATCACCCAACAATAAATGCATAGAACAAGAAAATGATTTTCAGCTGTAAATCGCCTGTGTGTTACTGCCATGATTTGTCTCTCTAGGTTTTACCGGAGAACGGTGTGAGATTAACATAGATGAGTGCAGTTCCAATCCCTGCAATAATGGAGCTACCTGCCATGACCACATCGACTTTTACAACTGCACCTGTGCTCCCGGCTGGCAAGGTAAGGAGATATGACTGTTGCACGTTTCCTATGTACTGCTTTATGGAAGGAGGGCCTTTCTTCCTATACAGTGACTAGCAAAAGGATATTGGATGTTGGCAAATATCCACTACAGATGCTAAGAAGGTCATAATATATTTGGATTTTTGGAAGTAATCATACTTGCTACGAAAGAGATGTGTCAACTTTCAATGATAATCAAACTCCCTGCATTAAAAGAAAAATCTCCTTTGAATCATGTTGGGCAACCTTGTATTGTGTACTTGATTTTATTTGCAAGCAGAATGTAACAACTACTCTGTATATTGATGGAACAAAACACCGTCACCAAAATTGTAATATTGTAATCTGGCTGGATACTGTCAATTCTTTCCTTACATTACATTCACTCATTAACATACTGCTCAGTGGTGTTAGAGTTGCCTTTATAGACAAGGGTAGACATGACTTGGTATCTTGCTTTCGGAGAGTTGAATTTCCATGAGATGATTGTAATCTGTGTACGTCAAGATGTGAGAAAAGTAAAGGATTTGGGAAGTGATATCAGGATTCTCTTAAAGAGCATGCAACACAAGGCATAAAGCATGATGATACTTTGGATAGTATCCATGGTAATAATTGACGCATTAACATGTTATTGCTTGATGTGGGAGTGATGGAAAGGCTTGATCTTTTCCTGTGATGAGGAGGCATGTCATGTAAGGGCAGTGACGATGTCTTTACTTTGATGTAGTCATACATCACCACCTGGTATTTGTCCTCGCCCTGCTGCTGCTTGAGTCAACTCTAGAAAATTACAGAGTTTTGGGTTGATGGACAGATTGCCTGTTTATAGTCTTGTGGGGATTAAAGCACAATAGGTCCTCTTCCAATGACAGCATTGCTGTCCCTAGAAGTGATCAAAATTGGTGACAAGTTACATCATGTGTTTCCATGGCTTTCTCAACCCCATGTGTGTCATGGTGTAAACCCCCTGCGTGCCACATTATTCTCAGACCACATTGCATGAACGCTTTTGCGAAAATGTTCTGCTTTTTATAGTTGTGTAACTTTTAATAGAAATGTTTATGCTAGGCTTGCAATAACCAAAAGTTGTAGAGAAGATTCCAAGTTTTACAGTGATGTATATTATATGACTAAGCTATGATAATCAATATTATTATCTTCTTCTCTTTTTTTTTTTCAAATGGCCAGTAGGTATGTTATTGTCCTGGTTTGGTAGGCATTTATTTATTTATCTATTTATTTATTCATGTTTTCTTTAAAAAAAGAATACAGGGTAGGTACATTCAGTTTGCTAACTGCTTTACAGTGGCACCCTGTATATACACAAACTATAAAATTACAATACATTTATAGTAACATGACTCACACAATTACAGATCAATGACATAAACAAACAAAAGAAATGACATGCCTGACTTTTGCAGACACAACCATGACAGAAAAATTACTCAAAAAACCCCAATGGAACACTGCTATTTAATCACCATGTAATGCAAGTTATCCATGTGAGAAATGGAATCGCAAATGAAGCTTTCATTGTACTGTTGCTTTCACCGATTTATCAATCCATTTGAGCAGGTTGTGCAGAATATACAAACTTGGCAAGCAGTCGACTGAGTCAGGCTTGCAAACTCAGCACACAATGAGTTTCTTTTCTTTTCTTTTTTTGTATAGTAAGCATTACATTGGTAGCAGGAATTTCCTGTCAAATATTGTTCACCTTTGCATAACCTCTTATTGCTTGCAGTAGTTCTGATCATATCACCACATGTGTGCACCTCATGTTTGAATAATTACAAGCATGTAGAAATGACAAATTGCCGATCATGTTATTGGTAAAAGTTAAGGTGCATATATATTTCAAGTATCGAGACGTCGACTCCTGGCAGTGCAAACTAACTACTGTGCCAATTTCTGACTGAGATTAAGGTCATGGCTAGTTATCAGAATAAGTAGTCTTGGAATTTCTGTCACAAAGGAACACATTAATTTGACCAGACCTTGGCGGTTCATAACTACATGCTGTAAAGGGTTGCTGTCAGTCCATAATTAATTGCTTCTCATGTTGTCAAAGCAATAACATTGGGTTGTTTAATGAGCAGGCTCCTCAAATCTTTGAGATGTTGTAGCTAAGTGCACTCGCTCTGGGATATTGAAAAAGAAAAAGTATTATGCACATTGCAAATGTGCACAATATCATATACACAAAATGGATTTATCAAACAGTGCACTCAAACAGCTTCTCAGGTGTACATGTATATTAATGTAATCATAGACATCACTGGTGTCTGATCAGTTATGTACATCTACACTGTCTATAGATGGTTAATGTGTTTATTACCATGGTATACTTAATGATTCTTTTTTTTTTCTTTTTTTGCCAGAAGGTATGAGAACTAAAAAAGTTGAAAAACAAGCTGTCAACCTTATAGCCTAGAGTGTTAACATTCATGACACATGTTAATATTCAAGATATACCTTTATTGTGTCATGTGTATACTTATCACCCAGCCAGCCTTTACATGTATTTTCTCTCTCTCTCTGTGTGTTCATCAGGGAGACGATGTGGGCGTAACATCGATGAGTGTGCCTCTGACCCCTGTGTGAATGGGCAGTGTGAAGACCTGGTCAATGGATTCCTGTGTGAATGCCTCCCTGGTTGGCAAGGCTTGCTGTGTGAGGAGGACGTCAATGAGTGCCTGCTAGGGTTCTGTCGTAATGGAGCCAGCTGTTTCCATGGCACCAACACATACACCTGTCTCTGTGCCCCTGGCTGGGAGGGTCAGAACTGCACCAAAGAGGTAGATGAGTGCGCCTCGGGGCCGTGCCAGAATGGAGCCACCTGTGTGGATGCCTTCCTTAGCTATACCTGTCAATGCATCCTTGGGTGAGTACATTATCCACTGAGCTCTAACATACAAACTCTTACTGGCTGAAAACCATGGTAGATTAGTTAGTACTCGTAAGTATGCAGTAGTTATATTGCAACCTTTAATTCATGGTTCTAACATAATATTTGTACAAAATATGAACTAGTGTGCATCATGTAGTGAACTTGAAGATATCTATACCTTTCACACTCAACTAAAGTTGGATAAAATTCAGGGAAGCTGGTCATACTTTCCACTGCTTGGTCTTCAAATGTAAAGTTATGATCACATAGAGTTATATTCTTGGTAGTAGAAAGCTAGCTTTGAACAAGTAATGACAGTTACCTGTAGAGAGGAACATTTCACTATCAAAATATCATAAGCCAAAGAGTGAGAAAGAGAAATGCCTGTCTGTGACTAAGGAGAGTCCCTTTATCTGGTGAAGTGTACAGGGTTGCCAATGTTCAAATTATTAATCACATCATTGAAATCAATCATTTTTTTCCTCCTGGATTATACATGAGTCAGCAGAGCATTCTTTTCTCTGTGTAAGTCAGTTTTGAGTTAGATGTTTAAGATGTGTATTTCACTTGAATTCACTTTTCTGTTACGCTGTAGATTTTGAGTCCATTACACATATTACAATGTTAACTGCATAACATACACTACCCAGTGTGAATGCAAAAGTGGGGGAAAAAAATCTGAGGTGTCAAAGAGATGATGAGGAAAACTAAATGGATATGAAAGTAGAACAAACATGTGCTGCCTCATTGGAGCTATCACTAAACTCCATCAGTAACTAATGGAAGTCAAGCATGACCGGTTCTCTTGCCCGGGGATGTCCCTAGAGACCAGAGACCTGTGAGAGATGACACTGTGTGGATTGACAGGCTGCTGACATCTGGCTGCTATTTAGGGACTCGGGGTTTTAAAGTGTGGAGTGCCAAGAGCTTTTGGCGTGGCCCTGTACATCATGTTCCATTAAGCAGATAAAAACTCTACAGTGCTTGTCACAGATGCGTTTCTCTCTGGATCCCGATTTCTGTATCATTGATGACTATAACTCTTGGCAGGGTGTTGAAAGCTTGTTTATTTTTAGGTTTCTTGTTAGATGGGCCATGTACAGGAGTTTGTACCTCCCTTGTGTCAGTCACAGGTGTGTACAAAACTGTGGTTTTGCATCTGAAATGTTTCTAGCTTTGAGTTTATAGTAACTATTACTTGGTATGAGTCTTATTTTTTTTCTTCTTATTATTATTATACCCCCGCCAAACGAAGTTTGAAGGGGGTATATAGGAATCAGCGGACGGTCGGTCGGGCGGTCGGTCGGGCGGTCGGGCGGGCGGTCGGTCGGGCGGTCGGTCGGGCGGTCGGTCCGTTGCAAATCTTGCGTCGCGAACTACTTCCTCAGTTTTCAACCGATTCCCATAAAACTTGGCACAGATGTGTGCCTTGGGTTGTAGATGTGCAAGATGTATTTTTTGACAGTACCCAAAAGTACGTTGCCATGGTAACGGCATATTATGGGCAAAAATGGGTACAAATCTTGCGTCGCGAACTCCTCCCACAGTTTTTGATCAATTTTTATGAAATTAGGTACAGATGTTCATCTGAATATGTTAATGTGCAAGACACATATTTCCGCAGTGGCAAAAAGTGCGTTGCCATGGTAACGGCATGTTATTGGTAAAATATAGGGCAAGATGCTTCATGGCAAAACTGCTTCATCAGTGTTCTTCCAATTCTCATGGAATTCATATTGAATGTTTGTCTTAGGATATAGGTCAGCATGACACATTTCTTGACAGTGACAAAAAGTATGTTGCCATGGTAACAGCTCACATATTATGAGCCAAAATGATGGAAAATTTTGTGTTGCAAACTACTTCCTCAGTTTTTGCCCAATTTCCATGAAACTTGGTACAGATGTGTGCCTTTGGTTGTAGATGTGCAAGACGCATTTTTCGACAGTACCCGAAAGTACGTTGCCATGGTAACGGAATATTAATGGCAGAAGATCAAGGAAAGATCTTGCGGATTTAACTACTTCCTCAGTTTTTTGACCAAAGCTTATGAAATGTTGTTTTGACCAAAGCTTATGAAATGTTGTTTGGCGGGGGTATAACCAGTCGCTGTAGCGACATTTCTAGTTTGTTTCAGATTTTGCTTAACCCTATGTTTGGGGGGGGGGGGGGCTTAATAAGTCTCCTCCAACATTTTTTACAATGATTTTAAAAAACAATTTTTTTTCCACTTAAATTTCGTGATTTTTTCCTTTCATATCTTGCGCACATATTGAGACCCTTTTCGCCAATATTAGGGGTACGCTTGCCGAGATATAGCACATTTTGATGACCAATGTCACCGAAAATGGCAGTTTCCAATTACTTTTGTGTGTTATAAATGGGTTTTACAAGATGAAACTATTTTCCTGGTTTTTCTCAGGTAACATACCTTTTGGTTATCATCAACTATTCTACATACAAAGAAATGATGAAAAACAAAAATTAAACAACAAAGAAATACATAAGAAATTTCAGAAACAAAGAAATACATAAGAAATCCATTTTGATACTGCAATTTCTTCACATAAATTCCTTACTTATTCTGCAAAGAATATTCAAAGAAAATTAGCCCACCTAAAGCTTTATTTAGGGATTTAGAGCTTATATTTAATGCACAAAAAATATTATGCATAAAGTAGCATAATTAGCATAATTTAGAGAAACAACAATGTTTTGGGGCAAAGTTAATGATTCATTCTTTAAGATAATTTAGTGGGCAAAGTGTGTGCTGATTTTCTCCACAATCACGCTATTGACGACCGAGGTCGGGGGGGGGGGGGGGGGCAAATAATCATAATCGTTGTGACTCCATAATTCTTGTGGCTCTGATCACATTTCTAAAAATTCTAAATGACAACAATTCTAGTTTGAAGCATTTCTTTGTCATCATTTAAGGGAAGTAAATGCCTTTTGTTTATCTTTGCTTGACCATTCAGGTTTACTGGTCAGCTGTGTGAGGTGAACATTGATGACTGTGTGTCGGCTCCATGTCTGAACTCTGGTACGTGTGTGGATGAGGTCAATGGCTATCGATGTGAGTGTCCTCCCATCTGGTCTGGGGTCAACTGTCAAGTGGAGAGGAATGAATGTGAGTCGAACCCTTGTCGGAACGGAGCCACCTGCAATGACCTGGTAGGATTCTACACATGTGAGTGTCCACAAGGGTTTGAAGGTGTCAACTGTGAGGGGAATATTGATGAGTGCGCCAGCTCACCCTGTCTTAATGGTGCTACCTGTTTGGATGGAGCCAACCGGTTTTCCTGTCGGTGTGCTCAAGGGTACACAGGAACTCTTTGTCAGACAGAGATCAATGAATGTCTCTCCGATCCCTGTCGAAATGGGGCGGTATGTCGAGACTTTGCCAATGGATTCACCTGCGATTGTCTTTCTGGATACACCGGAGAGCTGTGCTCACAAGAGCTGGATGAGTGTGCCTCGCAGCCATGCAGCAATGGAGCGACTTGCATCGACTTCTTTGACCGGTTTGAGTGTGAATGTCCCCCAGGCTTTGAGGGAATACGCTGTGAGATAGACATTGATGAGTGCCTGACCAACAACCAGTGCCAAAATGATGCTACCTGCATCGACGGAGTCAACACACACACTTGTGTGTGTGCCCAGGGATTCAGTGGAGCATTGTGTGAGACGGATATGAATGAGTGTCTCTCCACACCTTGTGCCTTTGGGGGCCAGTGTAATGACTTACCAGGAGCGTTCTCCTGCGACTGTCCACCAAACTTCACCGGAGAACGCTGTGAGTCGGATTTGAATGAATGTCTGCAAGAAAACGGGGGATGTCATCCAACGCAAACGCTACTTTGTAACAATACCTTTGGTGGATTTAAATGCACCTGTA
Organism: Diadema antillarum; assembly: GCF_040938485.1. Classification (NCBI taxonomy): domain Eukaryota; kingdom Metazoa; phylum Echinodermata; class Echinoidea; order Diadematoida; family Diadematidae; genus Diadema; species Diadema antillarum. The sequence continues at coordinate 872,423 of NW_027271857.1, read as the reverse complement.
ATCCAGGTAGGATACTTTCAGATATTCTATTTTTCAACTTTTGTGGTCAATCTCTAGCTTGCCGAGAATCATATGATAAACTGATGAACTGTAAACATTGAGGCTTTGCTAGTATGCACAGTACCTGTGTAGGAATTTCCTTCTCCGTGCTTTGTGTTGAGCATCACAAGTTTATGTCCAACAAACATGTGCCATCTGTAAGTTGTCTTTCTGAATAATCATAAGTCAAAAAGTTTCACACAAGCCCCACTCAGAACAAATGTAGACATCATATAAATCCCACATTTCAAATCAAAAGTCATATTTTGAGCAAGTTATTCTGAGCAAACCTCTGGCCACGTGTTGCTTTTTGCCTCTTGATTACTGTGTAGAAAATGCTTTGCATGTCTAAAATCTAGGTGATAACCTAAAATGTAGGGAGTATCTTTCACATATTTCACTCATTGTTACTGTACACTCTGTGTGACACACTGTGGAAGGTATTGATTGTGTGGTGTAGCTTGTTTGTAAAAAGACACTGATAAATATTAGAATTTGTTGCATTTTCAGGTTTTGAAGGAGAGAAGTGTGACATCGACATCAATGAATGTGCCAGCAATCCTTGCTACTTTGGCGGTGAATGTGTGGATGGACCAAACTCCTATTCTTGTCGCTGTGGAGTAGACTTTGTTGGTACTCAGTGCCAGGCCCTGGTCAGACAGTGTAACTTCAATCCCTGTGGACCAAACTCAGTCTGCCTAGAACAGCCATCTGGTAAGACTTGCCAGTCACCTCATTTGTTAGAAGTCACCTTTCCCAGTTTGCCTTTAGTCTCCTAGTCCATTACAACATGACTTAGCTCATTTAAGCACATTTACTGTGTATGCCATGTATTTAACAAGTTTAATTTTTAGGGAATCAGGATTTCCTGACAATTTCACAAGTGGTTAAATTCGTGATCATGGAGTACAAATAATGAATGGAGAAATTCATACGTGCATGTCACATTCATGTCAGGATCAGAGTTGATATTTTTACGTGTTGTTGAATTGCATATAGCACCCGACTCATGAAATTATCAAAAATAAAAACCTCGTGAAATATGGTAGTATACAGTTTACGTTTGAGGATTCTCAAAGATAGCATGATGTCATGATATAAGATTAAGCGCAGAGTCTTTAATCCTATCACATGAAATTGACAATTTCTAGCATTCAACATATAAGAATGATATCAAGTATGTGTGCGTTTGAACAATTTTGTCACATTTTTTTACCATTATGAAGTTGTGATGATTTTGTGCTATTATTCATAATAGTCCTTTGACATTTGTTAACTCAGATGGTTTTTGCTTTAGGAATGATGTAGTGTTTGACACATGACATTAGAAATCAATTTGAATAAGATTATGCTGTTCAAATAATCCAGCTCCATTTTAATTTGTATGTCACTTCACTGATCTGTTTTCTTATACTTTGTACTGTAGTCATTATATTTTCCTGCATCTGCACCTGTGCCTTCGTATCCTTTTCACCCAGCCCTGAGGAAAATCTTTTCTTACTCAAGTACTTTGTTTTGTGATCGATCTAAGTAATAATTTATGTACTCTCATGTGTGATGCAGGTGGCTACACATGTTACTGTCAGCCAGGATTCATAGGAACAAACTGTATGGAGGAGATCAATGAATGTCAGTCAGACCCATGCCTTAACAATGGTGTATGTCTGGACCTTATCAACAGCTACAACTGCACTTGTCAGCCAGGTTAGTGAATCTTTTCCTATGTTTCTGAGAATGATATGACTTTGGCATTAATGAAAGGATGAGGAATGATGTATAGACATTAATGTAGTAAACAACACGTTATCATCTGTTCAGAAGGAAGGAGAAGTGGTTCTTGTTACTATTACAATGTTACCCCATTGTACTGGCCATAAGGCAAGGTGTTTCAATATAACATTTACATGTACTTCTTTTCCATCCCCTTTGATATGATAGTGCTATGTAGAACTCCACAACAACCAGACAAGACTTTGTTATAATGGATATGACTGTTATGTGATATGTGTCTCATTATACAACATGACAAGAATTATTTTCAGGCTGGAAATTATGTCATAAACTCACAGTTGAACTTTGAATTCTGTCTCTATGAATAGTCTGAATTTGCATGTATCCAGCTTGACAGCTTTAAATATGAAATTTGAATTAGAATGACTAGATTGATTAGATTAAAAGCATACATATTTCATAATGGCTAACCTAGTTTCTTAACAAAAGTGGTAATTGGTGTAAGGAAATAATAAATAGAAATGATGGACATGATTGTTGATGTTGTTATTTTCTTTTGTTGTAGGGTTTGAGGGAATCAACTGCCAAACAGACATAGACGAGTGTGCCAGCCAGCCGTGTCAGAATGGAGGTTACTGCAGCCAGCCGATGCCTAACACGTATCAGTGTCTGTGTATTCCTGGTTTTGAGGGCGTCAACTGTGAGGTCAACATTAATGAATGTACCCTCCATAATGTATGCGAGTACTTCCAAATCTGCATCGATGGCATCAACAGTTTTCAGTAAGTATGCACACATAGTATCATATTTCATTGTTATATCAGTATATTTCATCAATGAATCTTATTTAGTGCCATGTATAGCATTTTCCTTTCTTGAATTTTTAAAGATTTGTGGCATGACTCATTTCATAAATTACAGGAAAGTAAGACTGCCATATTGGAGGATGTGGCAAGTCTTCTCGTACTACTGAAAGTAATATTTTAAGAGCTTAAGAGTTTATCTGCAAACTTGTACCATGATTTGATAGCATTCTGTACAGCTATAAGTTTATTCAGAAACATGTAAATGTTATCATAGATGATTTTCATTCAAAGTGGTGAATCAATCCAGTGCTTGAAAAATTGAAATGTGTCATTGGTGTACATTGAGGATTTCTTGATGTTATTTACTGTACAAGTGTTGTGTTTGTGTTAGATAGGTGTGATGTTCTACAGGCCAGATATTGATCTTGATTCCTCTGCCCATGCCAGGTGTGTGTGTCCTCAAGGATATGAAGGTCCTCAGTGCCAGTTCCCAATAGACAGCTGTGCCAGCAACCCTTGCCTGAATGGAGCAACCTGTGTGGATGGTTTATTCCGCTATGACTGCACCTGTGCCCAAGGCTACAGTGGTGTCAACTGCCAACTTGACACGGATGTTTGTGACCCCCAGCCCTGTTTCCATGGCGCCACCTGTCAACGTTTCCCTAGTAACGGCCTGGACTTCACATGCACCTGTGCCCCTGGCTTTACAGGTGAAAAGACCGACTATCATGTGACAAACAAGAATCTTATGTCACCTGATAGCACTCTATGCTTGAAATACAAATTGTAATGTAGCATGTTGCAGATGAATGGGAAAGAAAAGAGTAATACTGTTATGACTGTCAATTGTTCAGTTTGTATGTCATTTTATTTTATTAAATTTGTATGTCTGTTTATTTTGTTGTAATATCCAATGTATGAAGAATTTTCATTGTTGACATTTAAGTAATCAATCAGTCAATTAATCAATTTCTTGAAAGATGTCAACCTGAAATTCAACTTGTATATCTTTCCAGGTTCCCGCTGTGAAGGTGATATCTATGACTGCCTGTCAGACCCATGTCAGAATAATGGGACATGTGTTGAGTACACCGATGGGACAGCTGGCTTCTCCTGCCAGTGTCAGCCTGGGTTCGTAGGTCATTTCTGTCAGGAAGTCTATGTGGCTTGTTCTTCAGACCCATGCTTGAATGGGGCTACCTGTCTCAAAACATCCACAGGTAAGAAGTGATAATGTTGGGAAATGGTGACTGCTGAGTTTATTCTTTGGAAACTTCAAATGACAAAATCTATACAGTTATCTCAGAAATGCATTTTTTTTTCACCCTGAATGTGTGAAGTGGTCATAATATGAGGTGTATGTTAATGTTAAACCAGTTAAAAGTCAACTACAAATATCAAATATGTTTGTTTTCTCAACATCCTCAAGTATGAATGCCAATGTTATACAACACTCCAAACTTTGTGTTACATGAAGTGGAGTGAATAATAAACACCTGGGTGAAAATACAAAATGAAACTACAGACATACCAAAATATGACAATGGATACAGGAATGTTCTGACAAGACATTGATGTTAACATTGAAACTGAAACTTGTATGATATAGAGCTGTGCTTCTCAAGTGGTGGGGGGCTGTGGCCCACTGGTTGGCTGTGAACCTCTCGCAGATGGTCCGCAACGTCACAAAAAAATAAAATGACAGAGATGCGTGTTCAATCTAACTGTCCTTGAGAAATTTGCTGGAACTAAAGTTGGCATCGGGTTAAAAAAGGTTGAGAAGCAATGATATAGAGGATATTTCTTATGTTTCAGTTTTGATATTGGCTGATATATAATTTTGTTGATTACTGCATGACTACCTGACATTACTGCTCTCTGGATGCAGGCTTTGAGTGTATCTGTCCATCGGCCTGGACAGGCCAGCTCTGTTCAGTGGATGTCAATGAGTGTGTGACTTCACCCTGCCTCAATGGAGGTGTGTGCAACAACCACCGGGGGTCCTACGACTGCATCTGCAACCAGTATTGGAGCGGCAACCACTGCCAGAACGATGTCTTGGAGTGCAGTACTGTACCCCCAATATGTCAGAATGGGGGCGAGTGTGTGGAGCAGTCAGGAGCATTGCCGCTATGTCGGTGTGTCCCCGGCTTTGAGGGGGACTTCTGTGAGATGGAGATTAATGAGTGTGAGCCACAACCCTGTCTGAATGGAGGAAGCTGCCATGATTTGGTGCAAGGATTTTACTGCTCTTGCCTGCCTGGATATGAGGGTAAGAGTATAAACTGCTCAAGCTATGTAGACTCGGGTCTATTACTAAATTTACATTGTGATTATGATGTACAATTTATTTCAAATGGCCTAAAGTCTGTTGACACAAAAGAATAAAAAATGTAAGGTGTCAAATTGTTGTTGTTTTAGTTGTAACTCCTGTTTGGAATGTTTCATTGGCATCTTACTAAATATTTTGGTACTGGAAATACATGGCATACCCTGTACATTAAATGGTAAAGTAATTACATGTGTTAATTTTGCTGTGTGCATTGACCTTAATTTGCTGAGAAAAGTTTGACAATATTTAACTATACATATGCAGCTTGTTTTGCATTATTCAAGTTGTATGCTTTACGTTTTATTTTTCAATGATATGTATTTGCCATATGCTAGCTTTAAAACATCTCCAGTCAACTAGCACCAACTCTTGTTATTTTTTATCATCAACATCATTCATAAGCATGATATACGATTTGTGGTTGGAAAGGGTATCAATGTCAAAATCTTGAAAACTCATAATTTGACCCTTGAGTGTGTTAGATAGACAGATGCTCATCCAGTCATTTAATGTGACTGTATTATCCATGATAATGCTTAGTCACGACATAGACGGCAATAATGATGATGATGTAATGATGAATCAAAGTACTTGCTTGGTCTTTTCTTCCCATATCAGGTGGTGTGTGTGAGACTGAGATTGATGAGTGTTCCAGTTCACCGTGCCAGAACAATGCCACCTGCACTGACCTCATCGATGAGTACGTGTGTTCCTGTCTCCCTGGCTTCAATGGAACCAACTGTCAGACAGAGCTGGACGAATGTTCTTCCAACCCTTGTGCTAATGGCGCCACCTGTTTCAACGGCGTCAATTCCTTTTCGTGTGCGTGTGCTGCAGGTTTTGAAGGTATGTTCTTTTACGTGTCCTCTGCACCAATTCTGAACTGTCTCTTGACCTATGAAAAGCGGTGACTATTAGGGTGCTCCTGTGGAGGACTGTCTGTATAATGGTATGTCTTGTTCGATGAGAGAAGAGGCTTATTCACAAGGAAAATGGCTGATTTATATTTTCACTCTTTAGGTGTCAATGAGATAAACCTTTCCTTTTTTTGTGTGCATGTTGTTGTACACTTGCATTAGTCTTGTCAAAGTGCTGTACATGCCATATATTTAGCAAGTCTAATTTCTTTTCAAATCGGGACTTCCCGACAATTTTGCGAGTAGTTGAATTTGCGATCATGGAGTATGGCACTGAATGAAGAAATGTATGCGTACACATCACACTCAAGTCTCGATTCGAGTCAATTTTTTTGTGTGTCTTTAAATTCGCGAATAATACCTGACTCGTGAAATTCATGAAAATTTAAACCTACGAAATATTTGGCATGCTGTCTGTGCCACTGTGAACAGAGATTATTGGTGTTGTGCTGGAATAACATATCATCGCTGGGGTGACAAGACCTTGTATCTGCAATTTTTGTGAAAATGACTTTTTTTGATCAATGGTCAAATAATGGCTTAAGTGACGTCCTGTCCAAATTTCAACTGTCTTACTCCAAAGATGAAGCCACCACGGCATGTCAAAGGAAAGGATATCCCATTCGCCACAGTGCTTTGGCCGCCATGTTTTTTGGATCTCCTGAACATTTGACATTTTGTAGATACGAGGTCTTGTCGCCCCAGCGACGATATACTGCTTCTGAGATTTAGTGTAGCCTCTCCTGGAAAGTGCTACTGCAAATAGTATAATCTAAGACATAAGTTTCCTGTGCATCAAGTTACAATAGTGTACTTCAAATGTGTGTATTGTGTAATCAAATGTCAGAAACAAAATGTACCTTGCATAGATTTAAGTACATCACACATTGAGCTTTGACAGAAGGAAACTGTTTACTCATTTACAGGTGTCCTATGCGGTATTGACATTGATGAGTGTCAATCGGACCCTTGCCTGAATGGAGCTATCTGTCAGGATCTCATCAATGGTTTTGAATGCAACTGTACTGCTGGATATGAAGGTAATACACCTGACAAAGTGTGTGGTAATTTTAAAGGAATTAACTGCAAAAGGTCATGTAAACTACTTCTGCACCATTTATTTTTGTGTAACCTTCTATGTTTTTTCTGTCAAAACAAGTCCATAGCAAAATGTTTAAGATCCATTAAATATCAGCTTTGAAAGGTTGAAGAGAGCAGTAAGAAGCACATATATGACAGATTTCATTCAACATTTGAAAATAAATATGACATCGTTTTTTATTCCATTGTATCTAGGTGTTCTTTGTGAGCAGGAAACCAATGAGTGTTCCTCAAACCCTTGTGCCTCTGGTCAATGTAATGACTTCATCTCATTCTACAACTGTAGCTGTGACCCAGGGTATGAAGGTGAGAATTTTGCATTAACTCTGTCTTTTAAGTTGGAAATTGGAGACTTGATTGGAGCAGAAAAGGGATATGTGTGGAGATTATTATTTTTTGAATTGAAAATCATATATTTGCTTGTTTTGTGTGAGAATAGTGAGAACTTATTCTGATAGTATGAGTTCGAAAACATTGCATTCCTTATATACAGGTGACTCCCATTATAACAAAATCCTTCGGACTGGTATTTTTCTTTCGTCATATTGAAATTTCATTGTAGCTGAACGATAAAGCATACAAAGCTATATAGACAATAATTTGGGGACTTGAATCCTTATGTCATTTTAACAAGAGTTTCATTGTAATTATGTTCAACTTCAGTACTACGGGAGTGTACTGTAGTAGATGTATGTGAAGGTAGGACTATTGCCAGTCTGTTATCTGACATCGAGTTCAGTTGTTTTCTCTTTTTTCTTGTCCATATAGGAGCCAACTGTGAAAAGGACATCCAAGAATGTGCCTCGAATCCCTGTCTGAATGGTGCCACCTGCCTTGAACCAGAGATCAACATGTATGAGTGCAGCTGTGCCCCGGGGACCTCAGGTACCCTTTGTGGTACCGTTAGCCAGGCCAGCTTCAATGGGTTGGGCTACATCAGGCTTCCCCCTCTGAGTCAGCTTGCCACTCCAACCAGTGGTGGTGGCAGAGTACGACGTCAGATAGTGGACACGGTCTCCGTGGAGATGACCTTTGTGACTACTCTGCCATCTGGTGTCCTGCTTTACAATGAGGGAGTAAGTGTGTTATGGGGATGGGGAGAATCTCCTAGTAGTGGCCATTATATTCCACATACTAAGAATCTTGCTATAGGATTGGTCAAGAGCTGATCACATGATAAAGCGTAGTTTTGCCCATCACATCACCTGAGAAGAAAAGTTAGTTACACTCTATGATGATAGTCATTTTGTTTCGCTGATCTCTGAGTCCACACAGTCCTAACACGTGATATAACGTACAATTTTGAGTACGCGTGAAATAAAAGTGTGTTGCACTGTGGTCTATCATTTGACCTGGGTCAAGTGATAGACCACAGTGCAACGCACTTTTATTTCGGTGCCACGTGCAGGGCGGGCGCGGAGCAAATTCGTTGTTTTGTCATCTACGCGCATACGTCTAAAGTAAACTACGTAGCTTAAGCCCTGAGGATACCCTGTGACAGCTAAAACGGTTTCAGATGTGGAATAAAATGCGAATATCTAACATTAGAACCCTAGATGTGGAATATAAAGCAAATAATCAACTTTCAGTTGCAGGCAATGAGACAAACTATCACTTACTTGGCGATCTGAATATGTACGCTATCTTTTCTCAGCTGCGCTTCGGAAAGATAGCTACATCCAGATCACCTCAGAAGTGATAGTTTGTCCCATCACCTTCACCAACGTTGATTATTTGCTTACTATCATACCTCTGTGAAGGTTGAAAAGTTTTCACTTATTGCACATATATGTGACCTATAAGCCGTTCTTATAGTTACCTAGAAAGTGTGGCAATTGTACATATCACAAATCACTTATTCAAAACAGTATTTATGGTTCCATCAGATCCTTCCTGATAATAGTGACAAATCTGTAGTATGTATATATTACATAGTTGTGAAATACAATCATCTTGCATAACAGTATAACATCTGCATTCACTGTTTATATTGAAATTGCTTAAAATTTAGGTAGTGAGTAGTCATCAGCCAGAATCACACCGAATATTTGACATACTAAACTTGCAATTCTGTAAATAATCTACAAAATTAGCTCTTCTCAAGGATACAGGTATATACTTTAATCATCATAATGCATTTCAAATCAAGATTACAATCATGGCATCAAAATTCTCAGAATACAAGCCAGTAATTAAGCGTACATTTTTACAAGCGTGCTTCCAAGAGCAAGTTTGAAATTAGCTCTTTGTAATTCTGTTAATGCTAGATAAGTGTTGAATCTAGGTAGCCAGCCACAGTGATACAGTTTATAAGATTGGTTTTATCATTTTTTGTTTGATACACTGTAGCTTCAGTCCAATGGCTACACTGACCATCTTGCTGTGGAGATTTCTGATGGCTCTCTGATCACAACCATGAATGTTGGCAGTGAATCATTGATAACATCTTTGAGCAGCGCCCTCAACGATGGCTCAACGCATAAAGTGACCGTCACTCTCAATGGCACGGCACTCACTGTGATGGTTGATGAGGGAAACTGTGTTGCAGCACCGTGTTCTAGCAGTGTGGCGCCCTCCGTGTCAGGAGGCCCAGTGGAGCTGAATGAGGACCTCTATGTCGGTGGTATCGGGCCTGCTGCCTCACCCTATATCATCTCCAAACTGAAGACTGTTGATAACTTCATTGGATGCATTCAGGTATGTCTGGGGTGTGGCGACAATTTCCTTTGTTGCCCTAAATCTCTTAATGCACCTTTTTTTTTTTTGTCACTGCTCTTGCTGTGCTTCAGTGTAATTACCACTGATACTATGTGATGACATGATTTGTCCTGTAAAATACTATTAATAGTCAATCATGCTACTTAATGCTATATTTACACCATGTTCCCAAAATGGGATGGACACAAGGAAAGGGGGGGGGGGGTGGGGACAGGCAAATGTGATTGCCATGGGTGCCATGTCAGATTTTTAAACTGTCAAAAAATTTGCCACAGCAGTTATGAAGCTAATGAGAAATCTAATAGGCCATAGTAAAACAGGATGAATGCAACAAAATGTGACAGCACGTAATAGGCCATAAGAAAACTTGCAGATGGTCCACAGTGGGACATGGTGGGAAATGTGGTGTAGTCTAGCCTGACCAGATGCAGTGAGGATGGCATCTGATACCAAGTAGCTAGATGTTCACTGGAACAAGGATAACCTTGTAACAAAACTAGAATAATGTGGGGGGAAAAAAAGGAGGATATCCCACCTGCCCACAGCGCACTGCGTTTTGGGCAAACAGGGCTGCTGTGGCTGCCTGGAATATGGTGTAATTAAATGTAGCACAACTGACAGCCGAGAATGCCTGATGACATGAGTAATGATTAAATGACTGACTGTTGTACTCTTTAGGATTTCACTGTCAACAATCAAGTCCAGAGCCTCAGCCCTCCTACCCTAGACCCCTCTGTCACTGCCAGGGGTGCAAACAGCAATGCTACCGGCCCCACCCCAGGGTGCCTCATTTCTTCTCCATGTCGAGCGTCCCCCTGTCAGAATGGAGGAACATGCGTGGACCTGTGGGTCTCCTATAAGTGTTCATGTGCTCTGGGCTTCTCGGGGACTCACTGTGAGGTCCAAACCCTCGCCAGCTTCAATGCAGACCAGTTTCTACACTTTGGGGCTGGAGCTGGAGGTATTGCAGCGGGACAGGTCATCAACAGGATCAAGTTTTCATTCACAGCCGGAAGTGTTGACCCAGGTCTCATTCTGTACATGGTAGGTGACAAGCTTGAGTTCATCTGTATTTTGTCTTCAACAAATTTGTGTCGATATTCTTGATAATTTCCAATATGCCTCTGAAATTTAAGCAAAAGTGATATTCTGTATTTTTCCTGGAATGTAGTAGCTGCAATAATTGCAACATGAACACAATTTGTCAGCATGAATATCTTTATGTGCTACATGATTTTGGTTTCTGATTGTCAAATGGATGACCTTTTAATGTTATGTCTCTTATAAAGCTGTCGTCTTTTCTTGTGAAGCCATATTCTTGTGTTTGTACATCTGTTTTGAACCTAATTGTTGAACAAATTGTTTAAGATTTATCCGTGTGCTTTAATTTTTCTCCCATAAATCCAACAATGTTTATTTGTCTTTTTCATTGTCATTCTAGTTTTGTATATATACAGGGTGCCATTGTAAAGCAGTTAGCAAACTGAATGTGCCTACCCTGTATTTTTTTTTTAAGAAAACATGAATAATAACCTCCATTCCTGTTCCCTGATCCATTCTTCTCCTCTCTTCCTGGGTTTCTTTCCTCCAGACATCAGGTCTGTCCATTTCTCAGGCAGGCAATGAGTCTATCTTGGTCAACTTGCTGAAGCCAGGGAGGGTCCTGTCCACTGAGATCACAGTACCAGTCAGTAATGGAAACTGGTTCACCATGGAGCTCTCTGTCCTGGAAAGTTTGCAGCTCATGATTGATGGTATGTATCAGTCCTTCAAAGCTTGCAGTGTGTGATTGATGGTATGTATCAATCATTCATGGTTTGAGTCATGGACCAGTAGACCGCTCAAACTTAAACACCAGTGATTCATTTTTTTCAATGCTGTAAGATTGACAGATTGTTCTCCAAATAAGATGCAAGTAGTAGTGTTCAAGACTTTGTTGCTATGAAATGTGTTTTGAGTAACGTTAGGAATAGTAAATGTGTCTCCAAATGATAAAAGATAGAACTCATATGATGATTTCCATGTGTAGAAATGCAACATTCAGTTCCTTCAAGACATTTAGATACTTTCATCATTATATAATCCTCTTTACTCTATTGAGTGCTGTTATAGTACACTCAAATACTAATTTCTTCATATGCATGGCTCAATGTACTTGTGCCACTGAAATGTTTATCTCCTGTTTCTACACCAGTGACAGACACAGAGTCCAGTGAGAGTAGTTCAGGAACCATCCTGGCACCTCCATCCTTGGATCTTGAGATGCCTATCTTATTTGGAAGACTCAGCACTGCATCAGCTTTTATAGCACTCCAGGACTCTTTGCCTACCACAGCTAGGTAAGACTGACCCTCTGTATGCAGACAGCAATGTGAAATATCCATATCGTTGCTGGGGTGACAAGGCCTTGTATCTACAAAATGTCACATATTCAGGAGAGCCAAAAAATATGGCAGCCAAAGCACTATATCAGATGGGATTGCCTTTCCTTTGACATGCTGTGAAGGCTTCATTTTCGGGGGTCAGACAGATAGGATTTAGATAGGACACCACTTAAATGACTATCTGACCATTAATCAAAAAATGTAATTTTCACCAAAATTTGAGACACAATGCCTTGTCACCCCAGCGACGATATGTTGGTGCATAAGTTTTCCATGGCTGCAGTGATATTTCTTCATTCTAGCTGTAATATTCGCTGTGCATGTAAGGTCTTTTTCGAGTTGTCTGTTATACAGTAATCATGTAGTACTCTTCTAAAACAAGATTTTTTTTTTTAATGCACATTAAAGTTGAATTACATTTGATTTCAGCACATTTTCAAGAGTGTGTCTTATATCTTTATTAAGTTACAATAGAATCCCTGCAATGTACAGTGTATAGCTATATTTGTGTATTTTCTGTTCCTAATTCCTCTATGAGACACTTGTTTTTGGAGCAATCTCAAATGGTAAAATTGAGCATGTCTGTTTGTGAAGCTTGCTTGATTTGTTTCCTACTATCCTGTCTATTTTAGGCTGCTAGTCATAAAATGTGGACTACAGTCAATTTTTGACTCGTATAAACTAGTAAATATTTATTGCATGCAATACTGTGAGATCCTGTACACATAACCACTTATGATATTTAGGCTCTCCTTTCCAAATAGTGCTCCAGAAAGAATGCAAGTAAAGCGTGTTACCCTTTCGCACCTATCCTTGTAGTTTTGTTGGCTGCATCAGAGAGCTCTCAATCAATGGACAGGAGGTGGAGCTACAGACAGCCACACCCTTTATTTCTAGGAGTGACCCTCCACCAGCGACTCCAGGGTGCCGGAGGGAGGGCTTCTGTTTCCCTTCCCCGTGTCAGAATGATGGGGTGTGTCGAGCCAGCTGGGAGGGCTATCAGTGTGACTGTACCAGGGACTTCGTGGAACCAGACTGTTCAGAAGGTGGGTGCAACCCAAGTTTGAGCTGAAGTTTGGAAAGACAAGTGTAGGGTGTAAGCTGTTCATGTACTTATGATTCTTGTAATGGAGCAAGAACAAGAATTAGCCATTGCTATATAATTTAGTTCAGAGCCAGAAGGATGTAAAAACTGCACAGTGCTTGTGCAGTTAAGCCCGTTTGCTTCCAAGCAGACAATATTACCTTCTGCTATCCTTCATCTTTTTTTATTCTCTGTGACCAGGTATTGTCTAGTGTGATCTAAAGCACTTCAAAATATATGATTTATCATATGCTGTTTCACTGACCAGAATTTAGAACTCAGACAATCTAGTTTTCTAGTCTATGAAGACATCAATGAAAAATAGTTGTTCTCTCCAAAATTATGTGATAAAAAGACAAGGATAATATTCCATTGTGTGCATTAGAACCAGTCATTTTTTTCCTTTGGCCACCAGTAATGGTGTGGCATGTGTTTTAGTGTCTTAATATTCTTGATTTACAGCAGCACTTTCACTGTGTGTTTGCTTGTTTGTTTGTTTGTTTGTTTGTTTTTCTCTGTCTCTCTCTTCATTGAAAGCTTCAAATGTCCGCCATTAGTTTTATATCCTCCTTCTTTTTCAAATATGAATAACAGAAGTGGAATGGTAAGGCACAATTCATTCAAGATGCTCTCTTGGTAGTCTCCTTTAGTCATGTTTATTATGCTGGACAATTCACACGCTATCGACGTCTATATGGGTCTTTTAATTTGATTTTGATATGTTACACCGGTGTTTTTTAAGAGGCTGTTTAGGAAAGAATATTTGGCTTTGTTGATATCATTTCACAGTGAATGGGAAGAGAGTGGCATATGGAATAATAACAGGATTGAGATGACATTATTATGTGTAGAATGGTGTAATATCTTTACTACAGGGTGTAGAGTGATTTTCTCAATTTACGTTTCTCCATAGTATGATGAGGTAACTTCTGGTATATTGGAAAAGGAAAAGCATGATATAATCTGGATATACACTGCATTTCTTGGGAAATTTACTGGAGCATTATGTTCATCATCCTTTGATTCATTTCCACATTGTAAACATTGGTGGAGGTACTCTTCTGTCAATATCTTGATAAACTTTTGTGCATTCTAATATCTATATTGGATTCATTGAATGAAAAGATTACTCTGACATCATGAATAGCTGGATTATTATCATGAGTTATAGTAATTTGTGACCTTACAGTGTATATACTATTATACTGTAATTAAACTGTATGTCCCTTCCCCCCCCCCTCAAAAAAAAAAAATCAAAATCGCACTTTCTGCAATAATAACTTTAAAAATGGTGAATCGTTAAAAATGCAATTCAAGGTATGAAACTTAAATGATTACATAGATCTTGCAGAAAACCCCATTCTATTGGTTTCAGTGGTCATAGAGATATTGGGATCTTTGTAGAGCATGTCAGGAATCCCTTCCCTTCCCTCCGCTTTTTGTCCATTGTCTTCATACCTTACAAAATGGCAAGAGCATCGTAGTGCTAAACTTGGAAGAACGGTCCCATGACATGCTTTACAACAATCCACATTTCTCTGTGACCACCTAACCAAATCGAATGGTGTTTTCTGCAAGAAATACATAAGAAGTTATTGCTTCATACCCTGAAATTACATTCAGATTGTTTGATCATTTTGAAAGCTATCAATGCGGAAATCCGGTTGCAATTTCTTTTTGACATACTGTATAGTTATGGCTCCTGTATGCTTGTAAATGTGATGGTGGTAAGGTATTATCTAATACAGCTTTTCATGCTACATACAAGTACCGTAGCTTCCGGCATTGAGACGAAATGAAATTTGTTCCTTTGCCATGATCTTTGATGAAATCCAGTGGTAGAATATGTGATGTCTCAGTACTCTGAAAATTTGCCATCCATTAATTTTGAGTTAATGCATTCAGCTGTGAAATAAAGCCTAATGTTTTGCTTGAGACTATGCCTGTCATACGCAATCACTATCTGCAGGAAATGTGAGTTTAATAGGTGGCTGATATTAAAAAACAGATATATATTTGCAATTTCACCTTCTGTGATATATATAATCATAGTTTTTAAAAAAGTGAAACAAAAGATAGATCATGGAGAGCTTGAATCATGTATTGTGTGTGCAGAGACATCTTATTATCTACATACATATATTCTTGTAGACAATTTTGAAAGCTGTATCATATTCCATACAGATCTGGTCAACTTGTAGTAAGACTGTTGAACATGAAACCAATATGAAAATGATTCTGATATCATATTCAGTGTGTATCAGCCCTTAAGGTGTATACTTGCTTTGCACACTAATGCTAGATGTTTGGAATAGTGTATACAATGAAATGTAAAATGTCTGTTAGAATGAAAGCTTTATGAATTGTTTTGTCTCTTCTTACCCACCGTAGCTACATCATCCACCTACAATGGCGTCTCCAGCTACACCCGCCTGGTCTTGGACTCCAGACTCATCTCATTTGGAGATAGCTTCTCGGTGGAGTTTCGCACCCGTGATCAGGGTGGGATCATCATGATGATTAGATTCTTCCACCTTCAAGATGCCAGAGTGGATGACATTGTTCTCCGTATCACTGATGGATCACTGGTGCTTCAGACTTATTTTGATGCCAGTAAGCTCCATTTGCCCTTTCATGTTTGTGTAGACACTGCATGTAGGTGTTGCAAGAAAGTGTTGTTGATAAGCTCATTTACTGGTTTGTGCGCATTCATTTATCATCACTCTTCGACCAATTGAACTAAATTATTGACTGTATTCAAGTCGTCATATAGTATGAGGCATATTATTTTATATTGCTGAAGTTTATCTTGAATGATTATAATTGTAAAAATCTAGTTTATCCAGTAGATATGACATTCTGCTGGACAGCATAATTTTAAGAAATAGTGTTAAAAACTGGCAAAAGAATCTACATGAAAAGGATTACTCAGTTGATGTCCATTGTAGCTCTCATCTTCTTTTTTCTTTTTTTATGCCTCCACCACGAAGTGGTGCCGGAGGCATTATGTTTTTGGGTTGTCTGTCAGTCCTTCCGTCCGTCCATAATGAATTTTGTGGACAGCGTAACTAAAAAACCTTTTGAGGTATCCTAATGAAACTTGGCTTGTATGTGTATTAGGGGGTGAAGTTGTGCCTATCAACTTTTGGGTGCACATGCTCGAGGTCAAAGGTCAAAAGGTCAAGGTCAAATACATAAAATCTCACTATTTCGACCATATCTATGCAATGCCTGAAGATATTTTCTTGAAACTTAGTGTATACATGTATTACCCAATTAAGATTCTCTGATGAAAGTTTGGGGTCATGAGGTCAAAGGTCAAAAGGTCAAGTAAAAATATTAAAACTGCACTTTTTTCTCCGTACCTTGGAAATTGTTCAAGGTATCATCATGGAACATACATGTACTGACTGGCAGTGATTATCTAGACAATTTAGGGTTCTTGGGGTCAAAGGTTAGGGGTCAAAGGTCAAGGGCAACACTTCAAAATTTTACTATTTCCGTCATGTTTATGCAGTGCCAGCAGGATTTTTCTTTTCTTTACATTTGGTGTATGCATGTATAACCTAATAGAGATTCTCTGGAAAGTTTTTTTTTCTTTTCTTTGCCTGAAAGGTCAATAGGTCAAAGATCAAGTGAAAGTGCTGAACTAACTTTTCCTCCATATCTCGGAAGTGGCTCAAGTTATCTTGAAACTTACTACATATTTATGCATGTTCTGCCTGACAGTGATTATCTTATGAATTTTAGGGTCAAAGGCCAGATGAAAATGGTTACAATTTACTATTCAATACAGAAATTGCACTTTTTCTCCATACCATGAAAATCACTAATGCATAAACGTGTGAATAGGTCAAAGTCAACTTAAAGTCCTTAAATCCCCAAATACATGCTCTCCTAATTATCCAATTAAACCTAGGTCAGGGAAGGTGAACATTCAACACATTTGTAACAAACTAATCATTTTAATATTTTGCCAATTTTTTGAAAATGTAATCACACATTGTCCACATGTACTATCTAGACCTATTAGGAGAATCATGCATTATGGCAGAGGCATACCAGTCGCCATAGCGACATTTCTAGTTTTTTTTTTTAGCTGATTTCCTTGCCCATACTAGTTCTTGATGTGTGGTGTAGGATGTCTACTCTCCAACAAATTTAATGGTGGTTGTCCAACTTGTTTGTATACTAATGCATTTATTTCACCATTCAACTTTTCATAGTTTACATTGTGAAGTGATATGTAATGTCAGATGGCTCAGAATTGAATCCTCACACTGGTAACCTAAATGCTATTTTGCTTTGACCAGACTTGAAGACACTGGAGATCAGCAGCAATGTAACTGATGCTGAGTGGCAGGCAGTTCACTTTAAGAGACACGGCTCCTTCATCACCGTGCAACATGACGCCAAAGAATTCACTCTCTCTGGAAACTTTCCTATTCATGGAGACACCAGTAACCCCATCGCTGAGATCCTGCTCGGTGGAACGAACACTCCAGGTATTCAACTATACACAGTACGGGGGCAAACTTGAAATCTTGATTCTTAATGTGCGATCTCAACTGTTCACAAGGCACATGCTAAAATGTGACTGATGTGTGACTGCTGTATTGTGTGAATATATAACCATTATAATCTCTCCCCTGGAAATGAATCCCTGCTAGAACCCGGGATTAACAAATATATCAATTCAAGTAATAAAGTAATTTTATCTGGGATAGAGAATTGAATGAGGTGTGTGACAGAAAAACGGATATGTAGCCATCACTGAACTGCTTACCTAGCTATAGTGCTGTTTTGTATATATGACTTACAGTGTATATATTTCTGATAGTTTGTATGTGTGCCTGACAGTGTGATATTTTACTGACAGTGTGTATGTCTGACTGACAATGTGTGTGTTTGACTGACAGTGTGTAAGTTTAACTGACATTGTGCATTTCTGCCTGACAGTGTGTATTTGGACTGGTGGTACAGAGGTCTTTACATCTGAAATTGTCTTTCTCATCTCCATAGGGTCTCCCCAAGGAGTTTTTCTTCAGGGCTGTATCAGGAACCCCATGGTCAACAGTCAGCGTCTACACTACTTGTCCAGCGCAGCCAATGCCCAGACCGGGGTGACCATCAACAGACTCAATGTCAAGACGGGATGTACCTCTGTAGATGTCTGTAACCCAGACCCATGTCCAGCCACAGCCTACTGTGTGGATATCTGGAATGACCACGTGTGTGAATGTAGGGATGGCTGGGAAGGTGCCACATGTTCATCTAGTGTGGATGACTGTTTAGGTGAGTTTGGTCTCTGTATAATCTTCTTTTTTTGCTCTACTTTCTCAACCTTTTTATTTTGTTGTTGGATAAAAACAGTTGAAAATAAAATGTGTGTGTGTGTGTGTGTGTGTGTGTGTGTGTGTGTGTGAGTGATTTCAGGCTGTCTTGACTTGCAAACCAAAAATATAAGATTTCAATATGGTTTTGGTATGTGGACTTTTTTTTATGCTGCTAGCAGATGCCAAAAGTGATTGCTTGTTAGTGAAAGTAGTGTTCAGTCAGTCAATTATTGCTAGCTAAATATTGAATTCATCTCTTTCCTTGCCTGTATTATTTGTCTGTAGAGAGGTTTTGGAGACTATGTGAAGTGTCAATTGAAATGAACTTATTTGTAACATGTCCTCTCATGCACATTTGTACAGTGGTCTGTTTTGGGTTTTTTTTTTTTTGGTTTTTTTTTATTGCAAGCTGTCAGTGATATTACCTTTGTCACAAACTCTCCTGTAATGTGTGCATGAAATGATTACATTCTCCTTTCATACCTTGACTCCTACCAGTCAATGAGTGCCAGCGAGGGTCTACCTGTGTGGATGGTCATCAGAATTACACCTGTGTGTGTCCAGAGGGACTGACCGATCGATTCTGTGCCACAGAGATCAATGTTTGTGACAACGACCCCTGCAACGCTGCCACCACAGTGGACTGTAGACATGTCTTTCCCCTGGACTACCGCTGTGTGTGTCAGCCAGGCTTCACTGGGAGAAACTGTGGCACAGACCGAAGGCTGTGTACTCAGGAACCGTGTCAAAATGATGGTGTGTGTGCACAAAATTACGAGAATACGGAATATAACTGCACCTGCCCAGACTACTGGGAGGGGAGGAATTGTGAGGTGTACAATGCCTGCTTCCAGCACGCCTGTCTGAACGGAGCCACCTGCCTACGGAATGGTTCCAACTACTGGTGTCAGTGTCCTGATGGATTCTATGGCTCCTATTGTGAGCTGGTAGATTCGTGTTTCAGTCAGCCATGCTTACATGGAGGAGCCTGCAGTCTCCAGGGGAATAATTACACCTGCAAATGCAACCAGTACTACAGAGGGCAAAATTGTGAGGAGCCAATAAATCAGTGTGATGTCAACCCGTGTGCAAATGGCGGATCATGTTTCCATAATACCCAAATGCCAGAAGTCAACTTCACATGTCTGTGCCAACCAGGTTACACAGGACAGCTGTGTGATGTTGATATCGCAGAGTGTGCATCTGGTCCATGCAAGAATGGAGGTACTTGTGTAGAGAGTCTCACCCCAGGCCAGGTCTTCTTTGTGGGCTACTTGTGCCAGTGTGCTGCAGGCTACACTGGGGTCCACTGTGGCACAGACATCGATGAGTGTGCCAGTGCACCCTGCACAAATGATGGGACATGTGTCGACCTTGTGAATGCCTATGAATGCCAATGCCCTGTGCACTTTGCTGGAGAAACGTGTGAGCTTGACCAAAGGACGTGTGATTTGGCACTTTGCCAGAATAACGCAACATGTACAGATGTGGTGAATAATGGATTTGAGTGTCAGTGCGCCCTCGGGTTTGGCGGAGAACTCTGCGATACTGTCATTAATAGCTGTGCATACAATCCTTGCTTGAATGGTGGAAGCTGTAACTATATCGGACCGTGTGACTGCACACAGGCACCCATGGGACTGACAGATTGTGGCCAGAATGAAAGCTGCATGCGTAGTCTCTGTTCCCAGGCCCAGGACTGCACCGTGATGACCTCTGCCTTTGAGTGCGACTGCACTGGAACAGGATACGATGGTCAGCTCTGTGAGGTGGACGTTGATGAATGTCTGCAAGCAGATGCCTGTCACAACAATGGTGTGTGTATCAACAGCAATGGGACCTATGACTGTGACTGTAATGAGACTGGTTACACTGGAGAATTCTGCACACAGAACATCAATGAGTGTCTCTCCCAGCCTTGTCTGAATGGTGCAACCTGCATCGACAATCGACCTTTCTTTGAGTGCAAGTGTGCTCCGGGTTACACTGGGGACTCGTGTGAGACGGAGAGGAATGAGTGTGCCAGCAGTCCGTGTCAAAATGGTGGGAAGTGTGAGGACTCAGTGAATGGATTCAACTGTGATTGTACAGGGACTGGGTATGCAGGAGCACAGTGTGGCCGAGATATCAATGAGTGCACCAATGGACAGTCAGAATGCCAGAATGGAGCTACCTGTAGGAATCTACAGGGAACTTATGAATGTCGGTGTACCAGTCAGTTCACAGGTATGTTCAGTGAGATACCTTGCATCTCTGTAACTACAGTACCAGCCTTCTGGGCTGCTATCATCTCTCATAGATACTTTGTAATTACATGCAGATGTAAATAAGCACCAGTTATTCAGTGCCTAGAGAGAATAGCCATGATAAAAATCATGGGCATACATTATCAAATGGGATTCAAACCCATGACCTTCTGATTGCTAGACAGGCATCATATCCATTAGACTACCCAGCTTCCGCCTGTCAGCCAGTGATGGTTCGTATCCCATATAGTAGTGGGTACTGCGTATTTATTCAGATTTATGATTCATGCATTCAGTTGTTTTTATTGCAACTGATTTGTAGATTGCCCTGTGCGGACATGAATAAGCTCTGATTATTTAGTACTCATTATTTGATAAGCACTGATTATTGAAACAGCTTGAAGCAAGACTCATTAATTTCAGTACATGCAATGTGTTTGAAGATAAGTGAAGGACCCTAATTGACTACATGCATATCATAATTGTGGTATCAGCTATGTATACAAACTATGATATAATTGTTCAGGCACTGAGACTTTTCACAATTCTATTATCTTTACAACAGGTGTTTTCTGCACTACACCAAAGCCTGTGGCCACCAACCAGGTGGTGATTGTGGTTCCCCTTGTGGTGGTCCTAGTCCTGCTGGCCGTTCTCTGCGTCTACGCCTGGTGGTACCTACGACAATCCCGCAAAATGAAAGGCAAGTACAACCCAGCCAAGGAGGAAATGGACGGTGGAATGCCTCTGGCTGCTTTTGATATGGAGACAGATGAGCGCCTCATCTAGGATTCATGGCATCCTTGGAATCCTTTGAGTGTTACACAGAGGAGGACGTCAGATTTGGTTCCTGGTGGTCCAGCTGTGTGGGCTACACAGCTTGGAGACTGGAGGTTTTTACTCATCTTGTGTAGGTGTATTAATACTGCACCTGTAAAGAGCATTGTCCAAGAGTGGTTGTTCTGAGGTTCATTGTGAGGAAGCAGAACAGCCAAAAGTCTCCCACTACCGTGTGGTTTTCTTTACTAATAAATCACAATATTTCAGAGATGAAATGTGACAGGAGAACATGTGAGATGGCAAGGTTGTACGGATAAGATATCCAACTGTGACAGACCTGCTGGTTAGGTTGGCTGATATCGCATCACACGGACCAAATCTTTTGTCAGACATTCTCACTTGTTAACTGAACATATATTTGCCATGTGGAATCATGATTGTGATTGCATGAGAGATATTCTTGACTGATGAGTGTACACACCAAACATTCCATGGTCATACATACAATTATGTACCTCTCTAAATGTGTGTTTTCTAAAAACTTGTTATTGAAGTCTTTTGCCAGTTGGAGCGGGATGTCTTCTAGGTTGTACCATGCTGGTCTAAGTATGGTGATACAGGACATTTATTGAGTGATGATTATTTTGTGAGATGATGAAGAGAACCAAGAACGGGAGAACTTGCTGGTCAAGTCCAGTCATCACATGGCAAAGACTGAGTGCAATGAAATGATTTGTGTCTCTGATACACTGGATGAAGGTTGCATGGGTAGGTTGGTGTATCTATTAACAGCATTGTAACATAATCATGTCCGGATAAACAATCATATGATATGATAGCAATATATTGGTATGACAAGATTCATCTTCAGACTAAGGATTTTCTGTGAAGATTGAAGCAATTGTAATGAAATTTCAAGCAGGCCAATATTATCTAATGAAATCATACTTCTGATGCAGAGTATTAATGCCTGCAAATCCATTTTTTGAGTGCTTTCAGTAACTGAACACCTTGAGAATATGTCCTGCAGTGTCTTCAAAGAAATGGCTGAACGCACACTTTAAAATATATTCATACATGTGTTGTATATGCATTTTGTTATGGTAGTAATCTTTCTGATATTACTTACCTTCCACTTGCATTATTCTGCTGAAACTAACCTTGCTTATACAAGTTGGCTGAACTACTTTCAATATAAGGTGCACATTTGCAAATATTGACACTTCCATAAATGAATTACGCAGGTGTCCAATTTTCAGAAGAATTCTCGTTCTTCTGAAAGGTTTATGAGGTATCTATGCAGAGTTATAGTGTGACAGGCCAGAGAGTACTTTTCATGTACTGATTTGCAGCAAAACACAGTGTATGTACAGAGTATGTTTTTATGTAGTTTTTATGCCTTGTATCCACTTCATCAGGCAGTGGTAAATTTTATGCAGGATAAATTTTTATTTACAAATTGTTCTTGGTAAGCATAATATATCTACAAACCCAGTTTTACTTCACAGCCTGTTTCTTCTATTTATTTTTTTAATGGAATTTGGAGTCCACTTTTTTTTAATGCATTTTATACTATAAAGTACTAGGTGTTACAAAAAACATTTCCCACTTTTCATCCTGAATAGTTCAAAAACTATATATCAGATAACACTGACATTGATATGAGCAATAGCTGAATAGTGTACAATTTTGTTGGAGGTCATTTAAAAATGATAGAATAAATCAGTTTCATTAAATTCAAGATTTATTTTTAAGTTAGGTTTCAGATTTTGCACTGTTTTCAACCTTCTGTACAAAATTTCAATTTTGCACTGGGGGCAATTGGTGTGTATGGGAGTGTGTGGTTAACACCCTGACAATGGTCCTGAACAATGGCCAGGATTGAAATGCTCTATACTAGTATTACATATTCATGAGAAATTCCACTATCACAGCTAGTCTTTATTCATCCTGAAATGTAGTGTATGCAAGCACATGAAAACATGTGCTTATATTTTTTCATGTGCATGCATTTTACCCTTTACCATTAATTCAGACTAGCAGTGCCCAGGGCAATCCATCATGAATCATTAATAAAGCATTGATGTGCCTTGGAGCAAGAGTCCAGAAGCCTAGTCAGCAGAGCTCTGAAAAGGTGATATTCATGGTATTCATGTCTATTATTCAGGGTCATTGTAAGCACACACTCACATACACATCATTGGTTCCTGTGTAAAGTTTAATTTTGTACAGAGGGTTCAAATTTGACCAAAATCTGGAACTTAACTTTAAAATTGATAATGAATTTAACAAAACTGATTCATGCTCTCATATTCAAATCACCTCCAACTAAATTGTACACTATTCAGGTAGTACTCATATCAATGACAGTGTTATCGGATGTATAGTTTTTGAACTATTAAGGATCAAAAGTGGGAAATGTATTTTGTTAACACGTAGTACTCTGTTTTTAAAGGATTTTTTTTTTTCAATTCTATTTGTCTCGTCTTGAGAGGGATGGAAGTCTGCAGGTACAGAGTTTTTATCAATTTTAACTCATGTGTGACTTTTGACCCAATACTGGCTGAAAATAATAGACTGAGGCAGTTCCTTTGTGATGACTGGGTTTTCCGAGATATTCCACAGCCCCCGTCATAGAGTGGTCTGGAAATATCATTCATCTGTGATAACGGTAATATATGCTATTGTAGAATTCAGGAAAAGGTTAACATTAAATTGTCGTTGCAGTAACTGCAACTATTGCAACTTACAGCACGCCAATGTATTTGCTCTATGCACATGTCAAACTTTCATTTCAGGGTATGTACGTGTGTTTGACCATTTGTAAAATGTATTTATATAGTATTCACAGGAGTGCCACATTTATGCTACAAAATGTAGTTGTAGGAGATATGCAAAGAAACATTTATCTTGACTGACAGAATGATTGTCACTAAGAGACCTAGTAGAACTAACTCTCTGCATGATAGGCAAATGTCATCCATGTTTGTGAGTCAGGGTAAAATTAAGATTGTTGACATTTCATAATATGATATTGTGGTTAGGTTAATTTCAATAGTCTACTTAGACGTAGAACCAAAAAACATACATGTTAAAGTTTATCTTGCCATAAAGGAGCTGTATTCTCTTCAAATCTCATTCCTTCCAGTAGCAGAAAATGATGTGTTAATACACACTGTGTGCAGAAAACAAGTGTTTATGTATTTGGCAAGTCTCATTTAGAATCGGTCAGAACTCACTTTTTAAGGTAAATGTAGTTTGAAAGGTGATCAATACATCTCTTTTTAACTTCCAGAAAAATGCTGGTCATATTTTGTTGTCCTGGTCAGAAGTAGGAGAAACACGTCTTCCAATCTATCCATCCATCAAACGCATGTCGTTCATTTGCCATTAATTTCCACATTTGTAAGCTGGTAACAAAGATTTCTGTTATTATACTATATTCATATACTTTAGATCATGATAAACATACTGCTCTGCACTTTCACAATCATTCAGGATCTATATTGTGGTGTTACTCATCTGAAGACCACCCAAAAATCATGAACAGTATTGTATCTTTACACTTGCAATCTATTTAGATAACTATTAAGGCTCCTGATGCAAAGTGGTTAAAAAGTTAACTGTACAGACACCAATTTCTTGTTAGACTACTGAAAGAGTACCCAGTTCACCAAAAGCAGTTTTGTTGGTGGTGATCACTCATTATGATGTGTAATGTGTGTTTTTTTTTTTAGTTCATCATGCTTGTGAAATTGTGGTGCAAATGTTTTGTATGAACATGTAAGTGTGGCAGTACCTCAAAACAACTCATTGTACAGTTCATGTTATCAAAATTCATGCATCAGACACGACTAGATACCATGTCAATGATGTATTTACACAGCTTGAGATATAATATGGTTTATGGATAACTGACCATTTTGTTTGTCATTTAGATGCACTTGTGGCAAGTAGCAGGTGCAGTTATTAGAGATGAAACTAGCATATTAAGATGTTTTCTTTAATTCATGTGTAATTGCTGAAATGACTGAGTGTGATTAAATCTGCCCAGTTCTCAATCAACCAAACAGAAACGGATTTATGACAAGTCTGACCAGGACCTGGTGAAAGGAGAAAGTGTAATACAAAATGTATTCGGTCGGTTAATGAAAGCATTATTAATTAGAAGGTCAATACATCATCATTATCATCCATGCAGCATATAGGGTTGAACGTATGAATTGTAATCATTTTATGTAAATATGAATGTGTGTCTGTGTATTGATACATCTGTATATTTTGTGGCAAAATTGATATTCTAATATATGTCTCTTGTGAGAATGCAAATGTAATATTATTCACTCCAAACACACTTGAAATTGACTGTGTTTCAATTATTACTTGTGAAGTGATCCACGCATTGGTACAATCTTCCACTTTTTCTTTTTTTTTCTTTTTCTTATTTTTTATTTTATTTTTTAATATTATAGAAGAGTTTAGGAACAAACCATAATCAGAAGTATACCTTTTCCATTGATGCATGCTCCGTCAGATGCAAGTCTTATTTAGGAACAAAATCAGGTGGAAAGACCTTTTCATTACTTGTCATGATAAAGCATCTAGTTTGCTGCTTGTTGGATTTCACTCTTTCCAACTGGAATATGGAGTGGACTTACTCAATGGAATCAAAGAGGAGAGAAAACAAGAGTGACAATTCTATATTTTTTACAACTTTTTTTTTTTTTGGGGGGGTTGATTTCAAGTGTTACATAGGATGACCTTGAAAAAATGACTGAATACAATTAAAAGAGTACAGAAGTCACAGTTACAATGTCATGAATTCATCTGCAGTAGAAAAGAAGAGCACTTTTATTTTTACTCCACATATACATCCCATTCATCAGATTCTTCTACTTATTGTTTATGCTTAGCATACAGCCAAATACATGTAGACAAGAAAAAGGGACATCCGATCAGTGACAAAACATACCTCAAAGGTTTTTGTGCAAGAAGACAGAACAGTACTGAAACAAACTTATAAAACATGCAATTGACAGCCATCAATGCAAAATGAACACAAACAGATCACCTAACAATAAACAGAGGTCTTCCAGCACTAAAAATAATGTTCCTTGTCACAGAGTCAATGTTGACAGAAAAACTGCCATCAGTTTTTACCCCGAACAGGAAAACCTCAGAACAAAGTTAATGGGACTCTTTATTTGGTCCCTTCCTTGATAAGTACAGTGATCACTAGAATAAACAAGCAATCGACAGGTCTACTACTCGCCTCCAAGGCACGCTTCACCCTCATGGCACTCCACCTGAGGCAAATTATTCCAGCAATCTTGAGATGTGGGGATATACTGCAGCAGGACCCTTGAGTAACAACATCCTCTTAATCTGATGTCATATGGCCCCCTGGGGACAATCACCACCACGCACTATGATTCCCCCCACCCAACCTTGGAACCTGTCAAGTTTGGTCAAAATGCACTCAACTGTTTTTAAGAAGAAAAAGTTGAAACTACATTGTAAGTACCTATATCAAAATTAGCTAACTTTGCATGTAGGCCTACATGTACATATCCAGGGGCCCCCTATGGGACACCACCACTATTTGTACAAACTACATGTATGACTTTCTCCTCCATTGATGATTATCCTGCCAAGTTTGGTCAAAACCCATCTCCCTGTTTGCCAGAATATAACAATATCAACTATTGTGAAACTCTGCTCATTTTGCAGATTTGGGTCCACCCCATCATCACCATCATTTGAACAAATTATGATTCCCCCCCCACCCCCCCCCCCATGATTCCTGCCAAGTTTGGTCAAAATCTAGCAAAAAAAAAATAGTTTTCAAGAAGATGAAAATGAAACTGTGAAAAAGTCTATACACCCTGGGTGCCAGACAGTAAACAGCTATAAGTTACTTAAGCCATCATTGGGCTAAGATAAGCTTAAAACTACCATGTGATTTCCCGTCGATTCATCCGCATATGCTACACAGCAACAGTTCATACTTGCATAGACTAACGTAATGAATTAATGCATCCAAAATTCATATAGAATGGCATGACTATACATGTATATACCAGACCCATGTTTAGAGAGGATACTTATACCACTTTACTTTTGTGGGTCTTCACTGCTGACATCATATCACAATGGGACCTCATACACACACCAGTAGATTCACTGAATTCATGCTTACAAATACATTGGAACCTCACTATAAAGTGGTCAGACATAATAGAACCCTCTTATTAATTATATTATCAAGTTCATGTTGCATGTCCCAACTCCTGCATATCTTTGTTTTTGTACCCTGATATAACCACACACTGTATTTCTTTTTTGTTTTTTAAGTGAAAAACCTGATTTACCAAGGTAAATGTCATGATGGTTTTCAGGTTCCCCTGTACTGTACAAATGATATATTTTGCAGAGTGGACATTTTTCATAAATTTTGAACTCAAATGAACTGTCACGAAACTTCTATGCAAAAATAAAGAATCTAATTTGATTGTAGTGCATTTATTTATTTTTTATTTTATTTTGTTTGTTTGGTTTTTTTTTGTGGGGGGGGGGGGAGGGGCATGATATCACGATGTTTTAGTGGGAGGTGATGCTTGCCTTCTGAACTGCCTGCAGAATGTGCGCAGAACATGTTGCATTTGATGTCTGCAAAGGGCCATATGGACACTTTTCATATACTGGAGTGCATATATACAATGTAAAGGTAGAGTAAACTGCATCCTATAAAGCAATACCACAGACGGGCCTCCTTTACTTGGCTTCTCAAAGAAGCTTTGCATTTTATATATTTATCAGTGAGGCACCATGGACCATATCTAAATTGAAGAATCAATTTTCCACTGAAAAAATAACCAAAATATATTCATACAGAGAGAGAGAGAGACACCAATGACTCAACGAAGTAAACACCTGCCTTACAAGAGCTTTCATTGTTGATTCACAGTGTCATAATAACCATCTGACCGTAGTGCTACCAGTTTGTTTAATATGCATACAAGAAAATCACATGTGAAAGTGGCTTAATCCACAAACAAAACATAATTCCTATTCCGTCCTCATCAAAATGATTACAGAGTACATTTGCCACAATGCTCCCCTTCATTTTATTCTCTGTAAAGTTCAGCCTTTTAATACCAAATTCAGTACACACTTCAGCATAAAGAGTGGTGATATTTCACTACTCGATAATGACCATCATGATTAAATGATATTTGAAAGGTTAGATCGTAACCTAGAATTAATGTCAGCGGCGGATCCAGGGAGGACCGCAACCGGCGCACGCCCCCCCCCCCCTTATTTTTTTGTTGAAACAAAAGAAATACAAAGAAAAAAATGGGGGAGGGGTGCGTGGGCCCCCCTTTAATTTTGCAAACACGCCCCCTCTTTACGGAATTCCTGGATCCGCCCCTGAATGTTCTTATCAACTAATGCAACCACTAAATCTTAAGAATACTATTCCCCTCGTTTCCATACAAAAACAACACTGTGAAAAAAGCATTTTTTTCAAATTAATTTGGGCGGTCAGTGGAAGTCGGATAAAACCTTTGCACCTGTAAATCAAGACGGACTACTTTGTTCCCACAAACCAGATCTCATTGTGTCTATCAATGATGTGCCAGGGGCTGTCATAGCCAGCGTAGTAGAAATAGCGGTGGTCATAGCTCCATTTGTCCTGCAAATCCATTGCCAGTGCTCCAGTATTTAACAAGTCTTTCTTGGCACTGGTATATCCCGGGAAAGATCTGCAAGTACATGCACAGGAAATGGATAAAGAGACTAGTATTATGGATAATTTTCATTAAACATCACTAAACATACATATAATTAGGACACTTAAAAGTAGCACCCTGTATCATGAACCAATATAAAAGCAAGTATACACATGACTCTTCTATTCATTTTGCTAACTAACAAAATAAATAATTCTCAGAACACTACATAGACATTCTGCTTTACAATAGTACAGCATAAATCCCTCTCACCTATGCTGAACTGCTATTGATTACCAATGTATTGATCACCAATATATTGATCATCCACTCATCATCCACAGATGACAACCATGCTTACTAAATGCATTTGTTCATTCCTATCAGTGTTGTACCTAAATCCTATGATCAACCAGCATTTCATAATGCCATCCCATATCTCTTGAATCAACTCTCACAGTCAGTATGAAACAATGCTCTTTTCTTGCTTACATTCAAGTCTCATCATACACCTCAGCTGCTGATTACTATTTGAATCTTGGTTGTTGTCTTTTTACCCAGTAAATTTTTTCTTCTTTATTTCAATTTTTTCTTTGCTTTGCTCGTGTACACTGTTTGACTTAATCATGCTCTCCTTTCTGTGTGTACTTTGTATATTCTTAGCTTTCAATTCTTTGATCATTTTCTTTTAAAATGAAAGTGTTTTACAAATTTTAGTTATTGCTATTTAGACCCCATTATCATTATGTAAACAGGCACAAACATGTATGTAGGCACCTGGAGTGTCATAAATAGAAGTAGAAAACTGATATCATTGTCTCAAAATTATATTTGCTCACTGATACTGTCCTTACTTCTCTACACGGTAACTCACCTGACAAAAGCTGTGTGACAGGGCTTAGTCCACAAAAATACCTCAGGGTCACTTGGTGAGGGCGCTGTGGCATTTTGGTAGATGAAAGGCAGGTAGAAGAACATGGTGAAGTTGTTGAAGAGCGTTCCCTCTTTCTCATTGATGGTTGCCTTTACCAACACAGGCGCTGCCATCTCCACTGTAACACCTGTGGGGTTAGAAATCAATATTAGATTACACGTTACTCACTCTCAACCCCCTCACATTTCTGGAGGATGCTCAATACAAAATATTAGTTCCAGTAACCTCCATATCTGCTCTATTCTGTTCAAACATCAAACATGCTATCATCATAGAATCTAGATAATACACATGAAGGGTATCATGGGCTAAAAATGACCAGATGAAAACAACACACAATAAATGGTAATAAACATCATTCATCACTACAGTTGGTACTGCAGTTATAGCTCCTTTTTAATTTTTCTTTTCTTTATGACCAGCTTGATCCTACAATTGGAAACAGAAGAATAGTAAGACATCACTTTGTTACTTTAATAATATTACATACATAGGAGGGCCTATACTGTGCTATTGCATAACTGATTCTTAATACTATACTTTGCTTCTAATTCAACACAAAGAACCTTAGCACCTTGTTTATTAGCCCCCTCGATGTAATCAAAGAGTTTCATGAACATCTCCCTTGTTGCAGTGTCAAGGTCCATGCCATGTGAACTGGTTCCAACCCACTGAGAGACGTCATAGAAACGCTCCTCCCACGTCTGCTGAAAAGGAATCAAGAAGAAATTAAATAGTGACAACAAAGACTGCAGAACAAATTGAAATGATGATATCAACAAACCTGCCTCAAACTGCTTCTCTAGCCGTACACTCTTCACCTTGCCCAACTCATTTTGCAGTGTCCAATACAACCTGTTTGGCCTCTTATAAATTCAAACTCATTAATATTTTGGCCTACAGGTCTTTCAAACAATCACTAAAAGCCAGTGAGTGCTCATACACCTCATGGATTATTACCAGTAACCAAAATTTGAGATACCAAATTTGAGAGATGGGAAGAAAAGGAATACATGTTCAATTAATGCTACAGTGTTATCTTTTGTGTTATTTACTGTTAATCAGTACAAACAGTACAATCTAGTCTCATTATGACAGCTTGGTAAACATTTGTGCTGGAGACTTACACACACTGTCTGAATAGCCTTCCTGCAGACAGATCAGTGCATGTAATACTCCATTGACGTCAGGTTTGCATTTCTTTTCTTTTCTTTTTTCTTCTTTTTTAGGGTCGTACATTTCATCTGGTTGCATTGAGATGAACAGGTTCAGCACGACAGTCCAGAATGCAAACTATGTGGTTATATATTGTCATCCTGGCTTAAACAAATATGGGAATTTTCATCAATCACTTTGTATTTTCTCTGTGCCCCATCCAAAATTTCAGAAAAACTCACAAAGCATTTCCCACTGAAGGCAAACTGCCTGGTATGTTACAATTCAGTATTCCTGTTCACATTGCCACCTCTCACTTGCATAGACCAGTCTAAAGTTTGGTGTTTTTTTTTTCTTTTGAAACTTTTTATTAATCAGATAATTGACATGTCCATCAAAACAACACTAATCACATTATAAATCTATACAGTAGGATCAACATGCAGCAACAACAAAAGTGATAAAAAAAATGTAAGGTGTTACATCAAACAGCATAAGATACACACAGTGGGTAATAGTATTCACAAAGGATATGGATCAAAATAAATTTTCTACAATTTTCTACAAGGAACCATTTCTTGTAATGAATTTCTTCCATTTTCTTTTGTTTGGGAATTGGTTTTGTGTTCTGAATAAAAGATATCAATCCTGATAAACATGGTGTTGTGTTTTTACAAATGCTAATATAAAAGTATCTTTTGAACATTAATATCATCTGATTAAACAACAATATGTTGGGTCCTTTTCAATCTTTGATGAAGCCAAACATCAGTCTTTATCTCGTAAAATCTTCTAACTTAATACTGAAAGTTTCACCACACTTGTGTACATCCAATCAAAAGAATTACCAGGTAGTGAAAAGGATTCGTGGGGGTATCATCTCACCGTGTGGTTATTGTCCAGCACTGTGTATTTAGGACAGTCCAGGCCATTGCAGAATGCTGGTGGCCATGAGGTCTTTGTCTCGACGTTAAGCGATCTGCCTCTCACAGTCAGTACCATGGCCAAGGACACCAACACCAACATTGTCACATTTATCCAAGTCTTCATGGTTGGTGTGTGTGTGCGATTCAAGACTCTCTTCAATGTTCCTAGTTTAAAGGAGGTATGGATGTATACAGATGAAGATTGAATTATATTTAATCTTGGGTAGGGAAAGCACACCATGCTACACTATATGGGCTTGGAACCTGGTGCATTATTATTAATTTTTTTCTTCTTCTTCTTCTTCTCTTCCTCTGCTTCCTCACCTGTTTGGTCTCTGTCCCAATCTAGAAATAATACAAGAAAGAAATATTGTCTTCCATGTCCCGAAGCAGCGTATCCATTTTTAACTTAAGATCTAGTAGCTGGAACCATGGGCAGAGATTGAGTGGATATTATAGGAAATGAGAAAATAAAAGAGAGATATAGATTTTAGTCACAAAACTGGGACATGACTAGTCTACAGTACAGTGTAGTGCACCTGTTCAGCCACAGGACACACGCACACTAACATCAAGGCCCATCAGATGCGACAGTAATTCCGGAGCGCGAGCGCTCCCGTCTATATTACAGTTACGATAGCAGACTACACAAAGGGAAGAAAAGGGAAGAGAAAATCAAGATGAGGAAGATGGATAAAAACGAGAAAAGAGGAAACGAAGGGAAAAGGATAAAAGGGAGCAAAAAATAAGGATACAGAAGAAAGAAGAAAAAAAGACAATTGAGAGAAGAGGAGGTGAACGGAGCTAAGGGGGTACAACACAGAATCTATTAGTTGGGCCCCTGGTACTCGTCGTGGTAACAAGTTAGTGGTATTACACAGCACAATACAGCATGTTTCAGTGCGAGGGTGTGTGTGCAAGTTATTAGTCAGTGTTACAAGCAGTAAAATACTAACATTACAGTAAAGGCAGAAAGGATAGGCAAACTGTTTGCATTCCGACTGTGACTGGAGTGTCCACTTCAATGACAGAGGGGAAAGGAGAAACAACTTGACTAGCCAACGTACCTTATTCTTCGTCTGATCTTCTATAACGCAGTGATACCCAGCGTAGCATGCAGTTGGAGCAGTTCGTTGGGTGAGTCGTTATTATTATGCTTCATTTATGTGACGTAGGGTATGGTGCGAAAATAAAAGAAAGGTCTGCAGGTTCGCTTATACATAAGACTGTGTCTGGGAGCGTGGGGGGGGGGGGGGGGGGGGGGGGGTGGGGGAGGGTGCTGGGGATGGTGCAGCACCTCGAAAGATTCTGGAGAGGGTGATGTGTAGCACCCCGGGGGGGGGGGGGGGGGGGGGGGTGGGTTGAAGAAAGTAGGAAGCACCTCGGAAGTTTGTGTGTATTCCGGGCATATTTATTTAATGCGTTCATCATGCACTATATCAATATTGCAGTCTCCGAAAATACTGTGATGGGAAAGTGGATTTATGTTCCCTCCACACTGCACACTGCCCCCCCCCCCCTTCATCGGTGAAGCATGAAATGCGGAACTAGAGGTGAGAGCTACCACGATTTAGCAAGCCCACATTTTCCCTGAATATCAATTTCCTCTTCTTCTCCTTCTTCTTTTTCTTCTTCTCCTTCTTCTTCTTCTTCTTCTTCTTCTTCTTCTTCTTCTTCTTTTTAATTGAACATTTTCCGATAGTCGAACAAAAGTGTAGGGCCTACTATGAATATCAGTTATCATTTATACAAATGCAATACTCCCTCGTGTGGGAGGGTCGACACCAACCCCCCCCCCCCCCTCCGTGGTTCTTTGCTGCGCCCGTGTTACATTTTCAAATAATTTGATCAGCAAATCAGCAATCATGCAATGCTTACAGAAATTAGTTGGCAGCTTTTTTATTGCAATCTAAATGATTAACCAACTTACTGCTTTACTTTTAAGATTAAAAATTTCAAAATATGTCTCCCTCATCCCAGTGTGTATCAAATCGTTGAAAGAATAGCAATTCTGAAAACGCAAAAAATCTCCTTGTGAGAGAGGGTAGACACCCCCTTCTCACCCTCCTCCCGCTTGGTTGCTGCGCTTAGACACTTTCAGGCCTAGAATGTCGATTGGTGAAATGAGAAATCACGCAATAACAGAATTTAGTTCGTCGTGTTGTTTTTTTTTTCTCACAACTTCAATGATTAACCAACGTATGGTTTAATATTGTGATTTTTTTAATTAAAATTGCCCAAATTACATTCTACCCAAAGCGTGCACAAGATCATAGGCTGAATTTCAATGCCTCAGAATGCAAAAGTTCCTCGTTCAATATAGGTCTATCTTAGATGTCGATTGTTTTCGTGATAAGGGGAACGATTGGCGTCATGGTTATTACCCTAAGGGAGGGACTTTGGCAAAATATTGTGTAGCGACATCGCACTATCACAGCGATTTTGCAGCTTAGTAACTATAATGATATTCTGAAAACATGATGACGGTCAATACCATATTTTAGTTCAGACTTATATTTAAGCATTTGGTGTGGATTTTTTTTTCTTTTAAGCGGGTCACATTTGAATTGTTGCTAGGAGCTTTCTTATTGATCGTCAGTTTTAAACTTGAACGCCTGGAAACATACCCAATGAGAAGAAAAATCCCGAGTAAGAGATAGACAACAAGGGAATGCAGCAAAACTTGTACTGATGGACAGTGATGTTGACATTTATAACACAAACATATAGGATCTAGCTATTATGTGTAAGGCTGACAGATGTATAGGCCTACCGCCAAGGTAATGATGATTGTAATTAGACATACATTGTTAAAATGACATTTTAGCATAATATTATGATTTACATTAAAATTCTTCGATGTGAAGATTCCATGATAAAAATGATGAGTGTTTATAAAAAGCGCTCGATCGGAGAGAGCAAGCTCTGAACTTCTGCGTTTTCTGTCGACGAACATAAAGAAACATCTATCTTTGTCTGCTCTTCAGGGAAATCAAAACGGAGCGAGGCCAGAGGGTAATGATAATGCATGAAGCTATACGCTCCTCCTGCAGAGAGTCATGATGACATAGATTATTGTAATCACTTCCTCAAGAAAAAAAAAAACAACCCAACAACAACATAAAATACACACACTAAAACAAGACGGAGACTTCAAAATTCCATTACTTTCCTAGACCATATCCGATCTCAAGAAAACTTTAAAGCTTATTTAGGCCCTATATATACCACTTCTTGTTCTTCCGGTTAACAACCATAGATCAATATCATCCATTTTTTTCTTTTTTCTTTGATAGCCAAAGACGTGCCATGCACAGACTCATCCATTCATTTGTACACTCATCATGGCAATATTTCCGCATTTTGTTAGGAATTTCCTTCGCTGCTGTGTCGAGTTGTTTGAAGGGCAATGATCCCAAAACATCGACTTTCGAATAGGGTGAGATAATTCCTTTCCACATTTTCCTTAGCCATGATCACTTTCGTGTCAAAATCGGTTCACGGTTGCTTTGGAACCGCACCATCACTAACATCATTTCTGAGCGTAATTGTGTTTTGGGTTGTTGCACTTGTTGCGTTTGATTGATTTTGTTCATTTCCTCTCTGTTGTTTGCGGCCTTCGCTGTAATGGGCGACCAGTGTCCTGTTTGAGATGTTTGGTATCAGTAGTGGAAGTGTTGACAGAAAACAGACAACTGTCCTACAAACATCAAATCCTGATCATCAAGTCGACAAGCGTTCATGGCTGTAGGCTTCGCGAAGTCTGTTAGCAGATAATATAATGAGATACCAATATTGATTTCATATTACTGACATTTTGCTGCGAAAATTGACTTGAATGTAGCGTCAAATAGACAGAAAGTTAGAACTTTCGTTAAAATCAGAAAAGGTTATAAGTAAATAATGTAATTTGAAATATTCACTGCATGGTTTTCACAGAATGATTATTCTCCATCTCATAATCATATGCAAATCAGTTTGAAAACAATTTAATGACGTAATTTCCAAATGTATACCAATGACCTACGCACAAAACATTCACTTCATCTTTTAATGATGAAACAGAAATGATTACATCCTTCGCACCACATTATTGAGGGGTTAAGAGCTTTTGTACGACCTTTTATAGGGGGAGGGTGGTA
This sequence comes from Diadema antillarum, assembly GCF_040938485.1. Classification (NCBI taxonomy): domain Eukaryota; kingdom Metazoa; phylum Echinodermata; class Echinoidea; order Diadematoida; family Diadematidae; genus Diadema; species Diadema antillarum. The sequence goes on along the minus strand of NW_027271857.1, from coordinate 836,059 downwards.
GTCGCTAAATCATCAACCAAAACAAGACTTCAATTCAATATTTTCATATGCAGGGGCCGCAGAACCGTGTCCCTTATACACAGTTAGATCTTACTCGTAAATTTAAAAACCATATTATAAAAACAGAGAAACAAACAAACAAACAAAGGGAAAATCGAAAGCCCCAAAAGAAAACGGGTTCCGCCTCAAATTCCATCTCATCACGTGCTCATGGACGGACGAGCTGGTGTGGGGGGGGGGGGGGGGAAGGGGGTATAGGGAACATTGACCCTGGACCCAACCACGAGCACTACCCCTGACACCCCCAACACACACACACACACACACACACACACACGCGCGCGCGCGCGCGCAAACACACACACACTTACACACAAACAAACAAAGAAAAATAATGAATACTATGTATAGGCCCCACACAATCCGATGAGCACAGGAGACGGTGACACCATCATAGTTTTAGTTTGGGCTTTGTTACCATATCATTGTGCATGTGAAATGAATAACTTTCTTATTGAAATACCTAATTTTCACCAATGATTACACCTATACCAACGTAGAGTGACGTTGTGCTCAAAGGTACTGTTTACCATTGGAAGCAGTGATAAAAAAAATCGAGTTATCACATTCGATGCATATGTGTAGGTCAGTTGTATCACAACTTTACCACGCAAATTTTTGCACCATAAAGCCTAAAATATAAGGAGATACACAGTATCACTATTTCTCTCACTAAACCATAACTGTAGACGGTTGAGCCTGGAAACGATTTATTATAACTATTGTTCACATTTTGTATAATCAACAATACTTGACATTGATTATATTGATCAACTCTTTTACACTGGTTGTTTCTATCCCTAACTTACATTTTAACTATTTTGCAGCACTATAAAGCTGGGTTTTTGTTTCATCTGCAAATGGTAAATAATGCCTTCAAAAGTACTTAGCTTCATTCAAAACATCCACATTCGTTATGATTAATTATTAATGTACTTAACACAAAATTATCTCTTTGACGTTACATTTTGTGTCATATTGCCTTCCAATATTGTGTAAGTATCGTTCACATTGGATCTCAAAACATACCTCAATATTATTACTTAAATTAATCGTTATCGTTGAGAAAATTTCAACCAAAGGGCAATCACGTTGGTGCTATTTTTTTTTTTTGGAGATAATTTTCTTTATGTTTTCAGCACTTGAAAGTTTATCATTGGTAATACAAACCCTTTCATAATTTTCTTTGCAAATTTCAAAACTTCTCAAATCTACATGTATGTCATCAATGGCTAATAAATGCATGTTTTCATTACACGCACTTGAAGCGATCTCAAGAATCGAATATATCTTTTTGTCCATCAGTTCATTGTCTAAGTGTAAATGGTATGGTGAACTGGAAAATAAACTGAATATTGATTATAAACGAATAAGTAAAACCATCAATCTCAAATCTCCTCAGTAATATCAATCTCCTCAGTCAAAAACTATACAAATCAAATACATTACAATTATATGATTTTATTTGAATGCAATACCATATGTTTTTCATATTACAAATCATTCTCCATAAAAAAGCTTAATTCTGTAGACTTAAAGTTTATTTTTCTCCCTGTTCATTTTGTCTGTCTGTCTGTGATAGTCTATCAGTCAATAAATTAACGCCATCTATATTGACTCCGAAAGTAAAAACGGTCTTTTCCTCCCCTCCCCCTCTATCTCTCTCTTTGTCTATCTATCTATCTACCTATCTCTCCCTCTCTTTGTATTCTTTTATTAGTGAATGAGTGAAAAGTGTATAACCTTTTAATGAAAGTTAGATTTCGGAAGTTGGTCCAGTGAATTTAGCAGCAGTCACAGGAAACTATCGGAACTGCTCTGAGTGATGCGCGGAAGCTCGCCGCGATTAAAGTGATACGGAACTCTCTTACATGCGCCGGGAACGATGATTAAGCCTTAGATTCCCAGACAGATACTGGCTGCAAGTCGAACAGTACACGCTGGGGGATAGCTCTCGGGAGCTGAGCGGTTAAGAATGTGCCCCGAATGTGTTGTACAAAACGGCGTGTGATATACCTGAATATAACCTGTGCAACGCAGTAATTAATAGCAAGCCTGTTTTATTGTTTCCACGATTCGACCTGTGCACTGGAACGTACAGGATACAATGCGCTTTTCCATAGAGTACACTCTGCAAAGACGTGGAAACGACTTGCTTTTAAGACGGGCAGAAAGAGGCATTGCAGTGCTGAACTAGTCTACTGGGTTTGGGGCGATAGAGCTACGCATTTAGTCCTATTCAAGTCAACAGCCAGCCAGATATAGTTCACAAGGTGAGGCATATCGAAAACAACGCATGATTTTATTCATTGTTCTTTTTCTAATAAACACTTCGATGCGTGATCATATATCTGTTCTATACATTATACTGTAAAAAGTTGTTATGGTTTATGTACAAGACAGTGATATTTAAAGCATTTTACGCTGACGACCTAAATATGATTCGTAGCCATCGATAATTGATTTTCTCAAACTTTCTGCGAGGAAAGCATCCGCAGGGGGAGACACGTAAAATTGCTGCATTCATGTGTTTTGTATTTTACGTCCAAGAGACAGAAATATGAATGGCAGATTATCGCAAGCACTGTTGTAAGAAAGTGATTTCTCATCTTTTCCTATGTCGTTAACCTTCATTGGTCTGCATTGTAACATTCCCCCTGTAGCGGTATTGCACTGATATCTGCATTCTGCGATTTGCCAAGAAAGCGAAACCACACATCAACAACTAAGAAAAATAATGATTGGCTGAATCACAGTATCCGTGTGTTTGTGTTTGTGTGTGTGTGTGTGTGTGTGTGTGTGTGTGTGTGTGCGTGTGATACTTCTGTTTGATAAACGTTAAAATAAGGGTTGGCACATTAATAAGTTATTACACACACGCACGTATATATACACACACAAACACACACATTTATTATGTATAATGGGTAATATCTAATGATAACATCAAATATAATAAGTATCGTAATGCGCTGCAATGATACTCGATCTTTGAATTTTTTTTTCTCTTGATGATACAGACTAGAGAGTTTGTTGCATACTGAGTATATGTCACAGGGCTCTGTTCATTTTAAGAGATGTAATTTTACTTTAACTTGATGGAGTTATATATCTATATGCCCATGCAACGCAGCACAATTTTGCGCCTAGTTTATATAGGCCTATAGATTGATGAAATCGAATGTAACTGAGTGACTGAAAAGTAACTTTTGATAGATGCCAATAATTGATCTGCTATCATATGAGATTCAAAGTCGACGTATTTTGTCAAGGGCTGCTCAAATAATAGTGTACTGAACTCAGTCTCATGTGTATATCTGTGTGCCCAATTTGTGCTGGTATGATCGCCGAAATGGCCGCTTTGCGTGTATATTATATAATGCGAATATGTCGTAATTACGGCATCCCCCAACCATTTGAATATATTGTCAAAAAATATTGTGTTTTCGTGAGACAATTATCGTAGCTTACTGATTTGCTCAATACACTTCATGTCGCAATGTTACAGAGCGTATATTGTCCACCGCTCTTGCCGACTACTATGTTTCATACACGCTGTATTTTTGGGATTCATCGGTGTTGAAAAGTTCTGGACTAAGAAAGATTTCAGGAAAGATGGGAGACACGTAAAAATATTTGCTCCTAGAAAAGTGATTGCGTTATCATGTAGAAAAGTGGAAGCTTCTTCTTTTCCTTTTTATGGAAAGTTGTGCCTCATTCCTGATTATACGCACTGAGTGCGAGTGCAAGTATGAGCACCATAGTGTGTGCACTGCCTGCCAGAAGGATTTCATTAAATAAATGAAAACAAGTGTACATCATTATTATGTACAAATCAGTGAAATCAGTGATTGGTCAAAAATTGAATCTAACAAAAGGAGAAAGTGCCAGCTCATCAGATCTGGGGAAATAACAGCGCAACTGAATATTTTACGTAAGCACTCCATGAAATCACCGAGTACAGACGACTCCCGTTATGACAAAGTTCTCGGACAGGCAGTTATTTTTGTTATATCGAAATTTCGTTATAGCCGAACAAATAAACAATAAAAAAAATGTAGTGCTGAAAATGTCGAGGCCTGAATTTTCACTTTGTTATATCTGAATTTCCTTCTAACCGTGTTCGTCATAACGGGAGTGCACTGTATTATATACGCAAGTTGGTACATGATAAGGCACAGTCGTAATAATAATAATAATAATAGTGATAATAATAATGATAATGATGATAATAATAATAACAACAATAATAATAATAATGACAATAAACATTGCTAATGCGCACTTTCTGACAATATGTCACAGTGTTGACGAATAGTGAAAATCCCTCTATTTTCAACTTGACTTTGATGATTCGAGTAAGAAATAGATACAACTGTGCAAGTTTACAATCGTGTCAATAAACGAAAAAAAAAAAGGTGAGGGAGTACTTTTAAAGTTCACACATTATCCAAAATCGATAATATCCGACACACTCACATGAATTAAATGAGATGATGTCAAGACTCCGCATGTCTCCCATGCAGCAGTCGTTTGAACTCAAATGTTCACGACAAATGTTTTGACACGAAATATAAAAGGAATGAAACACACATTTTTATTGTCCGACTAAAATGTGACAAGTAAGCTATGTTAAGGGAGTCGATCACAATAGATTGCTTAATTATTGAAAAGTCGAATGAGCAAAGAATCATTAGATGTTCATATCAATGGGAAAGTGTTAACAACTTTGCTTCATAAATCTTTTTATATGATTGTGACCGATATTGCTGTTTCGCGATGTGTTAACTTTGAGCTGCATAACATTGACATGATTGATATTAATGAAACTTTAATTGTTCAGTCTGCCTGCGAGATGAGCTATACATGCTTGACACAGAGTGGCATTTTCCTCTTAAAAACAAACGGAAGAAAACCAAAAGGCATTCTTTAACCTGCGTTACTAGGTACGTCAACTGTAAGGACGCCCTCATAGAATTGTCTTTCGTGACCTAGATAGCGTCAACACCGGATAAATTTGTGCAAGACGCTTCCTCTCCAAAAGAGGGAATCGAAACGAGGTGAGACACTGTTATCATTGCACCATAGCTAGTGTAGGCCCGTAACTAGGATATTTACAGGGAGGTTTTTTTTTTCGGGAGGGGGGTAAGAATTTTATATGCAATCTTCAGGAAATACACGAAATCAAGGGAACGATTATCGGGTGGCTGGTCGGGGGATCTTGTGTGTGTGTGTGTGGGGGGGGGGGGGGAGGGTCCCTTACTATCGGGACACGATGGAGTTCTGCATGTTAGAATTGAAATTCAACAATTTGGTGCTCAGTTTTGATCGACTAAAATGGAAAACATTAAGTGTAAAAAAAAACAAACAGAAAACCCAAACAGAACTAAATTCTCTAATCATTGCTCGATTTTATAATTATTTTGATCGTATTACTTGAAAACTTGATATCTAAGCGAAGCCACCGAGAAAGAGGGGGGGGGGGGGTAATCCTGTCCCATACGAGGGAGCTTCTTTTTTTTTTAGAATTGAACGACCTGGTCACATTTTGATGGGAATATTGAGAAAGTTTTCAATCATTCATTCATTCATTTAGATTAAGATTACAAAAAAAAAACCTGCTCACTGTAAGTCTTACTTGATACTGATGGTCTAATCATCCGACTTGTCACACCGAAAATATTGAGGCGTGGCGTTCAAATAATAAAATACCACGGCAATAATTTTGTTACGATCGAAATATACAATTTTACTTTTCTACTCTTGTACATAAAAATAATTTATTGAACATTTTTGGGCAGCTTAATGGAAGAAACATGAGGCCGTGACACTTGCCACTCTGTGCGTTGGATTTTACTCAATAAAGCTGAATGCAAATGACCAGCCAAAAAACAAAATAAGTCTATGTATGGCTTGTGAGTAGTTTTTTTCCTAAGGATTAGTATCGTTAAAATAATAACCATTCCTGAAGATAAGTTTCAAATGTTTGGAAGCATAAGTGGAACTTGTAAAGTCTTGGATTGTAGACTAAAAAACGTCGTTGTCACACACAGCGATAACAGACCTCTGCTGTACATGGTGCGGTATGAATATGACAGGTGTGTGTGTATATGTGAGTAAGATCAGGCGCCAAGACAAAATGACTCGGCTTGATAGTCTCAACCGTGCCAAATTGACAACCGTAATGTGCCTGACTTACCCTTCCGATGCGATTGTTCAACCGCAGATTTTGCAATAAGCAAAGTGTAGATAATCATTCTTAAGTAAAGTCCTCGGCCACAAGAGCGATGGAACTGAGACTGAAGTCTGAAGTAACTTATTTCTACGTCTTGATTATATTGGCATTAATGTTAACTCTAGATGGTCCTTACCAGGGCATTTTTATATCATTATCATTATCATTATTATTATTCAAGTGTGTGTGTGAGTGGGTAGGGCTGGCTGCGGGCCGGGGTCAATGGTACCCCCCCCCCCCCCCCCGCCCCCCGTTTTGACGGGATGGATCTCCAGATTTCGGTTTTGTTTTGTTGGTGTTTTTTTAAAGAGTCAAAAGTGTGTGTGGGGGCGGTTGAAGAAGAGAAGATCATGAGAGTCGTATTCCTCTTATAGCAGTAGTGGGTACTCTGCGATAGACACGAAACATAGCAAGGCGATCGATGTTCTAACGAGAAACTGAGCAGGCTGCTTACCGATTTGGATGCTGGCACATCGGTAGGCGTGGCATGGTCCTGAGCGGGACGCGGGCCCGGCAGCTAGCGGGCCCACACTGCTAGAGAATGTAGGCTGAAGTGTTGACCAATCTGCAGGGATACGCCTACCAGTTACAAACAATGCTGAATCATTTACTTGTTATATACTTTTTAGAAGGATATTAAAGCGACACAAAGTATACACAATATCATGCTGTCATGAATGCTATAATGCTTAAGTTTCCTGTGTCCCTTCATAATGACTTTAGGTAAAGTCGAGCGTTTTTGTCTTATTGTGTAACAAAATAAGATGCATCTTCTCTGACTGTAAAGTTAAAACATTTCCCGTTGATGTTTATACTCGAACATGAGATGACGCCTTTCTAGAATGTCACTGACAGAGACTAAAGGGTGTAATCAATACAACTCAGCTTTAATAATTTACAATAATCATTAGAATCTAGCAAGCCAATAATCGTGCGACTCCTCGAGCTCATTTAAAACACAATATACCAGAACGTGATCTCAAAATATGCTCTGTGATAAGCTGCTTAATGTAAATGACTGCATTGAATTATGCTCATAACATTGCCTCAGTGTATGCAACAGATTATATAGGAGGCATTATTTTTGTTATGGTCTACCCAGCTCAACTAAAGATTGTGTCTGCTCATACACGAAAAGATCTGGAGGGAGGATGACCTAAACACAGTTTCTGACTTGGCTGAGACTAACCCAAGCAGACAGGAAGAAAAAGTCGACGTCTGGATCTTTTCCACCAGGCACCTGTCAGTCTTTACCCCTTCTCCCACGGCGACAGGTAACGAGCACAAAACGAAAGAAAACAAAACCCCTCCTCCTCAAAAATAACAACATTTTGGCTTTGCTCCCCTTTCTCACCTAATAAGCAGTGGGGTTGCCTGGAACCAGGAAGGTGATGATAATTCTTTGTTTGGCGGGAAAGTCAAGAAGGCGAGATTCGAGATCTCGTCTTCTCGATTTGTCGGGTCGAGTCAGGAAAAGACGAAATCGTCATATCTCGTCATCTCGGACCCGACCCTAGAAATCGAGAAAACGAGATCATGATTATGCAGGGATAAGATGTATTACTCACACGCTGTGTGTAAGAGCATAAACATAATATTGGCATTACTGATGTTGATTATTTTTTCTCTTTCTTTATTTTTGTTCACAGTGGTTCGACGTCTTACTACATGAGTGTCTCATTGAAATTTGCCCCTTGCTCAAGAATTGAAATGCGGTTACAAGGATCAACTCTGTCGAGCTAGAGTGAAATGATCAGCGGGGTCCAAGGAATCCACGCGGCTTTATGTTCATGGTACGTTCCAGAAAAGGTAAACATCGTATCGTGAGATGCCATGTCACACGTAGTGCCGGTCATGTAGTCATTTTTCACTTTCATTTTATACTGAAGTGCTCCTTACAACGCTTATATCGTGATTTTGAGGAGATGTTAGGATATACGATCAGCATATCATGATACGTCATGTACTGTATACGTGTGTCACAGCCCAGCTTATGGTCTGTCTGACTGTGGCTCCAGTGAATCAACAGTCTACCACAGGTGTCGTGCTGTGATTGAAGCTAATCTCTGGGCTCGCTATCAGTTGTTTAGGTTGGCTGTGCTTTGCTGTGGACACTTTATGACAAGTGCTCTGTTATTTCATGTCTAATCAAATCTGTTCATATCCTTCCGTTTGTGCCTTTCTGTTGCAGAGTATCACTCGCCCGGAAGTGTCCATATCATGATCACTATCGACCCTGTGCACTTAGCTGAACGTCCCTCAATGCAACGTGAAACAATGAATGCATGCTTGCCATGACTGCAGGTTTATTCTACGCACAGAAAGAGAGGAAAAGTTAGAGTTATACTTGCGTGTATCTCCTAGCAACTGCCACGGAGGCATCACGGCATCACACTTAGTAGAGAGGCTTTTAGTGAGTTCGTAGAGGTTAGATTCACGTAGAATCGTCTAGCAGCCGCCAATCTTTCGTAGACGCCTGTCTGAGGAATGCAAGGTTGATCCTACACAAGCCCCCCGATGTGTTCTGGACAACCGGACCCAAGCAGGCCGGATGATGCGTGTCTCGTCTGACGGAAAACACACACGGCTAGCAACACGTACAGCACAAGTACGTGACGGGTCGTCTGCGAGGTGCCGCCTATTGTTTTAGCGGTCATTTCATGTCGGAAACCCCATAAATGTCGCACTGCCGAACTTGAGGTTTACTTCGAATCCTTGATGTATGATTGTTAACCAGCCAGAGCACGCTTTGGGATAAATTTACTGGAAATATGTTACTTGGACTCATGAACTGGTGTCTTTTAGCCATTTTATACAATCGAAGGCAGCCGCTGAGCACTCTGGCTATCTGCCTAACCTACAGTGCTGTCTGGCATCCGGATCAACGCTGTCATCGGGTTCTGGCCGCCCCATCATTGGGGGAGCTGTGGCGTAGCGACAGAGGTGCTGGTGGTGGTGATTATGGAGATGGAGTTCCGCAAATCCAAAGGGGTGTTCCGCTTTCCTACAATTCACGAGAGGTAAATTGTGTTTTGTTTTCTCACCACCAACAACTGCAACAATAACAATAATGAAAACAATAGTTCTATCTGAATTTTGTTTGGAAAACAAAACATAAACAATGAAATTCTAGCTTACTTACGTTACCCAGCAGAATAAAGATATAACATGAAAACATCCCAAAACTGCTGCAGAATGTTACACGGCTACACTTTGCCCACTACTCTCAAACACATGAAAATTATTGTTTTCATGCACCCTGTAGTTGATCGCCATATTTCCCGATCCCGTAATCTGCAGTCTGGATTCATGGAAGGCAAGGACCCCACGTGAGGTGCAAGAATGATAAAGGTTGAAGCGATGTGACCCAGGATTGACAGTAGACATGTTGTTAGATTCGTGTCTCATCTAAAGAGCCAGCAAAGTCGAGAGAATACCCAGCAGTCAAGCCTTAAAAAAAAACAGTTTATAATTTTGGTCTTTTCACCGTTATGACAGACACTTTTCAAGAGAAAAGATTGTCGAGTATTGATTTACTGTCTGTCCAATAAAACTTTTAAAATCAACTAGGAGTGTACTGGAAAGTGTGAATAAGCTAAATAGTTCGCAGAGTAGTGGCAAGTATAAATGAATATAATGAATCATGTTTACTATTATATAATGGGAAGGAAACAAAACTAACAATGTCTAATGAAACTGATCATAACATGGCTTTACACCACACACGCTCGCACACATACACAATGTATGGAAACGCACACGTCCACGTGTGTATGTTCTGTGTGAAATTTTAGTTTTGTTCACTCCGCTCGTATGATGGATTTATCTTTTATTGTGATTACGAAGAGATCGCCAGCACAATGTCGGAAAGGAAAGAATGACGTTACGTGAGAGACATTCGAGTAAAGCAGCGGGATGAATGAATCAGCTGTTGTTTAGCGGTAAAAGAAATTACATTGTAGTTTTTACTCACGAATGAATATCACTTGCCTGCTTTATCATGGTCTCCAGTGTCACGTGAGCCACGCGACCGGAGTTGATTCTTAATGGGAATGATTTCAGGTAAGGGGTGTGGGGGGGGGGGGGGGGGAGGGGGTGCGACGAAACCACCGAATGCGAATGATTTACCCTCGCAAGCGATCAAGTCCCCCTTCCACACCAGATAATTTTTGCATATTTAGAAGAGAAATTCAATGATCTGGTGCACGATTTGGAAATGTTTCAATCATTTTAGGGACAATGTGAACGTGGTATCTGTCTTCACTGAGTGCACTGAAAATACATGGTCCGAAGGGGAGGGTATGAGAGAGGGTATTCCACTCGAGGAAATTTTTGTAAATAGTATGAGAAATAAAATTCAGCGATCTTTAATGCACACTTTCTTTTGAATATTTTAGAAATTTTCCAATCAAAAAATATAAGATATGAATATCCAGGGACAAAGTTGATAGCTAAATCATGGCATCTGCCACATCTGTTCCGCATGTGCGTCTTTTACACAGTTTTCCAGTGAACTGAGTCTATTCAATGAAGATGGACCGAATATTTCCCATCACATTTTACCTTTTGAACAGGTTCGCTGATTCTAGATCCATCACAATGTTCACAAAATAGAAAAAACACGAATATTACAGTAGGTTTCTCATTGAGCTGCGGACTGCTTGGCGACCTGTTGGCGACTCCAGTCTCCATAGTCGCGGAGATGTATCTGCGACGTCTCCGCGACGTCTCCGCGACGTCTCCACGACGTCTCCACGACGTCGAGAATGTAGCCGATTCTCCGAAGAGAATCGAATATGTTCGATTTTTTTTTTCGGAGACGCTTTCCACTCTCTAGCTGGTCGCGCACACGCATTGGCGACCTACTGGAAACGTCGCGGACACGTCTCCGTGACTGAGAGGACGTCTCGGAGACGTCGCGGCGACGACTCCGCGACTTCTGGACAAATTAATTATCAGCTGATTTGGAGACACTCTGAAGTCGCCGTGGATTCACCTTCTTGGTGCATGAGAGCGCAAGCGACTTTTTGATCTTTCAAGTCGTGGTGATAATGTCTCCTCCAGTTAGATACTCGCTTGAGCTTTGAAAATCGTGGGGAACGCCCCTCCTCCTCCCCCTCCCTCTCTCCCGCAATCGGGGGGGGGGGGGGGAGGGCAAGTAAATATTATATGATATGTGGCATAAGGCTTTCTCTGTTGAAATCTTCTCTGCCGCAGTGGTCTGATTATCAACATCGGCTTGCATATTGGAGACATGCCTGAGTTGAAGTCTTCAACGATTGTTTCATTACCATTGTTATGATTATTAATAAGATTATCTATGTAGGACATACATACAAAATATTTACGGACTATATATGATAGATAGATAGGTTAGGTTCATTTCAATGTAGTAACTCCTTCATTAATAACGAATTATCAGAATTTTTGTGGCTAAATGATCAGCAGATCAAAACACTGATCAATGGTTAGATAGAAACACAAATATAATAGGGCTACATGTATGATAGTGTGCATCGTCACGTTATTCACCGCAGTTTCGGTCCTCCTCTTATGTGTTTTCCTTCAATTTCCTTATCCTGACTTTCCTGAATTGCGCTGAATGCTTGCATCGATTTCTAGTAAATTTCCTCACACATACACTCACACTCACACACAAACACACACAAAAACACACAAACACACACAAACACACTCACAAACACACAAAATGATTGTTTTTATCATAATTATGACGGGAGTTGTCCTATACAGCGAGATGGAATACCTATAGACTTGTGTCATCGTGGTCTGTTCACAAGAAGTACAAAGTGACGTTTTCCTTCCCAAACTCACCATATCATAATGACAATAATATCTTATCCGCCATTTGTGTCCTCTGCAATATTCAACTGACAATAGCACTGTTTCCCCTGAGGGATCTGAACACTACCAGACCGTACTCAATTCTTACACCTGTCTGTCAATAAGGATTATGTGAGTAAAACTTCCTGTCCGTCCAAGGGATGTAGTTAGGGAGTATAGGGTAGAATCTAAATCCATATCAATGTTACAATCAATATTATAAATAATTTTGTTCTATGGAGGGTCATTCTAGATGCTTATGACATGACATGAATACACTAAAATAATTTAAAAAAAAGTAGTTGCTGTATTTTTATCCCCGTGAGCTTGCATGTGCTTACACAACTACATTTGACGAAGGTGTAGGCCTACATGTCAGAAATCAATTTGTTATGGGCTTGAATTAGTTCTATTCGTTGCACATAACGAGAGGATGGCCTTTCCGTTTTTGTTTATTATTAGGTCTACTAACCGTATTCTTTCATTCCTTTTTTTTTAGTTTATGCAATGGGATTGGATTTTTCATCTGCGAAAAAAAAATCTGCGAGAAAAAAGGCAACAAGAACAAAAACGAACCAATGTATCTTCAGTGAACTGCAGCGTGATGTTCTTACTCTTAAAGCATGCAATGTCCCAAGCAATCGATCATGGCGTGGGTACTGTATACGGACATCCTGTATTATCTGCGAAGTGTGTTGATATGTGGCCACGTATTTCCTTCGCACTATGATAAAATATCTGGCGGACAAGACATTTTATAGATAAGTGTTATGCTGTGATGCGACGTGATTGTGTTGTTAGAGATCGAGGCACTGTGAGAAAAGGACTGGAGCAAGGCATGTCTCATGCGGGGTTCATGGCCTCATGCTTCCGTTGTTTCTCTATGTACTCGTCTCTTTACCAGATTGTTTCTATCACCACACTCCCGTTCCCTACAACTGTAGCACGAAGACGTTATGGAATGAACGTTAAGCTAATAGCTCCATGGTAATACGGATACAACCATCAGCTCTCTTGTATTTCGTACTACTGAAGGAAGATGTAGAATGCACGAAATGGGAGTCCAATAATCGTCTTCATAAACCAGGTATAAGAGACTCAAGAGTCCCTATCATATAGTTTCCCGTAAGATCCCACTAGTATCGACCCAGGAATAGCATTTGAATGAGGTGGACTAACACAGAAGTTGGTCTTTTTACCAATGAATAGGCCTAATCCAATCGTTATGAATCCATTATTCGAGTGTTCAATGAAATTAGATTAATCAATTTTCCATTAATCGTGTAAAAAAAAAGACTGATGAAAATTAAATGTTCTGCTATTAAAGTGTTAAAAAATAATGTTATCAATGGTTGAATAACTTTATGATCAGTTGAAACTGGGGTATGATTACTTTTTAAAGTTTAAACGCAATTATGCGCTTGAACGACGGGGATTTTATGTACAAACTATAATGGCAAGTTGTGAGGTGATGACATCATCAGTTCACTCATTTGCATATTCATATCGACTGTTCAAGAAGTCATTGTGAAAATAAGCGAGAATTCACAATTTCATAATTTCCCTAATCTTTATTCGATTTTGATCAAATTTTCGTCGTTATCACGTATGAAATTTCACTCATTCTTATAAGACTCAAGTGTTTGTTAATCCGAAAATGAAATTATAGGTTCGTCATTATTCCAAAGGTTCGGAATTGATCCGAAAACGACACAAGGTTATTCAGAATTTTCGGTAATCCGAAAGTGAAATAAGGTTTGTTATTCCGTCTTATATACGCTTTTAGAAAGGACGTTAGTATTGACTGTAGTTTTAACTGTATTGCAACAACGAAGATTTAGTGATTATTAAAGTTAGATGATTAGGTGGATTTTATTGTGTGACATGAACAGTGCATGTAAATTGCAGAATATAGAGCAATTCCACTCCATGGCTCTGATAAATAGACATAATAGAAAATGTATATCATATTACGTAAAACCGTTGATGAAGTGATTTGCATATTGGGCAAAACGCTATGGAGTTTCAAGTTCACGTTTACTAAATTTAGTGATAAATGTATGATTTTTTCATTGTTTATTGAACAGAATCACACGTGATTAATAACCCGGTACATAAATCATGACGTGTTACACAAGGCGGCGATATGAAATGTAAAAAGAAATAATGATAACCTTTTTAAGCATCAAATTCGAATCTCCACTTTCAAAAATATTTGTTTATTTAGCTCTCTTCTAGGCTGAATAGAAATCTAGATTCTTGTTAGGCTTTAGCTGAGATTTGAAGCCAATAACAACATAGATTTTGCTTAGTTAGAAGTTGCAAATATAGATGTGATATTTCAATAGCAGAAATACGTAAACTGAAAAATTGTAGACGATGATGAAAATGCAATAGACGATGATGGCTGGCTATATACTTGTGTAGTTCCTCATATACCTCTGTAATGTCTGTCTCAATTCTCTTTGTTGTGATGTTCGTTCATTCAACAACCACTTGTGGCGAAATAACACCATTTCTGTAGGCAGTCTTGCTTTTAATACATAACTCTTAATGACGTGTTCTTATTTTACTTTGCAATCCTGATGTGGAGATACAAAGTTGACATGAAAGGATTGAAACGCATTCAGCGAAGAGAATCACGACCATTTTCTTGTCCATTGAGAGATTAGGCGGAAATACGGAGGGTGATGGAACCATGGACCTACTAGGTCCATGATGGAACACATGTGGAGACGGTTATGAACCTCCCACGTAGAAAATATTGGAAAGACAAACGTCAACAAACATCGTCTCGTACATTTTGCACTTTTGTCATTTTAGTTGAAGCCTGTGTCTGTAGCCTCATTTCAGAATCTTGACTTACACAAACTCTTATACGGTCGTGATGGTATTCCTCAAGCAAAAACGTCGGAAATTTACGTATACTGAAGGTCTGAGAGCAGAATGAAACTTTTCGAACTTTTTTTTTTTTGGAATTTTACATCATTGGTCAAAATTGATAACTCGAATGTATTACTATTCTCTGAGCGATGCTGACGGAGTCCTCTTTTTTTCTAGTTTTTGTTTCTAAATGCTCTTTAACGAGTAGGGGTAAAAATATAAAGTCTTTGAATAAGACTATTGTCCTTGAGTGATGGCTGTGTGAGGACAGTGTCGGGTGACGTCAATTACGTTTAACGAAGAGTGACACGTTGCTATCAAAAGGGAATGTCTCCTTGCTTGTGGAAGTAGTCTCATTTGTCAGACGTCCATTTCGCACGAAAAACGATGTTTATGTCACACACACACACACACACACACACACATACATATCTATATAGGCCTATATCATATAAGTTCGGAGGTCAGATCACGGAGATGTATTGTAAAATATGCCACAAAGCAACGTATGCATTGTCACTACGTCAATGACAACGACAAAATAGCAATTCAGTTCAAGAAGTTTAGTATAGTATCTCTAAAGCTGACAATGTGATAGTGGTAAAAAATAAGTGTAGTCATGATAATTGGAGTGCTGCTAATGATTATGATAATATTGATAATACATCACATGATATTTGTATACATGATGCGCCACTTCAATAATGCTCAAAGGGGGATCCCGACCACTTACACAGTAAGTGTTGTCTGAATCGAAAGAGTAAATTTTTACCAGCATAACCGGACTAAAAGTGAGGAACTTGTGAAATTTTAAAGATTCGCTAGTTTTTGCAGAACAGTTGTCGAACATTTGATATGAATATGCAAATGAAATAGGTGATGAAGTCAACACCTTATAAATGTATAATTTTCCACCCATCGTGTACCAAAAGCGATTCAGTGGAATATAGAGACTGTGCATTTGGTACAAAATGTATGTCTCTGGTTTGGGTTCATTTTCTCACTAAATGCATGGGGCTACAACTTACATAGTTGAGATGGGGATTCATATTTTAACTTTAGATAATTAGAAACCACTTATGAAATATGAAAGGACATACAATTCTAAGAAGAATTCAAAGTTCATTTTGTGAAAATCGGTTTTGAAGTGGCTGAGGAAACAAAGTAAAATAAACTGGTCCTAATGATAGGTAGGTCCCACGTTATATTACTATAAGAACCTCATTGTTTTTGGATATCTCATTCATTTCAAAACCAATTTTCATCAAATAGGATCTAAACTTTGAATTCCTCGTAGAAATGTATGCTCTTTCATATGTCATAAGAGGTTTCTCATTATCTCAAAAAAATTAAGTTGGAAACTTGAAGCCCCATCTCAACCAAAACCATACCGTTCCTTTTAAAGGGATGGTATTTTGGGCTTCATTCAAATACACGATACGACTCACTCTCTGTAAAGAAGGGCAAAAAGGTGAAGCTGTTACGTGGGAGAGCAAAAAGGACGCTAGAAATGCGTCGACGAAGGGCAAAGAGCTTCCTAATTAACCCTGCGTGAACTGCCACGCCTCTCCCTTTCTCTCTCTTCTTAGTACCTAAACGCGATGGATCCTAAAGCGGCACAAATAGCACACCTACAGATTGAGGCTTATGAAAACATCTCCTTGGCAATAACGTAAAGTCATGGTGTGTAATGTTTTAAAGGCTGCTGTAACAAAACAATCTTACTTAATATTGGATGACGTCATTGGTAATGACGTCATTCCTTCCGAACAATTGTCCAAGGCTTGATAAATGACGAAGTTCAGCGGAGTGTTTCGATACTTGTTCTTGGCCCATTCATCGATTCAGAATAGAATAGAGAGAAATCACTCACGGTCGAAGGAAAGAAGTCATTGAACTTTGACTAAAAATTGCATTTCGCCTGACGCTGCATGTCTATATATATAGGTCCACTCTGTTGGAACTTGATGTGTTGGAACGGGTGCACAAAATATATAATTATACAATTGTTTACAAAAAAAGAAGAAGAAGTGAATATGGTGCAAGGTCATGGTCTTAAATTACCAGTGACCACTTCTGTTAGCCATCAGATGGAACATGATATGTTGGAACGGGTGCACAAAATATATAATTATACAATTATTTACACACAAAAAAGTGAATATGGTGCAAGGTCAAGGTCTTAAATTTCCAGTGACCACTTCAGTCAGCCATGTACAATGTACAAATTATAATTGGTAGGTTAGAATTGAACGGAATTACTTGTATGAAAATGATGGTGGTGATATGTCGATGGACAAAGGTAAATTGTACTTTGGTTAAAAATTTCATCGCCATAACTTCAGCTGGTAATGTCCAATGGTGATATCATTAAAAAAATAAACCACTAGTAACTTGAAATAACAGGCGGTCAAGAATTCAAGGTCAAAAGTAATCAAATGTTACAGTTCTAAATCTATATTTCTAGCCATAACTTCCCCTGGAAAGTCCAGCGATAATGAATTTTGGTGTCATGGCTACAAATTATTTTAGAAATATAAACCCTTTGGCTATGCACAATCGTTTAAACGAAATCCTAGAGGTCAGTAATTGACTTTATATGAGCTTTACCAGAATGTACATAAGGCACATATTGTAAGCCTACTTTTTGGAGAATAAGGATGCGTGAGAAAACAAACGCAATATTTACAGTCGATGGCGCGCTGCAATCATTATGCTCAAATTTAAAAGTAAACGCATCTTGATCTTTGGCCGTTACAAAGGAACAGAATATGTCAGGATTATTAAAAACTCTTTGATTGGTCAAAAACAGGGGTGAAACAGATAACCATTTTGGCATATTTAGTAATAAATCGAAATAGTGAAGAAGTGAACCAAGGCAGTTTTCGATGTCGTAGTGTTACATCATTATCTATCCTCCGAAGATCATGCATTTGTCGTCAGACCGCTCACTGTCCTGGATGGAGAGATAAAAGTGTAGCTACTATCTTTTCATCGTGGTTGAACCCGATGCTTAGAATGAGGGTATGACTTCGTGAAATGCCAGTAAGTAATATAACCTGCATTCACATCATATGTGAGCACACTGTAATTGTTTTTTTTTTCCATAGAGAGCCAGTGAGATTTAATTTCGTCATTGTGTGGAAAAGCCTTAGGTGACACTCAATCAAGTTCCATCTCATTTAGGATTGTACTTTATCTCTATCGGGTAATATGCAACGAAATGTTCAAGAAGCAAGATGTTACGTCAAGCGATAGCAATAATTGAAGTGATTTTTTTTTTGTGGTTGATCACGTCTTGTTTTTTCTTCACTTTGTCCTACTCATTTACAAATCATGTTTTCACTGCCGTTCTTGAATTTGTTGGTGAGTAGGTCATGGCTGATTAAGATCAAAAACTGCAAAGCATATATTAAGCGGTCAGGCAACAATGACCGACATATTATAGGTCTACGCCATGCATTGGAGATAACCCCTTGTTGTACAGGCCAACCATGTCTCATAGAATGTAAAAGCAATAATTTGAGGACAATATTTATATCAGGAGAGGCCAATGCACATTTCAGTCTTCTTGTGACAGTATAAGAATATAAAGGCCAACAATATATTAGAAGAAGTTCGCTCTTATGTGAGTATATGGCATGCCTGCCAATGTATACCGTCACACGACTTTGTAGTTGTCAGAAGAAAAATGTGCTGTGAAGCTAATGAAGTCATTGATACTAATGAAATTACTGGAATGCTAAATATTTTCAGTAGTAATGAGATCACTTCAGTTGAAAATTCTTACCGTCTATTATGCTAAGAATTTCCTGAATTGAAAGACTATTATTTTCATAGGGAAATTGAAGGGTCATTATAACGTTTGAAGTCGAAAGTGAATTTCCTTTTCAGTCTTTAAGTTAACTGTGATAAATGGGGTAAGATCAAACAAAATATAATGGTATCTTATTCATTCATCAAAATATGACATGCCATGATTTGAGTACATGCATGTCACATGGAGGCTTGTGAGATGATAATCATCTCTTCTAGTTTACAAAATTCGATAATGATGGATGAGACCGACCCAAACTATTCGGGAACATCTGAAACTTGAATATCGCGCGTCTTTCTTATTCTTTGTACACTTCTTCAGAAGCTCATGTTCGTTTGATTTCATTCCATTCTGTGCGTAGATGAGATGATATGCACTTAGGCCCCAAATCATTGTGTAACTGCTATCAAGTTCGGGGGGGGGGGGGGGTGGCATTTCATGAAGCGTTTTGGTCGGATATTTTTCTGACAAACTGTTACAAGCTATCGAAATCCTTGCATCTGATTGGCTGAGAGCAAATTTGTCCGACAACTTTGTCGGACAAAATGCTCCACGAAATGACCCCCTGAAAATCGCCCGAAACCGAGAGCCCACACAAACGTGACAAACGTGGACATCACTTTCACGCACACTATACGCACTCACACACACGCACTCACACACTATATGCCACACATTGATACCATACACTGGCTTGATCTTGTCTGTTCGATGTGGAATGTAGCAGAGAATTTTGAAGCATTTATTGTACGCTTCAAAGGTCACAAAAAGGAGTGGTTTACCTGGAAAGGTTCAGATAGAAATTTCCTACGTTCAAAACTACAGGAAATTGCTATTTATGTGCATAATAATTATTGGTTAGATTACTAACTTATAATTTGAAGGTTCAATATGTGGGTTTTCCATGTGTAGATGGGGTTAGTAAGCTACAATCGAACATTTGTACTGCGCATCTCACTATTAATTAAAATGTAAACATGCCTGGAGTTTACTCCGCCATGTGATTAGTGGAAATTATTTTCTTAACATGACAATTTACCTAGAAAATTTAACGGCTGTATGTGTTATCTTTCCCTGTGGATTTTCTCCTTACTGAATATTGTCGTTACTATTGGTGAAGATTTAGAAAGAGTGGTTCAAGAAGATTATTTGTATACTAGTGTACAGAATTAAAAGAAAAAAACACCTGCAAATTATTTTGATTAAAACAATTTTCATCATCTTTGCACATGTCCTACTTTATGAAATAACGTGTCTCTTATGACTTAATTTTGAAAGCCACATTGTGAAAACGAAGGTCTGTGTGAGGTCATGCCTGTATGTAGGTAAAAAGCAGTGAGAAAGAAAGGTATAGTTAAGCAGTATTTCCGGGAAAGGACAAATAATGATTGGTAGTAGAAGAACGCATGAATCCTGTATGATCCTACCGATTTCGACCTTATTCCCTTACTTGAAATCGAGACTCCATCCACTTGACTATCTCTATAACTATTGAAGGAGTGCGCACCTGCGAAATCCATCTACGGTAGACGCACAGGTCTACGCAGTATACGGTATAGCGGGCGTGAAGTCGGCAGATTCCCCCTTGTCAGCCGCTCCGCGTCTTGTTGACGTATATGGACGATGTGTCGCTTCCGCTGGACGCTGGTTCACCCACAAAAAAAAAGTGCAGTTGCTTTTTGATAATATGACTTTCGCCCGTTCGTATCCCAAACTTGATCGCAGGCCAGAAAGAAGAAAAAAAGGAAGAAAAGGGAAAGTATTTTTAATACAGGGGGAAATGTGTCAAACGGACAAAGAGTTCACAATATAAAGTATGTAGGCCTATGTATTAAATGGGCATGTGATCAATATGATTCGACTATACCTGGTAACTCCGGTATAGGAGTTATGTGCTGTTTACCACCTACCATTATTTTGTATCAAGTTTCCAATACTCATTTCTTCACGAAATTCTGCTATTCTTTCGTATACTAGAAGTTCCAAAAACAATATGCGTAGTTTGTATGGTAGCATAAACTTGCTGATACATTTTTTGTAATTTACCAATGCAACAACAGTTGAGTGTCAGCTCGTTCTGATGTTGCTGGTTGGCGGAAAGCATCCACCAAACATGTTAACGCTTCTCTCTTTCACCTCCCTGGCGATATCAAAATGTTCAATCCAATGCAACAAGAATTGGGTTGCGGTCAGTCAAAATGGCATATTTGTGTAATAGCTTAAGTGACGAATATTCTGAGTCATTTACATACTGGAAAAAATAAAGGAGAAAGGGATAACTAGAAACTGAGGACTAATGGGTGATTGAAATACAGCAATATTGGACAAACTTGAAACAATGTGAAATGCAAGCCATTCCATGTCTAGGATGATCCTTACGAAAATAGTGTAAAATAAAGCGAATAGACGGGAGATAGGACACTCGTGGGATAGCTGAGTTGGAATGTTGATGTTTCAAAGACGTTCATGAAACAATGGTATCCTTAACAAACACATGAAGATGAACTGAAACAATAATGTCATCTCATTGATTTGTACGTTGGTTCTTAATTGTTCAGTTTGTCGATAGTTTGGCAACTGTAACCGTCTCCTTAATAATCATCATCGATGAGTTATTGCAACGCTAAATACTTTTGTGAGAAGGGCGTCGCTTTCACTCTGTGTTGTTTCTTTTCCAACGAGGCAATTTATCGAAAGGTTTGTATGCTGATCAGTGAGAGAATTACGCGATGACGGCATAGAGCTTTTGTGATTTATGTATTTGTATGCGATGATCACCAATGATGTCATAGCCATTCATCGCCATAGAAACTGGTTCTAAACAAACTTACCTATCTTAGTGTTTATGCGCTTACCTCGTTCCAACACAAGCCATAACAAAAGACTGTGACATCATCACTTTTGTTCTTTTGTCATAGTAACAAAACTGTGACGGCCTGTGCGAAGTAATCCTCTGTCTGGTATATAATAATGTCACGAAATATAATTTGCACGCTAAACATACATTTCTATACATATCTTTCCTCATGTGTTCTTAACTTCTGACCAGCGGATCCGAAGCTCTTTTCGTATTTGCATATACCTCGCAGGCCCTGAGCGGATCCACTAATTCCGTAAGGGGGAGGGCACCTTTACAAAATTAAGGGGGGTGGGCACGCCCCTTCCCCAATTTTCTTTTTATTAGCTCACCTGAGCCGAAGGCTCAAGTGAGCTATTGCGATCGCTCTTCGTCCGGCGTCCGTCGTGCGTCGTGCGTCGTCCGTCGTGCGTCGTCCGTCGTGCGTCGTCCGTCGTCCGTCGTGCGTAAACTTTTTACATTTTCATCTTCTTCTTGAAAACCCAGCGACCGATTTTCACCGAACTTGGCAGGTAGCATCCCTAGGGGGTTGGGATCTCAGTTTGTTAAAATGGGCACCATGCCCCACCTAGGGGACCCCCCCAAAATTAAGGAATCTTTAAAAGTCTTCTTCTATAGAACCAGAAGTTATATAGCTAAGTTAATACTATGAGTTAGTACATTAATGACTGTAGTTCCAAGTTTGTTCATGGCAGATCCAGGGGTGCCCCCCTTGGGGCGGGGGGGGGGGAGGGGGATGGGGAGGTCAAAATGGGGCCTTAATTGTACATTTTCATCTTCTTCTTGAAAACCTCTCGATGGATTTTCACCAAACTTGGCAGGTAGCATCCCTATGAGGTTAGGATCTCAATTTGTTAAAATGGGCACTATGTCCCACCCAGGAGGCCCCCAGGGGCCCCCCCAAATTAAGGTATCTTTTAAAATCTTCTTCTCTAGAACCAGAACTGGTAGAGCTAAGTTAATACTATGAGTTAGTAGCCTACATTAATGACTGTAGTTTCAAGTTTGTTCATGGAGGAATCAGGGGTGCCCCCCTTGGGACACAGGGGAGGAGGGTGGGGAGGGGTCCTAATGGGGCCTAAACTGTACATTTTCATCTTTTTCCTGAACCCCATGACCCATTTTCACCAAACTTGGCAGGTAGCATCCCTAGGGGTGTAGGATCTCAATTTGTTCAAATGGGCACCGTGTCCCACCTGGAGGGCCCCGGGGGACCCAAACCTCCCAATATTAAGGAATCTTTAAAAATCTTCCCTAGAATCAGAAGTGATCGAGCTAAGTTAATACTATGAGTTAGTACATTAATGACTAGTTTCAAGTTTGTTTGATAGCAGATCCAGGGGTGCCCCCCTTTGCGGGCAGGGAGGAGGGGTGGGGAGGTCCAAATTGGGGCCTAAATCGTACATTTTCATCTTCTTCTTGAAAACGTCATGATGGATGTTCACCAAACTTGGCAGGTAGCATCCCTTGGGGTTAGGATGTCAATTTCTTAAAATGGGCACCGTGCTCCTGCCCCCCCCCCCCATCCCCCCAAATTAAGGAATCTTTTTAAAAGTGTTCTTCTCTAGAATTAGAAGTGATAAAGCTAAAATTGATATTATGAGGGGGGGTCCGAATTTGGGCCCTACGTGTACATGTTCATCTTCTACTTGAGAATGCCTGGTCAAATTTTGGTAGAGCTGTGTGTGATTTAGATTAGTGACTGCGTGAAAGGTGAACTTGCGATACTCAGGTGAGCGCTAGACTCACGGGTCTCTTGTTTCAGAATCTTTTGTTTTGAAAAATACAAATATAAGGGAGGCGCGCCCGGTGCGCTCCCCCCTGGATCCGCCACTGCCTCGCGTTGGTTTTCGATATACCCAGCAAATTCGATAAGTAATGTCGTTATGTTCGTAACCGACATTCCAGTGAATGATGCAGGGCGTGATCTGTGATCTTTTTTCCCCCGCTGATAAATATCGTTTAAAGTGTGCGTCGGATATCCTAAGAACAGCAATGTTTAGGCAAGAAGAATGTTCATTATTTCCTGGAGGAGCTCTAAATCCTCTGTGACTGTTTTCTTTTGTGCGTGGTCGGATGCCATAGGACCTTCACCAATGAGGTGTTTCCGTCATTTCACTCCCACAAGTTTTCTTTTTGCAAGGGACAAAAATTTTGTGTATATGCCTGTTGTCATGACGACGCCTAGGTTGCTTCACAAGGCTCTATATGATATAAATCACTCACTGCAAAATTCTGTTTGTTTATTATTATTGTCATTCTCTGTAATGATGTCAGCTGGACACCCTTGGTGATATGGTAGTTGATGTTGTGTCAGGTTGGCATTGGAGAATTTTCTTCAAGAGTCACACATTTCAGTACACAATACTTCTACATACATGATTGTGACCGACCTTGTGCAGTATCTAACGAAGATTTGTGTAGTACATTTTAAAGAGCTTACTCATATTATTGATACTGCTAATCATAATGAGAGATATTGTGCTCAAAGCAGCTTCGTTGTCGTGCAACCAGCGATGTATAGCCTCTTTGAAATGTATCACAATCATCAACACACTGTGACACCAACGTTGAAGCATTACTAGGAGACATAATGGCAGAGGGCGTTACGTACCAGTGACGAAAAACAACAAACAAAAGCAAAGAAAAAAGAACATGTAAGGAGGGATGAAAATGACTAACAGCAGGGATGGGAAAGGGGGCTTCGAAAACATTGACAAATGCTCTTATTGCACTTTATAATCATTCACTTCCCCACAAAGAAGCACTTTAGTAGTTTCTTCGTGACCATGACATTGTGAGGCAGCTTCCAATCTCATATTATTCACCCCTCGACCATGGCTTCTGGTCGGCGCACACAGTGATCTCTCTCTCTCTCTCGAAAAAAAAAAAAAAAACCCAGACTAACAAAAAACAGACCGCCAATCTGAAAACACATTGGAATATAACGTTTTCTGCTTGTGACATGAGTAAGTTTTAGGAGTGCGGACGTAAACTATAATATACGACCGTATACACCTCGTGAATGGAAACATTTAGCTTTGTTTTGTCTCATATCAAAATTCTCTGCAAGTCCCATCTTTGGTGAACCCGAGTGTCGAAAGCACATCAATACCATACAGGGTATCCCTTTCTATGTCACTTCCTTTGACACGATCTCCTTTGTAGTTACAACAGAAGTTCCATCACGTATAGGTTATTGTAGCGCGTTACTGAAACTCATTCGAGAAACAGGGAGATCGGCTGCGTAGAAACTCGAAACATTTAAATTTTTTCTTTGATCAAGTGGCTTCGTTGTCTGCAAATATCATCTTAGCCAGTACGATGTGTAGAAGCATGGGTACAATCATAGACCTCAAAAAGTGTCAAGAATGGTCCTTGATATAATTATTGACGGGCTATATTTTTTGACCGTGTATTGGGGTATTGTTGCTCTAGCCAAGAGTGAAATGAAGAGAAGCTTTCGCAGCAGTTAATGGTTTGTTCTCATATAGTTGGGGATCTTTTTTGTTCTCACATAAT
Organism: Diadema antillarum; assembly: GCF_040938485.1. Taxonomy (NCBI): domain Eukaryota; kingdom Metazoa; phylum Echinodermata; class Echinoidea; order Diadematoida; family Diadematidae; genus Diadema; species Diadema antillarum. The sequence continues at coordinate 810,841 of NW_027271857.1, read as the reverse complement.
TTGATATTCATTTTTATATGAACATCACTCAAAATGCATTACAATGTACTTATCAACCTTTCACTGCACTTTCACTTTCTTTTATGCATCGCAATACCCTCGACGCGTATCATCATACACAACAACCAATGTCACCATCAAACAATCCCCGCCATTATACCCTTATTTCGACTACCTACATACATACTATTGCCCTCGCTCTATCATCATCCCCAAAACGCGCCATCTTCACAACAATCAAACTTTATGACACTACTCCAATTCCACAACCGCAATCCGCCATTACACCAACCAACACCAATTCCTCAATCACCAACTTTCACACCCATCACAACCGTCCCCTCCATCGACGTCACGGATACCATCATCGCAATGATCTGGTCGTCGCTGCCTCTCGTTACTGTCACCACCTGCTGATGTCGTCTTGTGACCGCCGCCATCTTCTCGGCTAATCGTGCACATCGTTTTCCCAGCCAGTACCTCAGGGTATCTTCCATTGGAGCGAGTACAGGGCGTGGTCGCCATGCACTGCCACATGTGGGACTGGGGTGGAAGGAAGACGGCGTGTTTGTCGTGACGAAAGGTAAGCCTCGTGAACCGTCTTTGAATGCAGTTTCCACAGCCAGAAGTCAGTGATCATGCAGGTAGTGGTCTTCTTAGCCAGAGAAGGGTAATCTTCCAATCCCACTATGAGTTGTCTATAGGAGTATCGGATACAAATTCGTTGTGAACTTTCTAAACCCCATTGTAAACTTTCGGGGTCTCCTTTCATAGATGATGATTTTGTTTCCATCAGCTGTATGGGCTGAATAATACTATAAATGAGGAAGAGAGCCCAAACGAACTACTTTGTACCATCTCTTCGCAATATTGTAAGACCATATATGTTTGTATGTATGTATATATGTATGTATATGCATGTATGTCAAGTTTAAGTTCAAGTTCATTTTTATTTTTATTTTTCTCCATCTCAACATAATAAAATGGACAATGTACATGTCTGTGTCTAGTGTGTGTATGGGCTGAATAATACTATAAATGAGGAAGAGAACCCAAACGAACTACTTTGTACCATCTCTTCGCAATATTGTAAGACCATATATGTTTGTATGTATGTATATATGTATGTATATGCATGTATGTCAAGTTTAAGTTCAAGTTCATTTTTATTTTTATTTTTCTCCATCTCAACATAATAAAATGGACAATGTACATGTCTGTATCTAGTGTGTGCTATCGTTCGGAATCAGTTCCTACTATCGTTAATGGTATCCATCCCTGGCAAGTTAACGTTGCAAATGTTTTCATGAAAAGGCTGTGAAATTTCGATCACGTATTAAGGTCCAAAACATATTGATGTTGGTCGATATAGTGACAGTTTCCCAGTAATAATAGCTTTTACTGTTGCAGAGGATATGAAGTTAGTGCGGATCTATGCCAAGGACGACCACAAGAATACAGGCTTTGTCGCATACAGGTGAGAAGTTAGGAGCCATGACGGGTGCACGTCACGAGTTTGACACCTAAATATCATACAGCCCACGAGTTATACAGCCCACGAGTCATACAGCCCATGAGTTGGGCGAAGCAAACAAGGCCCATGAGACCGACTTATTTATTAGGCGCCATGTTGTAAATGCTGATGAACTCGTGGGCTGTTTTTACCTAGTTTCGACCTCATGGGCCTTAGTTCGCCTGGTGTCGAACTCGTGGGCTGTGTGACTCGTGAACCTTTTTTTTTTTTTCAATGTCGAACCAATGGGCTGTATGACTCGTGGTGTCGGTCTCGTGGAATGACCCCGCCGTGACGCGTCTCGCTCACTTCACGTGAGCATCATGTGATATGAGATAAAGCATTGGATGAAACTCGTTGCGTCATTATGCTAGCACTTGGATTCCCTTAAACCTGCTATGCCCCTATTTTTTCAGACATTTGGTTTAAGCAGTTCAGAAAACTTCTCAAAATTTGTTTCCTGCTTGATATGGGGAGGGCCGCGAAATGTTTTGTGTGTGTGTGTGTGTGTGTGTGTGTGTGTGTGTGTGTGTGTATGGGGGTGGTATTTGCTCGTGTTTGGGTGGGTAAAGGGAGAATGTTCCCTCCCTCCCTCCCCCACCCCCGCACCCCTTTCGATTGGAAGTCATGTGTTCGTGTGTTTATGGGATGGGGGGGGGGGGGGGCTGCGATCACTATGGATCAGTATCTTGTCTCAGTTCGTGTCATCACGGGGTGATACCTGATATTTATCTGTCATCCTTTAAACGCTGCTCTTTAACATCTGTGTGTTTAGGCGCAACTTTAAACATTAGTCATTCTCTATCACTGTTGGTTTTCTGCTTATTCTGACGATCATGACCAATCTGTGTATAAGAGTTCATGGTCACCTCCCGTATGTTCCAACTACCAAGGGACGTTAAAATCATTCCTCCAATCCCGGGGTACATAGACACGTTGTTGGCGTCTACTTGTCGATATATCCGCCTTTGTATGAGGCAGTGTGGAGTAATCGAACAGCATCACTAGAAGTCAAGACCTGGGCACGTGCTCGCTCTGACAGTGTTTATAGAGCTGCTTGATATGTGCCTTTCTTTAAACACACTCAAACGCACACACACACACACACACACACTGGCAAAAAAAACAACAACAACCCCAAACTACAGCAAACAAGCACATACAGTCATGCGTCTTGCTCATAAGTTGAAGCGTCATAACTTGAAATTGTATGGAATTATCATGGTTTCTGCTAAGAACATCAGAGTAAAGAAGTTAGAAATGATAATTATGTCGCAAAAAGCTGATGATGATAGTATTTTCCAGTGACCTATTCAGATATTTCTTTGCAAGCTCTTATTACACCTGGTGAAATGAACACTCGTCCAGAAAAATTAGATTCAATAACGTGCTAATACAACCATGGCCCAAAGTGTGTTTTGCGCCATAATTGTACAAGTCATATTTTCCAGTAAAGCGAAATTTTCAATTCCCTTGTCATGTAGCTGCCTGTAGAAGAGCTACGGCTTTACCATCATGTACATTATTGCACTTGTGACTTTCACGTTTGTGGACATTCAACATAGGCAACCTATACATATTTCTGTGCTTCTCTGTTCTGTTACTGACATCTCAGAATTGTCCATATTCGACTGCCTTTGGATATCGTGCCTCTAGATGTCAAGAAATCGCACCACCGGGCCACACGTGGAGACCGTACTATCCTTCAGAACGTGAGTTCACCTATACGTAGGATTTACAATAATACAAAAGTCATGTCATTCTGATGATTTGAACGTTACCACATGATGTCTTTGGAGAAAAACGATATTAGAATCAAAAGGATTTTGTGTGTGTGTGTGTGTGTGTGTGTGTGTGTGTGTGTGTGTGTGTGTGTGTGTGTGGAGTTAAATTTAGTTTGGCTCGTTTATTTAATCACTGTACAAAAAAAAAAGAAGAGTTATGCTGTCAGGGTAAGCTGTTTTCCTGCAAGACCGTAAAATGATAACGTAATTAACAAAAATACAACACAGAAATCATTCAATTAAGAGGATATAACTTCGAACATGTAAATAATCAATACAAACGAAAACGAAAACAGCGAAAGAAAAAAAAAGTTGGCCTATGCCTTTAAGTACTGCCGATAGATAAAAGTGCCAAACAACATAAGGGACACCTGACATGGCTGAGAGACGGTAATTACTGACAGTGTGGAATGAAAATTTGATGTTTGATTATAATCAGGTCGAATGATTTAAAAAGGAAATGTGCAAACTAGCTTTTTAGAATGCGCTAGGTAATGTTATCTTATTTCACTGGCAAGCCAAGAGGCAGAAGATGATCAGTTATTTTACACTCAATGTGATATGACATCGGGAAGAACTGTGCGGAGAGAAATTTTTGTTTTCCGCTTTGTTGTGTCAACTTTCGTCTACATTTTTAGAGCTTTCCTATATTTAGGCCTACGAAAATGTAGAAAACGTGATCAATGAGATCTGTGCATGCCTCCCAGTTTAGGAAACCTATTTCCCCGAACTTTTGCAGGAGAAGGCTACGGGCCATGTACTTTGGCGTGCTACAACGAGGCTAATCGGGGCGAGGTGCGGGTGATGGAACATGATGTGCCGCTGGGAACCCGCTGTGTCAGGTTCAACATGGGCGTTCCGGAAACGGGGGTCTGTATCAATGGCGCGTGTTGGGTGAGTTATGTATTTGCATTTACTCAACTTCTCATTAGCGTAATGAAACGTTTTCAGATGTTCTACGCTAGCAATGTGTCGTAAAAGCATTCACATTAACAAGACCCGCAGTAAAACGGAAACAAGCAAACAAACGATAAACAGATGTACATGGGCTGTCCATGACAACCCTAAACTTTGCCTAAGGTTTACAAGATAGAACCACCACCCAGCAGCAATTAATCCGAGTGACAAACAAATTTCACAGATTGAGTCAGACTTAAAAGAGGTTGATGAAATGTTGTCTCATCACAAAGTATAGCTTGGTCAAGCATATCTTTGTTCTTTTGACCTACTTTGACCACAGACGACAATTACCCATGACTGCGCCCGAAGTAGTTGGCATGCGCTGTCAGATGATAGAAAACCCACAGAGCTCCCTTGAATACATGAATTGTATAAACAGACATCACGTAATAGGTTGTACCATAAAACAATGGCCTCCGTCCTTGACAGTCTCGTAAGAGATAAGATACAAGAAAAACGTTATGTATTTCTAAATTTGTAACCTATCAATACAAATTTAGGAAGACTCTGCACCTCAACACATGCCAAAGCACTTTTATCATATGCAGTTTGTAGATTAATTCAACGTACAATAGTACATTACGCAAACCTCATATCTCATGCATAAATTAGTAAGTTTATCACATTCATCCGTCTGTTGAGTAAAACACATTTTGTCAAGAAAGATTGTGCTCGATCTTTCAAATTTGCCTTGAGTCTTCCTGTGCAGTGTGTATAAAACTGTAAGTAATGTGATAGACGTTTTCAGGGAAGCTTGTATAATCTTTCTTCGAATATAAAAATGAAAATCGAAATGTATACATTTTCATCGTCAATCAAACTTATGCGAAACCAAGTTTTGTGAGTCTTGTAATTATTGTACATGTAGGCCTATATAATATTTGAAAGTGTACGGCGATATTATCTCTCATAACTCCAATCAGCATTACTTACATCATTACTGCAGAGCTAGGTTTGCATTTCGGTGATATTACTAGCTTTGCTGTTGAGTATAAGCTAGTATTCACAGATATAAGACATGTTATAATGAAATGATATAACTGCATTTCTCCCTTGATAGATTTATTAAAATATTCATTTTACCATCTCATACTTTGTGGTTGTCTTTATAAACCAGAGCATTGGGTGCGATGGTTACCTCAACTCGACCAAGTCCACGGATGGGTGTGGTGTCTGCGGAGGAGACGGGACCACCTGTTCTCGGCTCTTTGATCAAATCATCGTGGAGAATCTACAAGTAGGTAAGCCTTTCCTACTTGTCTATTGAAAAGCAAACTTTTGATAGATCTATTCTCTACCAGACGCCTTACCTCTCTACTTCGGTGCCACACTGTGGCACACTGTGGAGAAAATGTGTCTACGGCCTTCATTTCAGAGACTTTGCTATACTTCGGGAATTTAAAAGGACTTTTGTTCGTGATAACATTGAAAGAATATAAGTTTTACACTGGAATGGGATAGTTTAGATCTTTGAGCTTATTCGATGAACAAAGAAAAATATAAACGAACACCTTTGGTACAGAGGCAAATACGAGTATGACAAGTTTTATATCGATCTTGGGTTATACTCGCGCAATGATACTGAATGTGATGTTTTCGTGAGCTATTTTCGTTATGGATTTACTGGTCGTTAACAGTGTGCTCAAGGCGCACAGTATGACTCTAATGTTGTTCAATTGGATGTTATATACGTGTATATACAATTGTTTATCATAATATTGTATTGGTCACATGATCATATTCTGGGTTTGCCTTTATGAGTTGAGGAGGTAATACACAAGGTTTTTAGGCAGAAATAGTCATGTGAGCACGAGGACAGACAAACTTTGGATATTCCTAATATTTACGACGATATCTTCGACGTTAGGAAGGAAATAGCCAAGAGTGCACAGAGAAGACATGACCTTGGAACATGAAATGTCACGTGAGACAGAGGAAACGGGTCATGATCTCCACTGTCTGGTATACCACATCATGAGTGTCTCTTCAGAGTAAAGATGCCCACCCATCCAAGGCGTGTTCGTACCCTTCAGACATTAGTTAGGTATCCAAGACTGAAACGATTTATTGTCATTATACATGATGTATGTTGTATTGTACAGTGATTGACATCCTTTCTGAGAGTCTATATCTGTTTATTCCTACAGGCTACACAGATGTACTGCAGATACCCCCAGGAGCCACGAATATTGCCATATCTGAAACGTACAGTATCCGGAATTATCTAGGTTCGTTCTTCCAAAGCTCGAGTAGTGTGCACTTACATATCAATTACACATTAATATCACATATCGTGTCATGAATGACTAGTTATGGTGGTATTTTATGTTATCATTTAAAATGATTGTGAATTTTCTGATTTCCATGTGGCTTATGACATCTGTCTTTGGGCTGTATGCGAAAGCGAATTCCACATTAATCGTAATTAAGTACCGTGCATAATCGAGTAAATCCTTGCCAGTACCCTTTGAGTGGTGGAAAATAAGCACGCAAATGACGCTTTGATGATATAGTGTATGTGACTTGACTATAATGATAATGATAAGGCCTTCTTTACCCAGGGTAGCCTCTTCAGTGTTGGCAATGCTCTATATCCAGAGCGCCCTGCCATTATTATTACCGTAGAGTTGCCAGGTATCTATTTGTACACCTGAGTCGAGAGGGACGGGGTGGGTAAAAACATCTTGTCCAAGGAAGTAAGCACCGGGCGGGAATCTAACTCGGGTCCTCCGATTGTGAGTCGGGAATCTTAGCCACTATGCCAAAGCACCCCACTATATAGAAAGAAACTGAATATGCAATCTGGAGTTAATCGATGTACTCGATCTGACGTGAATGGAACAAACTTTACAGACACATGCGGGCGCCACAATTTGGTAAACCGCTTTCTATCCTGTGAGGCGATGCCACGTCTTGATGATATAACCCCTGTCGTGGGGATTCCTACCGCAACGCGTAGTCAACGACACTATTACCTGAATGTGGTCGGTGTCGGTCCCAAGATTGTGGCTCCCACTTGATCTTCAATTTGACGCATGATGAGCTAGGGATATATAGTTGAGGTCAGAAGATCTGGGTGCTATCTTCACCTGGCAAGTCACGTTGCTGGCCATGCTTACTGGTGATACATTTTATAAGGCCATGGACACGGTTACACTTCCCCAAGCAACAAAGTGCTTATCTTCTTGAATTAACTAAAATTTTGATGTCTTGCGTTCGACTATGACTGTCATCACCATACAGTTTCGTATATGAGTGATTAAATATAAGTAAAGGCAGTGTTCGTTTTATGAATGCAGAGGAGTGAGAGCAGATGTTAAAGCTTTGCATTAAAGCCAAACTTACACGTGCAGATGACATCTAATGAAATGTTATCACAAAATGGGTGTTTGTTTATTTGTTCTTTTAGTATCAATATCCTTTTCTTTTACGCGTCGAGTTTTGTATAATATTATTTCCAAGATGTTTGGTATGAGATCAGTCTGGGTATGTCAGCAGTTTACTTTTTAATGTTCTTTAAAGTATTCTTTAAGATTGTTTTTAATGCCAAAATGAAGCCTCATCTCCTGTTGTATCCTGTTTGGCGTAGCACTCTCCACTTTGAATGGGGAATACTTGCTCAATGGGCACTGGACCGTACACAGCGAAGTTCCGTACAGTTTTTGGGCGCTGGGTTCGCGGATTCGCTACCACCGCCAGACTCTTTTCAACGCTCAGCGGCAGCAGTGGGATGACGTAGAAACCATTAGTTTGAAAGGACCAACGAATGACACACTCCTTGTACAGGTGAGTGCTGACCGGGGTGCTGACACGTATTAAAATCAGGTCTTCCCTGGCAGGGTCCTACCAATACGTGATCTGGATGTGCATCTCCTTAGCCTTCGGAGCGGAACACATAAAAGGAACAACTAATACAAATGTCTATTGGCTGATCTTACCCGGAACTGGTATCATACCTGTAGCTCTCTTTGTACGCGAAAGTCGTTTAAATCTCATGTGATTGCGATTGTATAGCATCAGTATGATTGATTGGTCGTACAACTGTTATTTTCATTTCGAATTCCTTTCCATCTCACTTCCATCATTTCTTTAATTCGGAGCTCTTACTGTACACATTATAAATCAAATGTTCACCAAAGCACGAGCGTATGTTTGATCATTTTGTATAAGTATGGCAATGTAAGCTATGTTACAGCACTGAGCTTAAACTTGGAATTAGTTTTGAAACATAAAGCAAGCACCGATTTAAATGCACAAGGAACTAACTTGCATAGTTCGTAACACTTTTTATTTACTTAACTTTTCGTTCCACTTTCAGATTTTAAACTTCGTATACGATGCCAATACCACAGTACGATACGAGTATGTCATTCCTTTGGAGGTATCGACGGCAGCCCCGGGCCCTGTTTCTCGAGAACCAACATTCAATCACCCAACTGTGAGTGAGTTGTTATTTTCTACTGAAAATCCTGTGGAATCATTAGACGAACAGGGAAACGTGGAAACTCGGAAACAGCACACAAGTAATATAACCTACGCAAGTCTAAAAGGAGATATATTTTCAGGGACCAATAAGATGGACCACAGACCAGATGTTATGGATGAACCGCTGACGTGGCACGTGCAAGATTCAATTCAAAATAGGACACAGTATTCGATGAGAAATGCATCGAATAGTCTTGGTGATGAAAGCGATCACTCAAGAATCCCTGCCAGTGCAGGTCTTCTTGAGGCAGTGAACGCCTCGCGGGGCGTGGATGAACACTCCTCACAGAATGAAGATAGGACACACACACTACACCGGGACGAAGGGAACTCTCGAGGCTTTGACTACGACAAGTATAGTGCGCGCAGACCAAACAACAGTCGAGACGCTAATAGCACAAGTAACAACAGAGTACCAGATCAGGTCTGGGGTAATTCCCCGGGAATGCAAGGTGGAGGATGGCCAATGGGATGGGCAGAGGTAGCCGCCTTGGAGACCACAGGTAACGATCGTATCTTCGAGGAGGAGGACCTTGATCTGTCGTCCCTGACTCACCCTGTCGGGAGGGATGAAGCTACAGATAGACGGAGCGAGGAACGAGTTGGTAAACACGGTGGCACACTTTATTTGACACTTCTCAGATATTCTCCTTATGAGAATGAGAAGGACGTAACTTATTAGCGTCATATTATTGTCATATAGAGGCACGGCAGACAATTTGACTGAAGATAGATCAGTTATAATCACTACATTTGTTCTAAACTCTTTTGGACGGAAAATATTTCCAAAAAGATTCTCAAATCCTTTCTTATGACGAGGTGTGTTAAAATGTTCTTTTCTTCAAGTTGTAATGGCAATTGTATGGCACAATCTTTAGATTGGGTAATGTTTTACACTTCAGATGGCTTTACCCATTACCCATACCCAATTAATTGTATTGTTTTGATATGAGATCTCAACTGTGGTTCAAATCATGGTAGGACATAATTTCTCCTTCATTCCCAAATTATATCAGGAACTGCCGAAGTAGAAGGTCTTCAGTATGGTCCGCCGTATCGGACGGACGGCTCCCGGCGGCAATCCGATACGGACCGAACCGTGATCGAAGTAACGACCCTCCAGACGTCCACAGAGGAGCTAGACATATACTTGGGCGACATTGACGATCCCATCGTAAATCCACACGAAGGCGACAACAAGATTGATTTCGAATCGGAGGGTCCTGATGACATTGACGATGATTCTGAATCAGACTACGAAAGAGATTTTTACTCGTCCGAAATCGATAATGAAGTGAGATACACCACGAAGCCTCAGTCTGGTCGCCGCGTCACTGAGCGAGTCCGCATAACGACGTCTACCACCACCACCACCACCACGGAGCTCATGACCACCATGATCACCGCCAGTGAGACTGCCTTGATGACATCATTAGCACCTACAACAACAGCTGACGTCACCAGTGAAATGATGACGACAGCGATGACGACAGAAATGACGACTGAGATGGCGACGACGACAACACCCCCTCCAGAGTTCTTTTGGAGGATCACCGACACTATGCCGTGTAGTGCCACCTGCACAAGAGGTAGGTATCATCCGCCAGATCTAGAAAGTAATCGCACATCCTCATCTTCTCCTCGGATTAGTTCAATACCATGAAAAGTAGGACACCATGAATGGTACGACACCAAAAAGAGTGAATACCACTGGTAGTGCGACACCATGGATAGTGCACGCAGACTTGTAGGAAGGCTCACGGGAAGGTGTATAGTTGGCTTTGCGGTAATGTCTTGTAGATCTAATAATAATTGTTTTGTTTTATGTAGCTTTTAAAGTTGCAATATCAACAGATGTCCATGTATTCCGCGTTCACATCCTACATGCTTACGTCAAAATCAGAAATTTTGACTACAGAGCATGGTCAAATTGGAAGTTTCAATAGATGAACAAACATCTAAAGTACAAAAAATTTACTAAGGATCAGATTCTCTTCTTCGGTCTGGATTGGCTTTCATTTTTTTATTTTATTTTATGGTTAATCAATATAGTATTCATGAGGCATTTATCAGCCCCATTAAAGAACTCCTGAAAGCGCCTGTCAGCAAGTTGATTTTGCTGGTAGGATTACCAAAAGTGCTTACATAGATACCCTCGTTGTGAATAACTCAACGGGGAATTTAGAGGAAGGGCATTGTCAATAATTTAAGAGTGATTAATGATTTATAGTACTTTACCATTCCTTGCTGACCGTAGATACATGATGAAAACGGCAGTCACGAATTCTATTTCAATTGTTGAACAGGTATCATCAGGAACTACGCGTACTGTGTTGACGTGGATGAAGAACAGGTCGTAGATACAATGTGTGATCCAGACACTAAACCTGACGTTATTGCCAAAGAGTGCTCTGGGCGACCGTGTGAACCAAGGTGAGGAGGCCAAAGGTCACGTGCCATGTTTTAAGCTTGATCTCTAACATTCGGCGGAACATCTGCCAACTTTAAGTTGACCCTGCCATAATAGAGATAACCACAGGTGTTGACCGATCTGTACCACTTCTTTATCTTTGCTGTGTCTTAGATGGGAGGTTGGTACGTGGAGTAATTGTGTAGGGGACTGTAAAGCCAGTTTCCGCTTCCGGACAGTGCACTGCTGGCTGATGATGGGACAGGGTCTGGACACATCAGTGCCCAATGAGCGTTGTAACCAGACGAACAAACCCAACGTCACCACGCCTTGTGACGAACAGATCTGCGGCCCTCAATGGGTCGTCTCCGACTGGTCACAGGTATCAAAATCTTTATCAGAATGATTTCTATCAGTAGCTTGTCATCATACAGAAATTGTGTCCAGATTTTGATGAATAAAGAGCTTCATATCATGTTTACCCAAATTTAAAGAATATTGAGGGAATTACTAAGTTCGGATGGATTGTATATCGTGACAAAGTCTTTATTCTCTCATACTCTATACACGATCTGAAATATGCAGCTGTTGAAATGTGCTCTGTGGGAAACTGGAAATTCATCGTAGATTTTAGAATAACGTTTTAGATTAATGACGCATTTGAAATAGTCTTGAGAGTAATTAAATATGATGCCTTCTCCATCATGAACTATGTTTCAGTGTTCGACACCCTGCGGTCAAGGGCAGGAAACCCGACAAGTTACATGTTCTGAAACAAGTGGCTGTGACATGTCCCAGCGACCAGCTCGATCGAGAACGTGCAACAAAGGAGAGTGTTCGTGGTCCATGTCGTCATGGAGTCGGGTAAGCACTGTAGTCACGACGTCGACAAATATTAAGTGTGTCTGCACTCAATAATAACGCATATGCCTTCTACTTATAGTAAAAGAAGTACACTGCATGAGAAAGAACAGTAATGACCATGTATAAATCAGTGTTATGGTGTGTGTGAAATAATGGGTAGATATTTGTAGATTTGATAGCTGCAAAATACAGGCTGGTATTCAACTCATGGGACAATTTTTCAACATTTTCCTTTATACAACTGTATTTAAATTGATTGAATACATTTTATATTGATTAAAACTAAACGGTGAGCTATCATTATGTTTCGTAGCTTTATTTGCAAGTTTAATTATTCATTACTTTATTCTTTTCAACAGTAGAGATCACTGAAGAAGTTTGCTTGCTCGTCTTCAGTTATGAATACAGAAATTTGCAAATACTAGTAGGCATGCACTGGGGAGCACATGCATCCGCGGAGACAGCTCATTTGTTCCATGTGGTCATTCAACTAATGAAATCCATCGGAATAATTTATTGATCAAGACAGACGGTTTCCGAATGACCATCAGAAACCAGTCACTATTGGTCCCATGGCCCATTTCTGACTTTTCATAAGGATTTTGTTCCAATCGGCTTCCATGTGTATGTACGATGTTAAAAAACAAACAACAAACAAATCATAAACAGAGGAACAAAAATGTAACAGTAACAAATGCCGGCAAAAGTCTAGAGTCCTTAAAGAGTTAATAGTAACCATGTGCGATTATCCCATGAGTTCTACGGCATTCTCGGTCACTTCAGAAAACAAGTAAACCTAAATACTAGTACTGTATATGGCGTCAGCCCAAATACTATTTCGAAGATCTGGTGATTCAAGTAAGAAACACATGCGTGAATCCCGACTGTGTTTCTTAGCTCATTTCCGACATTTCCTGTAGTCCTTTATGTCGCCTAAATCCTTCTTCAAATGTGACATAAATTTATAATAGACAGACCATCAAACCAACAATTTTATGCCTACAACCCAAGCTTTATTGGTGACGTTAAAAATTAGAGATGATACTACTTTCATGAGCTTGACTTTAACAAAAATGACATGATAAAATACATAATGAATGTGTAATGAGTGTATGTCATCACAAATACTGCAGCGAGGAATGTCAGAGGAATTAACAAGGCAAAGTCAGCAAAATAGGAAGAGGAAGAAGTCTTTTTCTCCTTTCAGTCAAGACAAGTAAAAGTAATAGCCTTTTACTTGCTGAGTGGGATTAAATCATTACAACTTGTACTCTTTTCATGTTACGATCGAGTCCAATCTTCCCATGTAAAACGCTCTACAGATTATGTTCCTTCTGTGACCATTGATATGCCATACGTTATAATAGTGGGGTGGCTTAGTGAAATTATCGTGACACGGCGGACAAAAGCATGATTTTTTCACCAAAGGTACTTCATGATGTACCTTCTCAAAAAATAGGGTGCTCCAAGAAAATTGATGCTGGGAAGGAGGTCAGAGGTCAAAGGTCAATGACCTTTATTTGTGAAATAGGTTTGTTGGCTATTTCTGAGGTCAGGAATATCCAATCTGGATAAAACTTGGCAGGAAGAATATTGAGAACAAGTAAAATATTTTGATTGAATTTGGGGTGAATTTTCCAAAGGTCAAAGGTCAAAGGTCAATGAACTTTTTCTAAAAATCATGTTTTTGTTTATTTCTCCAGGTAGGAAGATTCAATTTTCACAAAATTTGATATGAACGTTGTATAGAAGGTACCAAGAGTATAAACCAGGGGTCAAATATAATTGTTGATTTGTGCGTTGCCATGGCAACCCAAAACTAGGGTTTTTAATTGAAGTTAGTTACAGGAGGCTATTTTCCAGTTTGGAAGAGATTCCATTTGAATAGGTACAACTGACCAACGGGATGTATAGAGGTTTGAAATACTTTTCATTAGTGTTAAGTGGTATGTTGCCATGGCAACTACATATATAGATTTTGGTTATAAAACTTAAAGGAGACTTCAGAACTTATGAATTTGAAGAGATTTCCATCAGGGTTGGTATAATTGATCAACAAAAAAGTCGCCAGACAAAGATTTGTCACCTATATAGCATGTGGGTTGAGTGAATGCAGCAACAATAGTAGAACACATCAGTGAGAGTTTGAGGAAAATTGGACAATCTGTTCTAAAGTTATGAATTTTTGAAGTTTCTGCTCATGCAGTCGAGGCTGGATGAGAAGACTACTATACCTTGTAATGTCACATGTGTACAACGATATAAAGAATGAATAAAGAAAATTCAACATAAATTATTTTCGCTTACAAAAGGATACTCGACTTCTCTTTCAGAAGGCAGGGGGAATAATATTACCCTTGACATACGTCAGTAGCAAGTCAAAGAAACTATGTGAACTTTATTCAAAAAGTATGGTTTTGTGAAATTCTCATTTCATTTTCCTTAGAATGTGCACATGTGACATCATACACTGTGGTAGTCTTTTCATCCAGCCGCGACTGTGCAGATACCTTAAAAGATCATAACTTTTGAACGGATTGTACGATTTTTTCCAAGCTTTCTGTGATGTGTCCTACTAATATTGTTGTATTCACTGAATCCACATGCGCATGAAGGTGGACTTGTCCTTTAAGGACAGATTCTGAAAGAGCAGACTGTAAGCTTTAAAATGATGTATCACACAATCCAAAGGGATTCCCCTAACCTATCTAAATAATAATACCGGTACTGGAAAGAAAGCACACACTCTGGATAAGTATGAACTGAGAAAAGAGGCTGCATTGTCTATTTTAGCGTTTAATCTTTACCAAGCTGTCTCATGTCATTATTTTCATCTTTTCTTCCCCCCTCCAATTTTCATTTGAGTTTGTCATTATTAATTTTTGATGATAAGAACGATGCCACAAGGCATTGTTTCTTAAAAATGCTTCAACTGCTCCTTCAGGTCCAAAATCTACATTTATATATATTATTTTCCTGATCTCCTCAACATTTTCCAAAAATAAAGCATACACCATTTATGCATTGAGTCCTCCTTTTTGTGGATAATTAAAGGCAAAAACCCAAAATTAGTGCTTGAAAATTATTCTTAAGTGTGAGTTACGGATAGAAAGAACCTCTGTAAAAAATGAATCTGTATAATCAATGTTAAGTATTGTTAATAACACAAAATGTGAACAATATTTCTATGATAACATGTTTCCAGACTAAACCGTCCGCATTTATGCTTTAATGAGAAAAATACTGATATCTCTTTATATGTTTGCTTTGATTGTAAAAACTGTATATGGTAGGATGTCTTGTGATACAACAGGGGGGCATTTCATGAAGCAGTTTGGTCAGATATTTTTCTGACAAACTGTTTCAAACTATAGAAATCCTTGCATCTGATTGGCAGAGAGCAAATTTGTCCGACAACTTGTCGGACAAAATGCTTCATGAAATGCCCCCAGACCTACACATATTATGCATAAAATGTGATATCCTGAACATTTTTTTCAAGTCACTCTCCCAAAAGTGTATATATATAGGACCTTTAAGTTTTTCTTGTGTTTGTTCCTGGCAGATTACTAGTACACAAAACGGAAATTAAGGAAATTAAAATGAATATACTGAAAACCAAAACTACAGATACTAATAACTTACTTCATTCTTCTCTCCCCACCCCACCCCACCCCTTCTTTTTGGTTTCTTGATATACTAGTAGATCTAGCTGACTTTGATAATTGTCATTATGTAACATCATCTTCAATTGACAAGGCGATAAAACTTAACAATCATTTCATTATGCTGCTGGACTAATGGGTTAGTTGAACTATATTGTTTTTAATGTACTATACTTTTTCCTCCTATCAATCACATGTATTTTGGGTGGAATGTATTTTGACATAAAGCATCATAGAATCAACCGCCTTTGGGTCGGGAATTTTGTCATATTATATTGTGATTTAGATTCTGCTCTATGCCGATTTTGTTTCATTTCTATCAACTTTTTAAACTTCCCCATAGACTTTGTTCACCAGCCAACTACATCCCACCCTCTTTGGATAATGTGAACCAATCAAACATTGCTTTTACTTTTTAATAACATGTCTATACATAGCTATCAGACCAAAAATATTCAAACCGCTTTAAGTCTTTATGAGTGAAATTACAAATATCAATATATTTTTAAAAATATTCAAATTGTCTAAATTCAACTTCATCTATGAAAACAGACTTTTAACCTTTTTAAACATTTGAATACCCCCATAAGAAATAAGAAACATATAAAGAGGGGAGGTGCGGACTATAAAAATTGCTTACGGGAACCAGGTAATCCCTGCGCTAAACCTATGGAATTCACACAATTTTGGAGGAAACGGGTTAAATTTGTTAGGAAATATGTAAGGCAATACCCAAAACCTTAAGTTCTCAATGGAATATGCAGCTCTTCTACTGGTAAACTAGTAGTTCTGGGAGAAAAAATGAACTGTGACATAGTCCTACACCTGGCTCAGTCATTGCCCAAGATTTAAAGTATCTGAGCCAGAGTCACATGTCACTCTTTGCCATTTCTCTACAGGAGGTAGACAGTACTAAAAAAATCCTTTACCAGAAATTATATGAAATTATTCAATGAAAAGGTGCTTAAGAAAACTGGACTATTCCAACACACCTCCCTCAGGTCCGCAGCACAGACTAACCACCTGTTACCATAGGAAAACCAGTAAAAATGGTGTATTACTGTAAACATGCACATAATATGTCGTATTATGGGTCTGAATTTTAAGACTAGCAACCATGTACATTGCATTGCATTGTACAGAAACCTGGCGAATGCCCTGTGTGTAGTCTTTGAATTCAGACATTATTGTTATGTACAAATTAAGGGCATTTTCTCATTTTTTCTGTTAGCGGATTTCTTGGAGCACCCCCTAATTTTGATCCTCATATATATACAAATGTCTGAGGAAAAAATGACACTTTTGTCCGGCGTGTCACGATTATCAGTATATTTGTCACTAAGCCACCCCACTATAAAGGAAACTGAAACGGAAAAATTCGATCATAATCAGACATTCCAATGGGTCATAGTAACTGTTGTCGCATACCTCCATTATTCTTTAGTGTCCTAGGGCATGCGGCATACAAGCTCGCAGTGTACTCTGTGTGGCCGAGAGTACCAACGCAGTCATGGAGGACCGGGACTGCAGGATAAGCGACAAGCCACTGACTCGTCAGCTGTGCGGTGGGAATTCTTGCCAACCTCACTGGGTGCCGCAGGCGTGGCAGCAGGTGAGACAACCAGTTGACGTTTTGACCTTTTAATTGGTTACATGTAGCCATCCCACTATAATTACTGGTTCACATTCTTCTGGTAACTCATTGACATCCCTCTGCTTACCCTCTGACATTCTTCAGGTTACCCTTCTACATCCCTCTCGTTACCATTTGACATTATTCTCGTTACCTTTTAACTTTCTTCTTGTTACCTTGGACAGCCCTCTGGTCACCCGACAACATTGCTGTGGTCACCCCTTGACATTCCTCTGGTTACCCTTTGACATCCCTGTGGTTACCCCTTGACATCCCTCTTGTTACCCTTCGACATTTCTCTGGTTACCCTTCGACATCCTCTTTCAACCCTTCGACAGCCCTCTCATTACCCTTGACGTCCCTCTCGCTACCATCTGACAAAGTCCGTCTCGTTACCCTCTAATATTTCTATTGTTCCATTTGACATCCCTCGGGTTACCCTTTGATTTCCCTTTGGTAAAACGTTGGCATCTCTCTGGTTACCCTACAACATCCCTCTGGGAACCCTTCAGCATTGCTCTGTTTACCCCTTGATGTTCCTGTTGTTACCCTTTGATTTCCCTTTGGTAAATGTTGACATCCGTGGCCCTCTGGTTAATCTACAACATCCCCCTGTTCACCCTTCAACATCGCTCTGGTTGCCCTTTGACATTCCTCTTGTTACCCTTTGACATCCCTCTGGTTACCCTTTGACCTTTTTCTAATAACCATTTGCTATATCTCTGGTTTCAAATGATACGCGTTATTAAAGAATTCGTAAAGAAGGCTTATTGAACTGCGGAATCAATCACTGTTCCAAATCACTGCGTCGTTTGTAATTAATGATAAAACGATTCATTCTACTTATCATTGTCTGATGTAAGTTCGTTTTTACATGTGGCATAAGTTGAATAGAATGTTAATGATATCGGTCAAAGTCGGTGCAGTTCAAATTCGTCTATATTTTGTATTTGATGGATGTAGGATTCAAAATGTGTTATTCTGGTATCGATAGTTACATCAACGTATTGTAAGAAAGTCTAATAACAGTGTTATCCAACCCGCATGGTACCTTGCAGTGCGAGGGAGACTGTCGCAGTGCCTTTCGACGAAGAGACATCATCTGCGCAGGTATCAACGGTGATAATCGGATGACAGTCTACCCGAACTCGCACTGCGTCCACAAGCCGCAGCCCGTGACTCAGGCCAGGTGTATGAAGGCTAGCTGCCCACAGCGCAGGGCACCCGATTGGGTGTCGTACAGTTGGAAACCTGTAAGTCCTCGTTTCTCCTTGGAAGCATGCCAGGCAAGATGCCTTCTCTATACAGGATCCCACTGGTGCAAACTTAGGGGTGTACAGTGGCATGTAATGGTAGTGTTGACCCTGGGAATGAAATTGGAGGTTGATTTTTTTTTTTCTGGAAATTTAACGATGCTTCCATGAAATGTATCAACGATTATTTCCAGAGCTACCAAGTCTCACGCATTGTGAGTGAGACTCAAGCATTTAGGGTCTGTCTCACGATCTCACGCATGACACCCATTTTTCTCACGCATTGGGAGCATAGTTTAAATGATTAAAGTGAGAGTTGCAATTGAAGGCATATTTCCCTCTTGTCTTTCAAAATAAGTAAAAATAAGTCACTTAAGTATGCACCAGCTTGTGAAAAGCTCCCTTCCATGGGAGGGCGGACACACCCTCCCCTCGCTCAGTCGCTTCGCTCCCTCGCTCACTCACATGCGTGCGCACCGAGATGCTGAGTCATGAAAATCTCACTCATAAAAAATTTTTGAACTTGACATCTATGTTATTTCTCATGTTACTGGTAATTGTTGTTTATCAGTATGAAACGTAGCCCGTCTGTAAGTAGAACACTTGAAATTCTTATATGTGTAAACTCGCAATGCCATTCAGCTTTCTTATACAACAGCGCTGTTGTAATAACCTATCCAGACCATAAACATCAGAACACTTTTGCCCACTGCAACTTGCAATGATACCTATGAGTCTGAACGTGAGCGACGTGTAATTAAATGTGTCCTGACTGCTGCATTATATGTTAAACATTAGTCACCAATGACATATTTTGTCCCTGTTTTCTACTCCATGATTGCTTGCCTGATGAGATTGTTACTATTCATAATGTTGGACACAGGGACATCCATGTTATTTAACCCTTTCTGTGTCAGTGAATCAAATGTGCACAAATTTTACACACTATTATCTATAGACAAGTAATGAGTATGGTGCACAGAGGGTTAAAACGGGTCATTGATGAACAGACGGTTGACAGTCCTCTGACATCTCAACCCATTCTTCTCCAGTTTCATTAAAGAACACCATGGACTGTCATGGAATACAAGACATAGTGGCTTTGGAATTTTCTCATGACATCATTACTACTTGTCGTTATTTGACCTCTTTACTAAAATACTCTATGTATTTGTTGCAAAATTAGCATCGTTCAACATTTTAGCAGTCCATTTCTTTTGTTAAACTAAATTATTATTCAGCAAATGGGAAGATTATATTTTATCTGTATTCAAAAGTCAATCAAAACATTAAATCACCGATAGGAAGTGAAGTAAAGGATCATGAAACAACTGTACAAAAACTATTGAGTTTTTAAAAAGTCCCTAAGAATACGTACAACTTATTACTGGGATCGCACACTCCTGACAAAAGATATGCCTACTGGGATGATTGTTTATTGATACCGGTGACCATTAATTGGGAAAAAGTTCATAGAACAATTTTTTTTTATACCGTTGGTACTAAATTGAGATCATTGTATTTTAAGATTTTTCATAAAGCTATTGCACTAAATGATTTCCTTTTTAATATTAAATCTAAGGATTCACCTAATTGTGTTTTTTTGAGATAAAAGTTAGGAAACAATGGTCCACTTATTTTGTGAGTGTGAAAAGGTTATTCCTATTTGTCTAGCCCTCCTTTCCAAAATTTTCCAAAATGATGTTCAAATAAATGTCACTAATTGTGAAAAAAACATGTTTGGAATTTAAACTGATAAATTCATTTCATATCTGTTTTTACTTTTGAAGTATCATATTTATATTTGTAAATTTAAGAATAATTTCCCAAGTTATGCTTTATTTAAAGTTTTTGTGAAAAAACAACAGGACCTAAAATATTTGATAGCCAAGAAAAGTTACCTGCACACTTGAAAAAATGGCGATTTGATATATAATTTTTTCCCTTACTGTCAACATATCATAAGATCATTAAAATATAATTGTTTTATTTTATGATTCAAATAAAATAATTCGTTCAAAAAAGAGAAGTAAAGGAAAATCAGAAATGGTGTGATGCATTTGATATATCTTTGTCAAATGATATAGTGTTCTGTGACCTGTGGAACGGGCTTACAAAGCCGGACAGTGCAGTGCCTGGTCAGTGGACGGCTCAGTGACCGCTGTGACCTTCGCACTAGACCCCCGTCACAGAGAGAATGCAGCAGACCAGCCTGTACGTCCCAGGGCATTACTAATCTCGGTGAGTTTGGATTGGTACTGGACTACTAGAAATTTCGCCCATTTATTTAAAGCAGATAAGGGTATATGATAGAATGTGGAGGTGGGGGAATCAGTGCCATCGACTAATATGATTTTGCTGGTAATCATTAAAAATACACAACTTATCTTCAATCGTGGTGCATTCTGAGCTGAAATATACAGCGCACTTATTGTCGCGGTCTCTTGTTATCCTTCTAAAACAAAGACATTACTTTGCTAAAAGAGCCATCCTCAACAAGTTCGATCATTCAAGTTCCTTCTTCATTTTAAGCCCACCATTTTGAATATGTTTAATCTTCATTGCGATAGCTCCCAATCATTTGGTTGGTCCCAGTCCTTTCTATACAATATTCAAATCATTTGCCAGAGGGTGGCTGCAATGCGTTAAGCCAGAATATTTGCAGTTAAGCCATTTGATTTTTATTATTTAGCAGATGGCAAGTGTGTGTTTGTGTTTGTGACAGGAGTACTGGCACAATAAGTATTAGGTTTGACATCCCCATGGGCCTACCCATGATCAACTCACTTCACTCTCATTTTTTGTAAACAGAACAAAGAAAAAGGAACAATGTAAACATAAACTTATTAAGACTGAAAGAGTAATAAAACAATCGACTTAACAAGAACATTATTATCTCGGAGTATTGATATTCGGTTGTAATGCTATAATACACTGTAAGTTAATCTGTGCCAATCAGGAAATTCCAATTTCACGTCAGACAAACAATTTTTAGCGTCATAGTTTTGTTTGTTAGTGATGCTCCTCTCGTGTAATATCTTGACTGCAGTTAAGATAACATCGTGTAACTCAAAAACCTCCCATTATTATCAATTCCCGTCACCACGCCTCATTGATAAAGTTGGAATGGAGACGAGAAAATGCGAAGAAGTTATTATTGGTTCAAAAATAGAACGGGTCATTATATACCACCCGTTCTAATCTTAAAACAAAGTCTATTTTACAATCCAAAACTGTTTGAAATGTTATAAAGCATATTATTCCCTCTGTGTTTAAGATTGATCTTTTATATTTTCTACAGGAATTATAATACTGCACGCTTTTCTATGACATGGCAACTTCAAAGTCTGTATTTTCAAAACTGTTATGACAGTGCACACAACATGACATGAAATGATTGTGACGTAGACCATAAGTACTCCATGCAATCCTCGTACGACCAACCTCTCTTGTCTTATCCTCTTATTAGGTCCTTCTAACCAAAGTTGCCAAGACAACAGGACGGCTGACTGTAATCTTATCGTACAGGCGGACTTGTGCCGCTTTTCGAGGTACAGTCAGACTTGTTGCAGATCGTGTCGGAACATCGCCGGCCGATCGGGAGCGAGGGGTCGAAAATGATGGTCGCCGTCGTCCTTATGAAATTCGCTCTTTTTGAGAAAGATCTAGAAGCTGACAATGAACACATGGCTTGGCTGAAAATTTGCTATACCTATACCGTCAAACTCGATTTATCAGTCGTTAACGTTTTTCTGCATATATTATGTGCCGAAGGAGTTAAGTATGCATTTAGGGGAATGACATTTTATCTACGAAGTAACCGTGTGATGACCGCAGAAGATGATTATTTTAATTCTACATTTCCGTAATCAGTATGACGTCTCCGTCAAAAAGCAAATGAAGCATACCTAGTGTGCACCCAAAGCTCTAGTTGCGGGTGTGATGCTATGTGTATGGAAATGCATGAGGAATGAATTGAATGTCCCACCTGAACCGAAAGAGAAGGCCGTGACCCACACGGCTCATCTGATGTCACTACCCATGAGAGACAAACATCCATCACTGTGAGTCTCCATGTTAGCGCTAGACCCAGTCATACCTCCATTGAACTCCGACAGTCATTTAAGTGATGGCGCCATTTCACATAACTCTCTTCGTCTGACGTGCCTCCGTGTCTCGCCATGTAATTCAGCCATGCTGTTGGTTGCTTCCAAATAACAACAGACTTAGCAGTATTTACAACTTGATAGCATTTTATGTCCGCGTCAAGTCGTATTGTAATTTCTAAGAAACCTGCCAAATTCGCATGTGGGTCTGTATTACATGCTCATGTTCAGTAGCTGGACTCTTTGTATATAAAGAACTGGCGAAGGTAATGTCATGGAGATGTTTTACAACAGAAAGCAAACCGATCTATTTAATTTGAATAGTATGAAGTGAATGCTAACCATGTAAGTTATTTATCTACCTGTAAAATGATTATCATACTCGTTTAAATAACCATTTATTACTATGGGACCAGAATTTTCCAAGAGGCTGCATATATATGATAATATTCTTATTCTGAGTATATTTCATATTGTGATGTAGAAGATCACAATACGTATCGTGTGTGACATGACCATAATAATGTGACATTAATGAACGAATAGGTATGTGTACTGATACAGTGTTTGACGTGCCTGTCAGCACGCAATTTTGTCACAGTGGACCTGCGCAGAATGCACCGTATCAGATGAGTTGGCTTGACGCTGTGTTTTTAAGGTGCAGACATGGCAGAGGTAATCACGGTTACGATTGTGTTTGGAGAATTCAAGTAGGATTCGACATTGTGTTCATTTTGGTAAATTAAGTAGAATCAGATGAACATGTGAAAAGAAAGTATACTAAGTTCCATCAAGATGACACTTGGATTATGTGTTGTAAAACTTTTCACGTGATCGTGATGCAGATCGCAACCACACATGCTGTAGAGTTGATGACGTCATCACCTCAGAACTCTCCTGAAGGTTTGCGTACAATATATAGATATCGTGTTTTCATAATGTAGCTGCAACGACCTATTTCGCCCTTTAAGTCATCTATGGCAAGTTAGGCCTACTACTAACTTCGATAGTTTGATGCCAAGGGTGCAACTTGCGTTTGATTTTATGTCTAAAGCAGGGTATGTAGTGAAGATTTATGTCGATGTCAATGGGAGGCCTATACGGGGATGGCGTCATTATTGTTCCCCGCTCTACCTTGCACATCAACTATGTTAAAATATGGCATTAGAAATTCCAGATCTCCTATGTTTCAGATCCGATTTTGATGGAACCTTGACCATTCTGTTCGTTTGATTTTATTATTAAAGGGGTATTCCAGACGATTTATATAATTTCACATCATGTAGTATAATACATACATCGATAATGGCTTGTATAGATTTTAATTGTGGAATTTATTATCGTCCTTTCGCAGATAAACCAATACTCTGAAAAATAAAAGATGATACTAGTGCACTGAACAAGGATGATGATATAGGGTTCACACATTCCAGTAATGTGGCAATGTAATTCTTTTACAATACCACTTACTTAGCAAGTTCACCTGTGTAGAATGTGTGCATGCTTTTTTCTTTAGTGTTGCTTCCTTGAGCACCCAATCATGCATTCCTATATGAAATTTCTATGTCATCATCCTTGTTCATTGCGATTTGTTATGAAATTTGAAAACATTCTTATTCCTCATCCCAATCATTATAAATTCCAAAACTCTGTACCCAGTACATGTCTTACTAATTTATAGTTGTTTAAATGCAAAAGTCTAAAAATAATCCAGAGGTCTCCTCAAGTGTAAAAGCGCCCGTTGATTTCGGCAACCTGTATCAAGAAGCAGGCATGAAAAGGCCACGAGCCCCCCATAAAGAGGGATGAAACACTGGCTTGTCATGGATACCAAAATTGTTGTATTTGACTGTTAGGAGATGGGAGAACTATAGTCTGTGCTGCAGTAACGGAAGTGGTCGCGTGAACAAAGATGCTGTAATGGTACAGACAACGATTATCTATCGCCAGCTTTTGTCCATTGCCATGGAGCTAATGGTTCCTAGATTGTCCATTGCTATGGATCTAATGGTACTTGGATACATCACGTGCATCGAGGTATGATGGACGCGATGTGTGGTAGTGTGTGGCATCGTCTTCATAATAAGTTCGATATTTGTTTGTGCAAAGAGAGGATTTAAAGATGAGCGGGAATAGTCACTGCTTGTTGAAGACATCAAAAGAGGCATGGTTGGCGGTAAGGTCATTCAAAGCTCAGCTTTCTGTTATTTTCCTTTCATAATAATCCAGCTTTCCTTTATGTATAGATGATATAGCATCAGAATTCATATTGACCTCATAGCTATTATAGCTTAGATGAATGACTTACAATCTTCATCTTTTATGTGAACGTTAAGGCATGTGTGTGTCACTTTGGACTAATACCCTCAAATTATTCTAATGTAAACGTTTTATTGGAATTAAAGTACGATGCGTCTCCATATTCAAATCGACTTAAATGATGCGTCATATTAAACGAACAACGTTTCATTTAATGGTACATAAAATAAGAAAGTAATTGGATATCAAATTCTTATATTTTCAGGATACATGGATATGGGTCCTGACCACATATTCAATTGAAGATGTTGGGTGATGTCAAAACCTTACATTGGGCTTCCACAGACTTAAGCATCGAATTTCAATACTTTTTCCAAAGTAAAACCATTGCAAAAAGGGTAAGCAAGGTTATTGTAATACTGCACAAATAAATAAATAAATAAATGTGCAATTCCATCCTATAGATAAAGAGGCCCTAGTAGATAGAATCAAATAAAACAAAATATGACAAGAATGGATTACATGTATTTGGGGGGTCAAATCATTGCAGTGGTCTGCAGACATCGATTATTCTTTTATGAATTATCGTCATATAATACCTGAATGTGGTTGTGTTTGGTCAAACATATGAGACACAATGCAAACATTTAAAAATAACATAATAAGTGAAACGCCCACCATTATTTTGGTTTGACGTTATTTAAGTCAAAATGGATGCACAGTCATTAAATCTTCAAAAGTGTAGTGATATGTTCTCAACCTAAATCGTCGTTATACATGATAATGAATGAAGCCTGTTGTTCAGTATCTGCCCACAGATTTCTACAGACGGCTAGTAATGATATCTGTATCATTACGTCATGTAATACACACCCACACCCACACTCCGTTCGTCTCCGTCACCCTCTTTCACTCTCTCAATGTATGCTCTCTTAAAGTATCATCCAACTAATGTCTCTTTCTCAGTTACATTCTCGCCAGTCATCCCTCCTCCTTACAGCTATCTGTTTTGCACGTGTGCCGACTTAAGTAGAAGATTTTGCTTAAAGTTCATGTGTCCCTTTTGCAACCCTGAAAATTAGTTTCCATTCATAATTTGGTATATTGTACAGGTAGGTAATTCAAACATTTCTTCAGAATAATAAAACTGGAAACTTCTTTATGATGGAGGGGGAAACAATACTAACATTTCTAGTGTTTTTTTTTCGGACCCCCCCCCCCCCTAAAAAAAAATTAACGTTATTCTCGCTACAAAAGGTGAGCGTCTTGTTGAGTGGCATGGGGCAAGAATATATATACATGAAGCCTTTGAGGTTTTTTTACGTTAAGATTTCATACACGATGTTCGGAGACATAATTCTTCAACCATGCACAATTTCGTGACGTTTGCAAAAGGGACATACGACCTAAAAGAATGGCAGTCTTCTTCATTCTTTTTCCGTACAAAGCAGGAGAAACGAGAATCGTGTACAATAGCATGGAAAGTGTCACAGACCTCTATTTGCCGTAAGGTATCCCATCATGCCACTCGACACATTCAATACATGAAAGGAGGAAGCGAGGGAAATCAGTGCATCGAATTCAAGCAGAATTTATATGTGATGTTTACTTGACCATTGTGTAATTACAGAGTCAATCATTCTTTAGCTATGGTACAGGCAAGTGAGTAACGTCTTTTGGTGATGTTCTGATGACTAACACGTCTAATGCAAAAAGTACTGAGAATCAAGAGAATGATGTACGATCAAACTATTGCAGTAAACTCAACATTAGATTTTGCCTATCAGTCTAAAACAAAGATGCAACACTGAAAGAATGATTGCGAATAAACTATGCACAAAGTGATTTTTTCCCGATAAAACATTTACAGGTAACTTTTTTATCGTTAGAAAATGTACTGACAACTTTTTACCGTTGTATTGCAACATGAAAAGAACAGATATCTATATAGAGAAAATTACTTGTCATGGCATATGCTTTATTGGTATATAATTTTTTTTTATATGTTTGTAATACTTTTATTGTACATAGATGTATCTTTTCTTATCGATAAACATATCAGATATAATTAATGTCAAGTTTGATATCAATTTATTAAAAAGATGTAATTTTCCTAGGAAAGCCAACTGAACAAGTTTTGTAGCACTACGCCTTTTTGAAATAAAGAAAGCTGCAGAAACTAATCATAGTCTTACGTGCATACTTACAAATTTGTTATAAATCCATATCATCCTTATGAGAGACTTTGTCCAAAAGGCAATGTTCAGCGAATGGAATATATACACGAGTCTTATAATAAAGAGCAACTTTTGTTTTGAGTTTTCTTTCACGAAGCCTTTGTCAAAATCAAAACTATCCATCCATTGGGAAAAGGCACTGGTCCATCAGCTTACTGTTCATATCTGGGATGTCACACTGCTTTGTATACATGTAGGCCTAAAACTAATAACTGCATGCTGATATGTTCGTCCACATTACACTTGTAAGGCAGTTAGTATTATTCAGTCTAGGAAACTCACCAATACATGTATTGAGACTGCATTGTCGACATATTAACTTCTTGCCCATCGAGTCTTCGTCATGCCCTTTAGTATCTTGATCCGCAAAATTCAATATTTTGGCACATATCAAATATCTAATATTTTGTCCAACCACAATAAAGTGTAATGCCTTTCTAGGTTATTGCTAAAAATCACGTGCCTGCGCGATATAAATTCATGAGTAAATGAATCATTTTGATACTTTATATATTAATGAATACGTTCATTTTCCCTTTTCCGAAGATACCTGTAAGCTGCTAATTAGTTCTTATATCTTCCAGTAAGCGTCTTTTCTATGAATGAATGAGATGAAAGTGAGCTCTGCGGGCTGACTGAATTTCTGATGCTGATAGTTTGAACATGATTAGCCAATTCACTACCAAACCTCAATACTGTTACATGCATATTAGTAATACGTTGAAGTGGCGTCAGGCAAATGTACAAAAATATCACATTAAGGCATGTTCAGAGTGTATGTCAGTTTCATTCAATTCATCACACCTCAACGAAATCGAGCAAACTTATATATTACGTAACACTTTTCTTATCGATTAGTACAGTATCAGAAAGAATATAGGATGAGGTACTTTATCTGCTATCAGCACACTGTTGAAAAACTTTGCTTTGAGGATTTTATGCTAATAGAGAACCGGAAAAATTAGTGAAATAGCTTTGCCTACAATAACACGTAAAGACACTGCAGCCTATTCACTGCTATAACACGTAGCAATCTGTAATCGTATGTCCATCGTTTATTTTTACTCGTATTGAATAGCTGATATTCTATGGCCTATTATTATGCGAACTTGAGAATTCTTTGGGGTTTTCTGAGTATTCCCCCGAGAATTCAGTATCTGTAATATCTTTGATTTTAAGACCAACCTGTACAGAAGCTCTTGTTTTATTGGACTGACTGCTCTGACATCCCTACGAGTTGAGGTGCACTCTATGCACAAGCTTTATAATTGTAATGCTCTGTTTGACCTAATCATTTATCACTGTTGTTTGTTAAAATTGACTTGAAGTCAATTAGAATTCAATATGCCATACACACGTTTCCTCTTTACAATAACTTTAGACTGAAGATTATGGAAATAATTATGAATATGAAATCACGCAATTACGGAATCTTGTGAAAAATCGACGTTAGCTTTAAGTGCTCGCCCATTGCTACTCCACTGAGTTAACTTGGCCTAAAACTCGCCATTTTGATTATCCCACCCTCTCTGGCGCTCAGTGTATAGTGATATACCTCCATTCCACCTGTACGCACCGTACACGTTCCACGCAGTATACACCAAGGCATTACTATATTGTGCAGTCAATCGGTCCACGGTAGGAAAGTGATGCAAGGAGAGTCAGTGTCTAGCGACAGATTCGGTTGCTATGCCAACGTGGCTAGCCGATTCTCGCCTTCATTTGATAGCGCATGTAATAAATAATGGAGGTCGAGCGAGAGGGTAAGGATGGCTGGTCGAACACGGCCACTGACGGTTGAATATATTGTGGCTATACGTACGACAGCAATGCGTTGTAGTGTGCATGCTGGGGCGTGAGACTGAGTTACATACAAGCATTAATGACCGACTATCCGGCGATAGTATTTGATGCCTCCCTCAGGAAATGGCTTGCGGATTATTCCTGGGTCCCCCATCAGACGTGATCTGGCTCCTCTTGGCTCTCTCTGCGTCCCCTTGACACTGGGAAACTTGGGAGCTTGATCAGCAAGATGTGAAGTGAGCTGTAATGAATAACACACAAAAATTACAATAAAAACAAACGTAGGCCCTGGATGGATTCACAACTGCAATCATGTCTCACGTGTCAATCAGATTATTTTACCCGTGGTATTTCATAATATAAAAGTAAAATTATATAGCAAAAGAATTTCGAAAGTGTGGAGCACATTCCCCAAATCAGATGATGCGACATTTTACAAAACAAATCAAATTCAAAAGGCCAGTTATTTTGGGGAGCCACATTTTGTAATGACCTCTTTTAATACGAAATATAACTCCAACTGGACACAAGCCGTAAATACCTTTATTACCTTGGAACAGGAGATACTATAGTAACTTGCATGCTTGAAGGGACATACAGTGTATTCACATGACCAGCATTTTCCCTCAACATTGGTACAGTAATATCAGACGTGATAAGAGAGGAAATATGCATACACACAGCCGATATCATGGAGAAGGTTTGTCGGTGTACTCTCTTTATCAAACCATGGTTGTGTTTACACAACTTAAACATGATCATGGTTTTTGTTTATTTTGTTTGTTTTTAGTGATGGTTTGTAGAGTTGCTAAATTATCTGCGAGAAAATACGATTAAAGGTGATATTTTACGGGAAAAATTAATGACATGTGAACATTATCTGGCGTCTACTTTTCGTAGTGGTTGTGCCCACATGTTGTGAAAATATGTGTGATTATTTTCTTTACGTCACACTCATGCATTCTAAGTCCGATTTTTATACAATTACATTTATATACTACTTTTGTGGTTGATTGATTTCATTCAAGTCCCTACAATATTTAAGTCAATCTGAGAAACGTATTAACAGCGCACAGACCGGGGCTTGAAGTGATATGATGTGAGGTATGTAAGTGTATGGTTGACTGGTGATAACATAACATTTATTTTGTAGATACGGTTACTTTTTGGTACATAAGACCAATACACATGATATACTATAGAACCGTAAGCATAACTCATATAGCAATTCACCGACGTTTGAAACCGCGTGAATCACGTAACAAGGAAAGATGATCCATTAATTGCCAATTCACACCTATACACACACACAAACACACACACAAACACACACACACACACACACACACACCCTCACACACATACACACACCCTCACACACACACACACACACACACACACACACACCCTCTCCTAATGTCTCTCTTTCCTCTTTTTTTTTCCTCTTTCTATATCCTTCTAATTTTCTCTTTTTCTATGTTTCAAGCCACCCCTCCTGTCAAAAACAGTCGACCCGACACCAATCCAGACTAATCGTTTCTGATAGCTTCTCGTATTAGGTCAGTGTGTTGACCTCTACATGTTTTCGAATCTCAACTTCCTTTATTTTCGCCTCGCCTGGAATGAAATGCCTCAAATTGTGACAGGCTGGCATTCTCCCAATAATACAACCTCACACCAGTCAGCACATTTCATCGTTGCCGTCAAAAATTCTCGAATCCGAGGAAAGAATCTCCTTTTCCACTATTTGAAGTATGATACATCAATATCTGTGAAGTTTTAACCTTCGTACCTGTTAAAGGGATGGTATAGCTGTATAGTTTTGGTTGAGATAGGGTATTCAGGTTTTAACCTGTTGCGAGATAATTAGGAACCACTTATATGAAATATGCAAAAGCATACATTTCTCAGAGGAATCGAAAGTTTATTTACAAAAAAAAAAAATCACTTTTGAAATGACTGAGATATCCAAAAACAAAGAGGCCCAAATAAAAGGTGGGTGGGTCTCACCTTTTATTAGGACCACTTTGGTTTACTTTATTTTTTTGGATATCTCACCATTTCAAAACCGATTTTCATCAAATAAACTCTTAATTCCTCTTAGAATAATTCTAAATTGTATGTTTGTTAATATTTCATATAAATAGTCTTATGATTGTTTCTCAAAAAGTTCATATCTGAATGCTCATCTCAACCAAAACTATACCATCCCTTAAACCACAACCATCAATGGCACAATGCAAATCTCATGGCCATTGACAACATTACAGCACAGCGCAGATTCGCAAATCCACTGTTTGCCGTTTTACCTGAAGAGAGCTTTTTAGTACACACGGGAAAATATTATCGACTCCATTCCCCTCCTATAAATGGGCCACTCCAGATCTACATTAGTTCGACATGAGAGATGACAATTTTCTTATATCTCTTGTGAATGTAACATATTGACTTGCCATATAGAGCAGTGTATTCAGTATTAACAGAGAGGTGTCTCACTACCCTGGTGATGAAATGGCTTGCCTCAAGGCATTCAGTGATGAGAGTCAAACAAGATTGTGTGGAAAGGATGATAATATGGCGGACAATAGATATGGGTGCAGCCATTAGACAGAGAATTTCAGTGCGTATAATTGACTTGAAAATTGACTCAAGTATACCAGTTAATGACTTGGGATCGTGGTATCATAGAGACGCACATTTTACTGAAAACGTGAAAAAATGGATTTTTAATATTCGTTTTTGATAATATCTCCAGCCCCCTTCAGGGTGGAGGCATACAAATCAACACAACGAAGCCGTCAATGTTCTCTTTTATAAGGCTGCATCATTTGTGTAAGTTCGAGGGAGTGTGTGCGTGTGGCGGAATCTAATACACTCTGCGGTGGAAATGACAAATTTGATTAAGGAAAAAAGACAGATAATAGAGAAACACAATGTATAGACATAACTAGACTGGTATGGAAAGAGATATGTTATTCATAATGAGTGAATATGACAGCATCCAAGGGGCTTCGTGTCTTTACAATGGTATCAAACGGTGTGCCTGGTTTGTCGGTCGATCGATCACTAGTGAGGTATCGCTGATCGATCGAACGAATTCGTTAACAAGACCAACGCCACGGGAATAAGGAAGGGCTTGATCAGAACATTCATGGACCATTTCGTTGCGAAATGTTGGTTTTCAGTATACCAGTACCCTGAGCTCAATCATAAGCGAGTCGAAAGTGTATATAAACCTGTTGCCCGGTTTGGTGGGCAATGTTCACAAACATTATTGTACTCACTGAATTGTGAGATACACAGCAGTGCAAACCCTGGGACAAAAGCTTGCCACACACGCCAAATGACTATTGAATCAAAGTATGGAGTAGAAGAAAAACCAGGTTGATCACGAAATTACCAAGCCATCCGTGATGCTTTAACCATAAATCTATAAGACAGACTGTTTTGTCGTAGTATCACATTCTTAGCAAGACAACAACAACGAGTTATCTCATGAGGCACATCAATTCTTTTTTTTTCTTCTGTTTGACGTAACACGATAAAATGCCTCCACAGGTATAAATGCATCTTACAGATGGGTGGGTACCTTTAAGACTGTGTGTTTCGCTGGGATGTGAATGTGGATAAAGCTTTCATTTTGTCATCTCATACTAACTTTCGATCGAATGATGTGATCAGTAATCAATCAATGTAACGTGCTCAATTTTCTTCCATGTCGTTTATACTGCTAACACTACAAATACCACCGATGAAGTAAATGTATTATAGCGCCACGCCAGTGGGATGAATTAAGTCAAGGAATGCGGAAGGACAATGGAAAAAGAGTAAAATAAGCTTGGAAGGTGATGAAAGAAATGGGGAAATACTAACTCTCCCAAGGACTGTATCATGGTTTGGTGAATACCGACATAACTCGCACAGAAAACCCAGTCGCCAGTGTTTGGTTAAAGGTGTATGTCTGCTCTTTGTTCCTTTTTTTTTCTATATAAATAGACACAGTTTATGTAACTTACTCTTCATGTTGTTTGGTAAGAACAGTGTAACTTCATGATTTAGAGCAAAGTACATGTAGGGGAGACTAAGAGGCATTTTATGCACTAAATGAGGAATGCTTCTGTGCAATGCCCCGAGAAAACAAGACGAATGTTTTGAAATGATTGAAGAGTACAAAGACTTAGTGTCAGCTGACGCCCTGACCTTACAAATGCATAAAGAAATGTCATGTTGTCATATAAAGTCACATTTCTACTATTTTGCTCATTAATTTATGTTATTCAGGTGAAATAAGTAGCCTATATATTTCCCAAAAGTCTTTAAGCTAACAAAAACTAATACTGCGAATAAAAGTATCACTCATAATATATAGCATTTTGCTTGACATCACGACGATATCATCTTCATCTTTCAGCACATAACTCAATCATTTAGTTTCAGAAAATCGAAATAAAACAAAACTGTGAACGAAGTACAGATCATGAATTTTAAAAAAAAAAACCTGTTGATTTCCTTCGTTATCTCTGGAGGTTTTTTTTCCCAAAAAGTGACGTCAGTTACTTTAATAGTACAGGATGTGATCAAACAAGCTGGTTTACCAGAGATGCGCATGGTAATGTAGATGTTTGTGAAACCTTGAAACATCGCATCAAAGTTGCCTTTAACTATTTCACAATAGGACCCCGTAAGGGCAAGACAATTTATGGTTTCGAAAACGACTGAGATTCGTAATTAAAACAAAATTTACTCTCAACCTTGTTTGCACAAAACCCACACCTAATTTTCATGAAGTTTAACGTACGTATATAATTTGCTGTTTGTCGTTACATTCCACACCTGTCAATGCAATGACCTTATATCCCCCTAACATTTACCTGTGCCAAAACTACCAAGATCGACAATGAATGCCCAGGTGAAATACGGCGAAGTTCTGGTTGATTTGGTAAATTCCTCCAATAATCTTTCCTATACCTTACAACTGGACACCGTCATCTGTCTGCCTATAGAATATCCATAAAACACGAGCAAATATTGAAGCAGGGTGTTTGCATAGAGACCACAAATAAAACACACTGAATAATTCGTGGAATTACGGAATTAGGCGCATTCCCGAAATCTTTGCGAGCTTGAAAGCCCTTATACATTGGTTGCGAGCTGTCAGAGTTCTGCGTATCTGTGGCTTAACAACCAAGTGTGATGTTACATGGGGATCTACATATTAAATCTAAGTATGATCATAATACAGAAAAGGAAGACTTCACAATCGCGCGAATATAAGAAGACCTATAAAAATACACAATCGCACACGACTGTGTCTAAATAGGCTATCACATTCTTTCATGCAAAGACCTAACTGACCTCTCCTAACAAAACACAAATAATCCGCACTTGATCTTCGTGGCTGGAAATCAATAAAAACTTTTGACTTTTCACCGATATGGGATGAATCATACTCTTTTGACAAACCGAATGAGCAATGCAAAGTGACTAAAAAAAAAGAACTGAAAGAATGCAACATAGTATATAAAGATGTCGCAGCGATAAAAGGGAGTTGTATATATAATGGTTGATGATATACGAAAGGAGCACATACATACACCAGTAAATATACACCCATCACCACTGTGCTCTACCACTGATTTGACTCACGCCCTGTCCATTAATTAGATCAATATACCTTGAACCTGATGGCGCCAAGAGCATTCTCTTCTGGATATTCTTGGCATTGGTTCAAATAAATGCAACTGTAACATTTGCTTAGGAGATTTGTTTACTTACAAGAGAGGTTTGATATTTCATAAGCATTTCTTTTTCCTTTCATGTACATTATGGTCTCCTTTGCCCTTTACTTAGATGTGTATCTTCTCATGATGATAACACGTAGTCTTTCAAAGAGAACATGATACTCACGTGCCTTCAGCAAACATATCATGCGGTTATTTCTCTGCGATACCTGACATATGTTTCGTTTATCTGATCTTTTTTGCACATTTGATCGATATTGTGGCATGTATTGAAAGTGTTCAGAGGCGTTGTAATATCTACATAATCATCTCCAATATATTTGTTACATTTTTGATCAGTCATTGCATATAAATTTGTGGGGTTTTTTAATCAAATTATTCCAACAAACTTTGAAAACATCTATTTGAGAAAGACTACTGTAACCACTTTGCAGCCCAACATTCCAGTCTTCTTGAGAGAGAGTTAATCATTAACTATCGAAGGCAAACAGTATGGTGGTTCTATCCTCCGCAGCACAGGTTACCTACACATTCCATACAGCACTGATCATGGGTTGTGCTGACTACGCTCAGTGTCACGTATACGGAGGTATACATCGCTGAGTCATTACCTAGCAATGCAGAAGCACAGATCTAGTAACATGACGTAAAACTGCCGCAATAATGTAATCGTGATTACGCCATATAAGTATTACTTTCTACACATGTTAAACATACTGTACCTCGTTTATTAACCAGGGAGATCGAAGAGAGATCTCTCTTCCTATACACACTTGATTCAATCACGTGGTATACAGGGTGGTCCACAACTTGAAATTTTAGCATGTTGCAAGCTCAGAATCTGAGAATATTGCAGAAATTGAATATGCGCGGAGCGCACACAATGAGTACATAGTATGCAATATTTTGCTGCTTATCTCTCTTTGTGCTGCTTACATTCAATGTTCTCTCTCATGTTTTGCACACAAATATCTAAAGTACCTGGTAGTTTGATGTTTCTTATGTTATGCACATGTTTTGCACATTTTTGAATACTTTTACTTTGAGCTTGTTGCAAATTCTTGAGGATGTTGCATAGCATGTTGCTGGCTTTTTAGGATGTTGCACAAGAATTTTAGCATGTTGCAGCGACATGCTAAAACCCCTCGTGGACCACCCTGGGTATATACGTGGTAGGCCTATATGGTTACTCAATTCAATTAATGGAAAACGGCGGTACACTAGAACCTACTGCATAGATAATACCTCTTTCAATAGTTATCCAAAAAAAAAAAAATATCAGTCTGATCTCATGAATTCGCCTGGAAACTGTTGTGATGCTTTAGTTCATAGAACATGAACATGCCTGTGTATACATATAAAATCATACAAGCTGAAGCTTTAATTCTTAATTAATGATCGTAGAGAAACGTTGATATCATCAATAGGCCTATCTCCCAGATATACAGATTTAGGCCCTACTTTTGTTCATACCCGAAGGTATTCGAAAGCAGAAACATCGTACACTGTAGACTTTCAATACAAAATAAACACGAACCCTGACACATTATTAAGTAATTACTTAAATATTCAAAGAATAAATATTTAGACAAACGTTCAAAGAAAAATCATACAATTTGATTTCAACAGGTTATTCACGGCATTAGATTTTTAAAAAATGAACAAAGCATTTCCCCTCCACAAACCACAAAAGTAGAGGCTTCGCTCAATTTATATTGCTAGAATTCTGTTGTCCATACATTATTGCACGCGACAGTGCATCTTTTAGTTCGTTTGTGATGCAATAATATAATGAATACAGTGTATTTCATCCTTGTGTGACTCACCACGTATAGACGCAGTGGGCGAAGACATCTCCACCCACACACACTACTCTCGCACACACAGCAGTCAATAAACATCTACACAGATCGAACATGCGACCAAAAAGTCCATATAGCAGAGCTCTGGTGGCATACGGCAGCCCTCTCAACCTTTGACTTGTTATAAAGCGTAATGCAGTCCGACACCAGATAGATTATTCGACAGATGTGAATATTAATGTACACCTGTCAAGTTACGCCTAATACATGTATTAAAGCGACACAATATACGGAGTTCACTGTGCTGTGCAGCAGTATTACAAACATTAGAATGAAATGCGCTGTGCGCGCCAGCTAGGACACCAGGCGAATCATATGCATTTAACATTATCATCTCTTTTATACTTAAATGTTATCCTTCATTGTAATTCGCAAAGGGTAAGAGTCTAGCACATTGACTTAATACAATTTTTCAAGCATGAGATATGGGCTTCTACAAGTGCGCAAGGTAGGAACAATAGACTTGATACCCGGGGTTGGCCAATATCACAGACACTCACGATTTATGAAATACCAATTCGTGAAATGATACGTCTGGCTGTTAGAATTTCATCGAAGTAAAATGACCAAACCCATACGAATTAAAGTGTTTTGACGCTGCCAGATGGCAGTATATCACTTGTCGAAATATTTAATATGTATGGAACTTATCTAACCCCTTGCTGGCCAGAAAACTAATATACAGCGTTCAAGTGTCAGCGCAATAATTCAACTAATGATTTGAGATGTTCTCTTAAATGTGAAGAATATGTTCAACGTTAGCACTACTTCTTCGGCTGTATTTAACAATGCTTTTAAAATCATACTAACCAATGGTTGCGAATTTAGTTTGCCAAAGTAAAAAGCGTACTTCGTAGAATTCAGATAAAACATTCTCAACACCTTCTCCTTGAAGCATACCTCCTTGAATTCAGAGATATTTTCGACACATGTTTTTTAGCATACTTTCTAGATTTCAGAGACATTCTCTCCACATTCTCCATAAAGCACATTGTGTAGATTCAGAGATATTATCGACGTAGATGGTGGAATACTTGTATGAATGAGTTAAGAGATAATTATGTTTGATACAGGCCTCTTATGGTTAATCTGCTGTCGTGACAGTAGCATATAAGAGTGAGCTTTATTTTTCGAAGAAAAAAAGAAGAAGTAGAAACGCAGAAAGAATATCGGAGACTTCGGCCCTGATGCTAAGGAGTCTCGGTGTGAAACAAACTCAGGACCAATGAAACCAGTTAGGATTTATAGCTGCAGTAGATTTAGAAGGATGTCATCGAGTTGTCAGTGAGTTTGATGAATGTTGTCTGAATTACTGAGATAACACTTTTAGGCCTATGTGGCAAGGCCCGAGAGTTTAATTGATAACGTGATTTTGTAGTTTTGTAGTTGTTGTATTTCTTGGATTTCATTATGTTGCTCAATGTTTTCAAATGGACATTTAAACGTCATAATTCTGAACAAGAGTTGCCACTAGAAATGGTTTTGAACATTAATACATTGTAGTTATAAATAGAGTATGTGAAGCAGATAACTTAGTAGAGAAATCATTAACTACAAAACTCTGCCTGCATGAATTGTGAATTTGATTGTGTGACCACTTATAGTAATATGAATTCAGTAGTAAAATCTGACTTACATTCAGTGGGCGTTGTCAGTATAGTCATGACGTCCTGGCGACTTCAGATACACAGGGAACAGACTGGGTACGGATTGGTGATGACGATGACCAGTCCATTGGTAGCAGTGTGATGCTGGTTGCCATGGAAACACCTCTGAACACCTTACAGCCCTCATCCTGGAGGATTGAGCTCACCGCAGACACTCCTCTATAAAACGTAGCAAGGGCTAGTTTGTTTCCGCGTATCAAGTAAAATCATTCACCAACCCCAGCAGGCTATTTTCTCGAATATTACAGGTTAGGTTATAGTTTTGTTTTTTCGCAGACGTGTTGATCCAAGAGAGTCAATATCAGTCCGTCAGAGAACCACGAAACAAATAACACTTCCCTGTAGCTCATCAATGTGCGATCACATATATCACCTCGCGTGCTTCTACGAACATCTTAGAATATCGATGCTATGCGATCCACTCAGTCTGGTGACGCTTCACATTAGCACATCCCCGTGTGTTATACCCTATGCTCAAACTTGTTCTAGTAACGCTTTAGATCGTCCTCATCTCGGCATTTTTCCAGTTCACAGTTCTCCAAATCACGGCGGATCACAAAATTGTATAGTCTACGATGTGTTACAAAGAAGTACGCAATAAAAAGTCCTTGCAAGTTGTCATGAATCCTGCAGGCAGTTACTTTAGTCGAATTCACGAGGTTTGTGAATGAGTGGGCCATAAAATGGTCGCCTGATGGACTTAGGCAGTCCTTGGACAAGACAGTGATGAGCATTTTTATGTTTTTATGGAGAAGAATGGTTATATCACTATCATAACAAACATTAATTGCACTATAAGCCACGTCATAGTCCTGAATTATCATTTGAATGAATGTCCAAATAGGGCTTCCTGAAAACATTCTCGTTTTATAAATTTCTACATATTTGGCCATTAGTGCGAGACTTTGCACTTACGAGATATGAATAAATTTCATCTCATGATTTGCACATACGTACTACAGTTTCAAGCAGGGTGGCTTGCTACAGTCAATGTGATTACACGGAACCATTACAGACAGTGTAGATTAGTGATGAATAAGCGTGCCGACATGTTGCTATGCGTTGCCATGCGTTGCTAAGCGCTGTTAATGGTAATGATATTTTGGCTTGTCGTCGCCTGTTCGCTATATACTGAACAAGCAATT
The DNA here is from genome assembly GCF_040938485.1 of Diadema antillarum. Taxonomy (NCBI): domain Eukaryota; kingdom Metazoa; phylum Echinodermata; class Echinoidea; order Diadematoida; family Diadematidae; genus Diadema; species Diadema antillarum. Next base: position 771,454 of record NW_027271857.1, on the reverse strand, counting down.
TTGTTGGCCACTTTTTAATCAGACCTGTAGTTTTCTCTCATTTTGAATCTCAGGAGAGCGGCAAATATGATCTCCAAAAGCGCAAATATCCATTCAGACTGGAACCACACTGACATTCTTCTTGAAGTTTGTTACAGCGTATGGTTAACGTAGGATGAATATTTTTCCCCCTGTGAAAAGGATATCACAGTTAATATGAAGAATTGAACGCGTCCTTTGAGTGTCGTGCTGCGTGTAGTAAGGCAATTCTCTCCTACGTAGAATATGCAACCGTCTCACTCGTCTATCGCACGTACTCATAGTTCAAGCTCAGTGCCGATGAATTTTCAAAGCTGAAGCAAATCAACAGTTTTCAGTTGATGCAAAGAACAAACACGACTAACCTATATAAACTTCTAGTAGTGTGAAAGACGCATAGTCCGAATACATCACAATATTTCTCACAGTTGTCTCCAACAAATTTTTGCAAATATATACAATCAAAGTTCTTGTTGGATAAAGAAAAGGGTCCTTCAATAAGGAGATAAAAAATGAACAAAAAAAAAAAACAGTTCCACGGTCACAACACATTCACCGTAGTATAAAAAACCTATTTCTCCTGTCATGTCCGAATATGGAGTAGACTATAAAACACTGGCACCATGTTGGATCGCCCATCCTGCTATAAACGCTGCTGTCGATTTTTAATCCCACTCGTGACTTTAAACGGTCATTTCAAGCAGGGTAACACTGTCGACTGCTCTCTCTAACTTCTCCATCTCGGCATCGAGATCGACAGCCGAGTCGATAGTTTCAAGGATCTCGGGGTTCTCTGCCCACTCAATTGTGTCCTGGTCTGTGTCTGGTATGATGAGGCACATGAAAGTCTTTCCCGTATTGCCGTCACGTGGATAGATGGTCACTGGAGAGATGTGTTGATGTTCATCCACCCATCGACAGAGTTTGTCATAAACGACTGGAAATTGGTGCCTGAGACTAACTCCGCGATGGCGCAGCTCACGCTGAATGTGCACAAAACACACCTGCCTTGCCTTTTTATCCAGACCACCCTCTGACGGAATTCCAGGCGGTGCTGTCAGAATGAGGGTTTCGCGGTCGCTAGGGGTATTGACCTCGCTCCCGGGACCATGTAGGTCGAAGAGCCGAACTTTGGCACACTTTCGAAGCACGATGCCAGGTTTCCGCGGCAACGGTCGAGTGGGCGTGTCCTGGCAGGCTACAATTGACACGTTGAGGACAAACTTGACCTCCGGGTCGTAGTTCAAGCAAGTCTGTTGTAGAGAGTTGTAGCGGCCTTCTCCCGATTCATCCAGGTCTTGGACTGACAGAAAATCAGGCCACGAGCTCAGCTGGTCTAAACCTTTGGTGATGTACCTGAACAGAGGAAGAAAGTTAATGTGCGGAGGTATATTGAGTACATTTTGTACATAATACATAGAAAACTAGAGAATCGTATCTGATTTATTACTCTCTGTGGTTAATGCCATTAATGGGTGACCATTACCTGCGAGGATTTTTCTAATCTCCTCTTGGCAGCTAAATACGTGTATGTGTTCATGAAAGATAACGCCTACAATACATTCCAATACAGTACATGATTATGTTTATGTATTATGACAAATGCTTTCTTCCCTCACCTGTAAGCCTCCTCGACATTGGAGAAGCTGAGCATCACTGATCCCCGTCCCCTTCTGGCGAAACCCTGGCGGGCGATCCTCGACAAACCCTCCTGGAGAACCTCGTTGTAACGGCTATGGTAGATAACATGCTTGCACAAGCTGTTCACTCGTCCATACAGACATTTTTTCTTGTGGCGATTCCAGTGAGACTTGCGACAGTCACGTGAGCAGTAGTAGGTGTAACAATTATGACAGGTCTTGTAGGATTTGCGCGCCTCGTGCAGACTTCTTACTTTGCTGCACCGTTTGTAGCTACACTTTACCATGATGACCTGAAAATTAAATGAAAATGATTCAATAAGTGTGAGTAGAATATTATACACCTGAAATAATCGATGAGACTATGGACAGCTTATTGGTAGCACTTTTGTCTTTGTTCCGTCACGGAATATTCTACGAAGTTATAGACTTGCTTTGATATAGGACCTACTCTGTCTGAGCATGCAGTGCAAGTTTGACGTTCAGTTTTGTTGTTTTGTGTTTTTATGACTTCTTGTCATTATCGGTAAGAAGTTTGCTGAATATGATTGATTACGGAAAGGTGACAACTCAATTAAGGAAAATCCTTATGGAATCAATATGTAAACTATGCATTCCAAATATTCAAGCATGCAAAATGTTCTGTCTTTCAACTATGAAGAATCTGAATCTTCTTTAGGAATATAAAAATATATGTAAAATAAATCAACGAATAGACCAAGATCCTTTTGGACAATTCATCTAAGATAATGTGAGTGCAAATAAATATCCTTGATAGTGAAAAGCAGCGTCAAGAACAAAATAGAAATTAGTCATGTAAAAAAAAGGAGTGACGACACATTAATATGAAAAAAGGTCTTTGGAAATACCAAACTTGGTGAATTTGAAATATTTTGTCAATAATATTGAATCTTTGATAAATGTCGTATTATTCATCTAATTTCGCATAATGTCAGTCAATGTATGTGATTGTTAACTCTGTAAACCACTTCTTGTTGTGGTCAACTTTCCATTGCAGCCCGCAGACGTATGACAACAATAAATAAACAGTGCAACGCTTAATTAAGATTGATCATAATGTGGAAACGTTCCTAATGAGCTATGCAACAGGTCATCGATTTAACTGTGATCAGGTTGTAACATATCTAATGACAAGAACAGAAAAATATTCCTATACATTAAATTTCCCATAAAGCAATAATCAAAACGTAAACAAACACCATTCTATCGCTAAGTGTAATTCTGTGTTCGTCATTTGCTCATTGATTACATGCGTGAGAAAGTTGTTCTCCGAAACCATAATGCAGTAGTATCGTTCCAAACATGCATTTCTGACAACTTTGGAAAAGTTCGACGGCATTTTAAAAGAGCTAGTTCAAGATGAGTTACACACTCTTAAAACATCCGAGTCAGAACTGACCCGGAACTGGGTCCGTTGGGGTCATACACCGTTCCGGGTCAAAAATGACTTCGAATTTGGTCATGAAGACCCCGAATGGGCTCACCCTGACCCAATTCATGACTCTGAATGGGTCATATCTGACCCCATTCTTTGTCATTTCTGACCCGGAACGGTGTATGACCCCAACGGACCCAGTTCCGGGTCAGTTCTGACTCAGATGTTTTAAGAGTGCACAACCGAAAGATTACGTGACATCCAATCAAAAACAGAACCTTGAAACCCATTTTTAAGGTCGGACAAAAGTAATAAATTTGAGTGAGAGAAATCTAGAAGCCGCTCTGGGATTGACAGTAACTCGGCCTCGCGTAAAAGCAAACAATGGGAATACCTCAAAGGATGCCAGTTACGTGTAATATTCCTCCTATTGAATGCGTCGCTATCAGTTTCCTTGACAAAAATATCATCTTGAGTTGTTTGAAAAATGCTTTTGGGATAGCGAAGTGGTCAATAATTGTATATCTTTTTAGTTGAAATCTTGACCGTTAGGAGAGAAAAAACAAAAACAAAAGGAAAACTAATCATCAGGAATGAAACATACATTCCTGAATATAATGATATATCGTCTATTATTTGAACAAGATTGAGAGTGAGATTGCATTATTTTTTTCAAACTATGGATAACTTCAAGAAAAGACTTTTTAGACTCGTCTCACGCTATGGGCGAACAATAACTTTACATAGCCCTCGTTCATATCCATTTTCTGTCTAACCATTTGAAAAAGGAAGTCGCGTGGAAATATCTTTGCGAGGCTGAGCGGGTGCTTATAACATTTGCATATTGTCTTGTTCGGTACAAAGCAGGAACCATCAATGTTGTTTTTTTAACGATTGAATGAAGGTCAAGAAATCAGGAAAAGATATGAATTTTATTGCGCTGGACAGCAGTCGGTGGGTCCCACTATGAGAGAGAAATGTTCATGTCTTTTCAACGAGCAACACCAATCAATGCCAATTGAGAATACCGACTAAGATAAAAATAAGCACATGATACAGAAAGTGCGTCTCTACATTCTAGAATTAAGCAAGTTTCATTGATAGTATACAGTTGTACATACAGGTACTTATTTCAAAGCATGCAAACTTACATTCTTGAAGAGACGGGGTAAATTATGGGAAAACTGACGAGTTTCAGAGCGTAAACAGCAGAAATATCTAAATAGTTAAAATTGTGAGGGTATACTACGGTAATGTATCAGATGTTACATTGGTAAGAGGTAACAGCGAATTGATATTGAGAAAACAAATTGTTTCTAGATTTGTGACTGCTCCCATTGCAAAATAGATAAACTTTGTGTTTTTTGGGTACCGATTGACACAGAAAACCCCAAATAGCGTCGAGTGCACATAAAGTCCCTGGTAAAGAACGGGTTAAAAGTTGCTTCAATTTTGTCGTGATGACTGAAATGGATTCAGTGTCGGTAGTACGTGGTATGACAAACAGGCAAATTGATATGTTGGACACATTCACCTGTACACATTCAGTGTGACTACAAATTCAACAGAAACTAAATTAGTTATCAAGATATTAACATTCGGTTCACTGATTTATCTGTGTATCCAGGTACACTGAACAGGTCGGAGACAATCAATTTCATGTAAAAGCATCAGAATAGAGAGTTAGAACAAATGACAGTCATAAAAAAAAATACAGCGAAAGAGAGTGGGTGAGAGAGAAAAAAAATAACAATGAAATCCATCTGTTTGAAAACTATTTGAAAGAGACATTTAACATGTACATCCATAAAGGAGAAGCTAGATGAAACTCACAGGTATGAGCATCGATATGACCAGTGTCATCAGATGTCAATAATGATGAAAATGAGGGAAAGGCAAAACAGAGTCGCAGAAGTGTGTACAATTTGTCATTTCATGCACAATATATAGACAAAACCCTGTACAGATTTCGTAAGATTTCAGCGACACTTTGACAAAGGACACAGCTACTGGTTGATGTACACATTTTGTTTTGTCGAGGAAGAAAGAATGGAAAAGAAACACTTTTATGATCACAAAACAAGTACTTTGATTGAAATAGCGACGGTCACAGAATTACATTTTTACTATCAAAACTTACTCGATCTTGGCAGAATAAACACTTAATGTCTCCTATGGAAAGGGAGAAATTGCCGAGGAAGACAAGGGACGATTAAATGATGTTAAAAAAAAAGATGTTGTGTGAACTCATAGTCGCAACGAAATGAGTATGGCCACAGTAATCAAACTTGCCTGACTATAAGGAAAAGGTTTACCATCGCTTGTTCTAAAGTTTTTAAGGAATCAGGATAGCAACCACCAATAGTAATATTGTCGCCTATAATGCGTAGACTACTATGATACACGAGAATTTGAATGACCTCAACTGCATTACTCCTGTACACTGTATGATATAAAAATCCTCATTCAATGTGCAAGGAAAATCATTTAGGAGATAACATGTTACATTTCATGGCGAGTGTTTAATGCGGTCTAAACTGTCTATCTTTTCAAGATAAAGATAAGAAGATAACATAAACGAGATTGATGTCTTACAGCTGAAATAGTTCAAACTATATGGTGCAGTCAAATGACTATACTCTCCACTGTCTATACTATTAAAATGAATTTGTTTCTCGAGACATACATTCATCTGTACCCTGGCATCTCTACCTTTTACCTCACCAAAAATGTCATAAAAGCTCTGAGAAGACAACTTGTGTGAGACACTGGGCTCTCTCTCTCTCTCTTATTCAAATGTAGTAAAATAGTAAAGAAAAAATACATACATACATACATACTTGTATATTATATCATACTATATTATGTATATTATATCAGTAATCACGATCAGTCAAGTCGACAAAATATAGCGTGTGGTTTCCGATGGGTTGTCTGAATATACGATAGACCTTAAATCATACTATAACCAGGGAGGTTTCCTCTCACCTCCCTGCTATAACCCTTTCCCCTCAGCTTAACAAGGAAAGGTAGATGTTGATCTATACAGACCGTGGTCCTTTGAATGACCAACAAACACTTCCCACGACCTCAATGCATGGACAGTACAAAGAAGTAATCGTATTTGCAAGTAGCCGCCCTGAAAACGACTGAGAACGATTGTTTGTACCGGCTGGAATTTGAGACTTGTTTTTTCTCTTCTTTTTTGTCATTGTGTATCTCTGCGTAAATAGGTATAGATGCCTACTATAGTTCCTACCGTGGGTAAAACACACCGATAAGGCTGCGTTCACATAGAAGTATACTATTCGGGTATTCGGGCTCGTTTTTCGAGGGCACGCGAATAGCTTGAATCGAACGATAGGATTTCCTCACACCGGTTCACATAGGAGGGCACTATTCGAAAGTACCGAACACCTGCGAAAAGTATAGCAAAGTGGGAATCGAGCTTGTTCGATTTTCTTGCAGCGTATACCGTCCCTCGTTTATGAAATTATGACAATTTTGGTCTGGATTTGCCCGTTATCAAAAATAAGCATGTAGACTGCCATTCTGATGCAGTTTAGAAATTGTTAATAAGATTTGCTGCGATGTAGGAGGAAGAAATCCTCACTACATGGGATGGTGAGTTGACGGTGCGGGTGATGGTGTATTCGGTGCTCGAATAGCGAATACCGAATAGCGAATAGCGAATACCGAATACCGAATACTTCTATGTGAACGCAGCCTAAAGGTAGCCTGAGCAGCGGAATAGCGGAAGAACGCTATAGGGGGCTTTGATATCACGTGGGTCTCGAGTAATGGCACCAGGTACGCGCTGATACTGAAAGCGCTGTGGGAAATGCAATATAGTGAGCTTCATTTCTACACTCGGAGCATTTTCCCGTCAGTTTGGATTTGTTTTCTTGTCTGAATTATAGCGAACTACAGTTTTAACAATCATATAATAAATGAAGTCAACTATCTACTTGTGAACTCAAGCCCCGATTGCTTGATCGCTGTTTGAGCAGTACCGCCGATACTCACGATGATGATAACACCACAAAAAGAAAAAAAGAGCTGAAGACAACATGGTCATGCTTCTTAGGAATGTACCAAATCATCCCAAATAGAAAGGACACCCGCTATAAGATATTAGATAAGCTTAGCACTACGTGCATTCTATACATGAATACATGTAACATCATGATAGAAAATATCAATAACATAAAATCAAAGTTGGCAAGAATTTCTTCCCCTTAACCCTAATCAGGCTGGGCTTTTTTGGCTATGCTATATCTGGGGGGGGGGGGGGGGGGCGGATTCCGCCCCCCCTTCAGATCTCGCCTATGGAACGCGCGATCGCGCCGAAAATCGGCACATGCGACGCCCGCGACGTATTCTATCAAACTGTATGGTTACTTTCTCCAAAAAATTGTTCTTATATTTTATATTAATTAATTATTGTAATTTATGCATAAAATCAGTTTTGGGCTCTAAATCACTTATTAATGCTCCAATTAAGCTAATTTCTTTTTTAAAATGTTTCTTGTATCATTCTTCTGAGACATAGGATAAAAAAAAATCTGTATCGAAATTAATTTCTTATGTATTTTATTGTTTTTTTGAATTTCTTATGTATTTCTTTGTTTTTTGACCTTTTGTTTTTGTTTGTTTTTTGGCCAAAATTTGTCACAGACATTTTTCGAAGCATTATTATGCTAAAATGAATTAATTTCAGCCATTCTAAGTGAAGATATGGAATTCTATGTGAATTAATTGAAAAAACACAATTTGCATTGGATTTGTACGCAAAATCACGTTTTGGAGCAATTTTGGGGTTGACAAATTTTTTTTTCGAACGGGCGTCGCGTCAAAACGGTACGCGCGGGCGCAACAATTTGGGTCTCAAAAGTTGCGCGATACTTAAAAGAAAAAAGTCATGAAACATCGCGGCGGGAGCTTATCGCATTGCGAAGATATTGCGCGAAACGTCGAGGGGGGGGGGCGGATTCCGCCCCCCCCCCCCCCCAGCCTGATTAGGGTTAAAGATTTGAACTTTATGTTTCTTAGTTGTGTGTGTGTGTGTGTGTGTGTGTGCGCGTGTCTGTGAAAGATGGACCATTGATTGTTGCATGAAAGTTTGTATGTAGGTTGACTTTTTGTTGCTTTTTTGAGAGGGGAGTGTTCACTATCTCTTGTAAAATTAAATCATCATTGTCAATCAATCTAAGATAACAATAGGTTGTCAGTTTTATGAAAGTTCTAAGCTGTTGTTATGTATCTAGGTTATCATGTGACTTTTGGTAACTGTGCAATCTAAATTCCAGGATATTGCTGAACATGTGTGATGCACATTTTGACTGCATCGTAAGTTCTTTGGTATTGTTTTGTTAACTTGCTTTGTAAGTTTTTGACTATTTGTTACTGCTATGCAAAAATGTTGGAAGAACTCACCTCTTCGGAAATGTCTGAAAGTCCTTCTCGACTCCTGGTAATGTTCCGTCTCTCGCCGTCTTGCCCGTCGTCGATGATAATGGACTTCAAAACTCGCCTTCCTTCCACCGTGGTCGTTTGACTGGTCAGTTTCTTCTCTCTGGCCTGGACCTCGTCTTGCGATATGACAGTCTCTAGCGAACTATCACTCTCGCTAACTGATTGGTCAGGCGTGCTCGACATCGACATCGACGAAGCATCCATGTAAGACGAGTATTCCGTGAAGGAACTGCTGGGGGATCGACTGGTGTTCAGACCAAGCAAGCTGTCCACTATCTCCTCCATGGTGACAGATGGTGGCTGGACACCACCTAAGTAGCGGGCGTCATGCAGATTTTGGAAACTCGAAGAGGCAGGTTGATCCCAGTATGGCGAAAATGCACCGATGTCATGGCGACTCCGGTGAGGACCACTGTCCTCGGTAGTGTCAGTTACAGTTATATGAGGATGTGCCGTAGGAAGACTGCTATTTGGTTGAGAATGACCGAAGCGATTGATGGTTGTTAGAGTCGATTGAGCATTATTGTGATGACCAAAGTCATTTCTTTCTTGTATTTCGTCCGAAGATGACTTTGGTGTCCACGATATGGGATAAGACGGCTCATAGGAAGTCCCATTTGTGTTGTTGTTATTCATGTTGTAATAGTTGTAAGTCGTGGATTCATCATCACCATGGTAACCAGAGTAATCGTTGTGAGAATTGACGCCGTAGTTATCTACGGGCGAGCTAGCAGGGCTGTTCAATTTTGCCTGAGTGTGATGTGAGGTCCCCCAGCTTTCGTCAGGAGGCGCGGCTGGTTGCGTGTCATGCTGCTGAGTGTCCAAAGAGGATACATAAAACATGGCAGATCCACTAACACGTTCGTTTCTTTTCACAGTGTACTGGTACATATCGTCTTCTCCTACTGACCGACTTCTCTCTCTTTCTTCTGCTCTCGTTTCTTCCGTATACTCCTCTGGACGTGAGTCAACGACTGCTTCGCTTGAGATATGTTGGGGCTGCTGTGCAAAGACAGGTAGTGCGTTTTCACTGGAACGAACATCTTTGTGAATTTCATCACCGACACTGTATGAAAGATCTCTCCGAAGAGGTTCACTGAACGCGGCTGTTATTGGAGTGAAGCCCGGTGTGGGTTCTGTTGTATCAATAGGGAGCTCAGAAAAAGACCAAGCCGAGTAGGCAGGGGTGGGCGATGATAAACTTGGAGATGGGGAGAAACCTGTGCGGAGACGCGCCTCTCTCACAAAAGACATTCTTGTCGAGCTGGAAAGCGATAACGGAACCGCAAGAGGACGCTGACCAGTTGGTGTAGGTGGGCCGCTCATGATTTGTCGTGGTTTGTAATTTCGATATGCAGGGAGACTCCTTACATCACCGCTCATTATTTGCTTGAAATGGGACGATTTACGATACCATTTAGGCAACTCCATTCGCTTGAGAGTTTCACGCATTCGAGCTAGTTGCTGCGCTATGACCCCACCGGAACTCGTTCTCCAGTCTGTCTGCGAATTCAGATCGTCGTCGCCTTCATCAAGCCAAGGGCCTGGAGTACGTGAACGTCTGTCTTTCTTTGCACCTGTGTCGAATGGAACGGTCAACTCAGTAGTGATGCTGTCAGTATCTGATTCATGACCTAGTGCTGAGTGCCTATGCTCTGCGTTATTCAGCTCTTCGTCCCCTATCACCGGTTTATGACCTTTGTTTGTTCCGGATACATTATCGTCACCCGAGTCTCCTTGTGCAGAAGACTGTTTACGAAATTCACTACCTGATCCACCAGCGAGAATATCAGCAATCACATCTAGATTGTCCGCGGCGCTCAGTGACAGCCGTGGTTTGGGAATAGGAGCTGATCTATGCTCTCTCATTACAACGCGTTCTTCATCTGGTGAGCAAACTGATTCATGTTTGTTTTCCGCCTGACTAAATATTTCGGTTGGCTGCTTGGAAATGGCGGCATTCTCCTTGCCTCGAACAGTCTCCTCGGTTACAAGTTCATCGATACGTTCGCTATCAGTGATCACAGCCACGTTGACAGTTTTCCAGTCTGCTAGGGAGTCATCGATGAAGATTTCGTCACCGTCACCAGCTGACCACCGACGTCCGCGTACACTGATGTTAACAGGCTGCTCTTTATCACTCCCCTTACTTTGCAATGCTTCGTCTTCTGAATTTTGATTGAGTTTGTTTGTAAGTTCTCTGTTATCGGTTGGGCAAAGTCCAGTGTCTCTTAACTGGGAAGTAGCGTCACGTAGTAACGGCGCATGCGTAGAAGCATCTGTAAGGACAGATGTCTTATTTTCTGTGGACGAAATAACTGGACTTTCAGAGTTTGTTTCACAAGGTAATGGGGCACGCAAAGTATATTGCAAAGAGACATTGTGGGATGAAATTGGAGAAGTTTCGAGTTCATTGCCCTTTCCAGTCACTTCCTCCGCAGGCAACTCATGCAGCGACACTGGTGGTTTGACTTTGGTAGGAGATTGTTGTCGCTTGGTGAGGAAGTCTTGGTAAGAATTCAAGAAGTCATGAGCTCCAAACTCCTTGGGAGGAGTAGGCGACCTTAATGAGTCTGGCTGTGCTTCATTCTCCTCACCGTAGGCTTCATATGCATCCAGGAGTTCGTCGTCACTTTGTACAATCTCGGCTCTCTTAATGAAACTGCTCTTCCTTTCCAAAGGAGAAACTACTTCGTCACTTCCCTCATCGTCATCGCTATCCTCGCCGATGTCCATCTCCTTTTCATTATCATTTCTATCATCTTCGCTGTCACTTTCTGGGTCTGTGCTGGTAGTGTCACCTTTGCTGTCAGAATCCTCGCATTGATCTTCTACCATGACAACTGGGCTAGTCACTTTGTTACTTTCTTCTCGATTAGTGGGATTTCGACTAACTGGCGATGAATGAGAAATCACGCTGGTATCGATGATTGGTCTGTCTTCCAGACTTTGATATGCGCTTACTGTACTTCTCTGGGGAGATACATTCTCTGCAGGTGTCTCAGTGGTGTCAACAAATTGAGTCTGGATGGGTAGTTGACGATACTGACGAGTGGACCAATCAAAGGGAGGCTCATTATCAAATGTGTATTTTTGTTCTCTTATTTCAACTGGCGGCTCAGGTCGAGATTGCTCATATATGGTACTTCGTTCGTAATTCAGCCCAAACTGGGGACCGTTCTCACTTCCTGACACCTCGGGCTGTGAAGACTTTTCTGAGGAGGCTTCGCCGCACTCTACAACTCGAACTGGTTCGTCAGCAGGGGATAATGGATCGTTTACGGGTTTTGCTGTGATTTCAGATTCGAAGCCAGACTCAATTTCATGTTCAACATGGATTTGCTCTTCAGGAGGAGTAGTAGTGCCTTCGTTGTCATGGTGACTAATATTTGATGGTTCCTCACTTCTACCCCATAGGCCGATCATAAACGATCTTCCGACCGTCTTCCCGAGAACGGGAGGATTTTCTGCCGAAGATGAAATCGTATCTCCTTCACTTTGTACTTTTCTTTGGACATCGACGCTTTTATCATGATTTGCATTGTCAATTTTGGCCTCAGTTGCCAAACTTCTCCGATGAAAGCTGTATTGTCCGTTCTGTGTGTTGCCTGTGTTCCCAAAATGACGACTAGCGTCAATTATTTCAGTTTGAAGTGGTTGGTAGGCATTTCGCGCCTGCCATGAAAAGTTAATAGATGCTGCCGCTTCATCAACTGATTTTTCTCTCGACGTAGCCTCTTTTCCTGTCTGGGGTAATTCAAGTAAGTATTCTCTTTCAAAGTAAAGCGGTACGTCATCGCTCCTTAAAGTCTTGTCTTCAACGATCGTGTCATCACTATCTGTTTTCCCCGTGTTATCACTAGACTGTTGTTCGGTGTCTGCCTCCGTCCATTTCCTTCCCCATGTTCGAGGTTCTTCCTCAAGCTGCACTATTTTCACCGGACTATCGCTGGGTATAGCATCACGTGTTTCATCTTTTCTTCCATTTTCTTTATAGTTATCTGATGATTTGCTATAACGAGCTTTGTCTTGCGTGAGTGATCGATCTCCATCATTTATAAGCATAGTATCACCAATGGTGTTTTTATTGGCCAACTCGGCGTCCTCGGAAAACCCATCCCCACCAGGCCATCCATGGGTTGCTTGTATAGACGATGGCATTGGTATGCTGCTATCTTGGTATGTCCTTGGGTCAAATACTGCCGGTTGTTGTGAAGCAAAGGGCATGTCTTTGAGTTTGGCTTCGTGAACTGGTGTGCCGATATATGGTGCTTCAAGGACCTGCACAGCTGGACTCTGACCATTCACACTGCTGAATGTCGTCTCCACGGGGATGTCACCACTCTCATCTTCGAAAGAGGAGCCTTCATCTTGAACGAAAACATACTGTGCATTGCCGCGCTGAGGCTGAATTGAAATTTCACCAACTATCTTAACTTCCTTGATGCTTTCAGTTGTATTTTCCGTTTCGACGTCGTCATCGTCATCATCACTGTCATTTCTATCTTCCTCACTATCGTCCTCGTGTTCCTCTGTCAGACCTCTCTGATAATCATCTCCATCACTGGTATATGACAGTGTTCCCGTGACTGTACTATGTTCTCGTGAGTATCCCGTTTCAGATTCTTCAGGAATAGTTTCAAGTGTTGGATAAACAGGCAGCTCATCGTCATCGTCATAACATTTATTGTCAGGTGGCTGTGGCATAGCTTGCATTAGCATGATTTGTGGTGAAATGGATTGCTGAGGTTCAACATCTTTTGGCTTACTTGGTTCGTCCTCGTCTGAATATGCAGCAGATTCACTGGTGTGGTGAGTTTGCTCACTCATGTTATGATGGAATCCAGGATAGGTGCCATCGCTGTTTGGAGGTGATTGTATATATTCACGGTATAGGTGATCCGGTCCTGCTGGTTCGGCATCAAAATGGACCCGAGGTCGAGCCATTTCCATGTTTATAAATTTAGAGGTAATCCCGCTGTACTGCCCGCTTACATGTGGTAGGTCACGTGTACTATCAATGGGTGGAGCAATGTCATCACGATGATGTATGTCGTATTGAGATGCTGGTTCATGCTGAATTTCAACAGACACAGGATTCGAAATTTCAGTCTGAGTATTGAAACTTGCCGGTCTTTCAGGAGGAGATCCCACGGCAACGTCTGATGTTTTCGTAGACTCCACGCTAGGCGATGTTTGAATTGATATGGACTGAGGATGAGGCTTAGGTGATGTTTCATACAGTATAAGATCAAAATCAACTTGAGAGCTGAAATCTCGATCGGGGATCGTCTGAACAGCTGTCTCCGTCATCACAGCTGGGAAATCATTATCTGTAACCTGCACAGCGAGATCTGAATCTGAACGAGTTTGAGCATATGCTGTAGACAATGTTGGTGGGAACAAGAGTGATGGTGGAGGTGCCGGTAGATCCGATATATCATCTGTCATTGGTGTTGAATCTCCATCACTCAGCATCATCTTTCTAACTGGGATGTAGTCAGTGACTGGTTCAGGTAAATTCTCCGTCAGTTCGTGCCCTGATTCAAGTGAGGTATGGAGTGACTCTCTTGTAGGTTCTGATTTCTGTTCTTGCAATTGTTCCAATGCATGTTGATGTGTCACTTGGTATTGGTGTTGTGTATTTGCTATCGGCTCCTCCACTTGTTCAGGTGTCTGTGTGGTCATCTGCTTCGATACATGGTTCTGCTTCTGTTCAGGGACCTGCTCAGATATTTCTTCAGAAACATGTTTCGGCACCGTGTCAGATATCTGGTTTGATGTTTGTATAGGAAAGTGCTCCTGTATTTCTTCCGAAATCCGGTTTGATGTTTGGTCAGATGACTGCGCAGATTTCACCACTGTCTCTACATCAGGTTCAGTCGGGAGTAAAGTAGGCTTTTTCATCTCAATTTCCATGGTAGTGAAAGGCGCCTGTTTTAATCGTTTCTCGCTGAGACGAAAGCCAGCTTCAGATGAACCTCGGTCGTCGTCCCCATGCGCCCTGCCCTTCCTCACTTTGGGTTCCTGGTCGAGTTGAATGATAGACAACATACTCTTCTCATCATCGCTATCATGGAAGAAAGACTCGCTATCACTACTCTGAGGGATGGGCGATGGTTCGGGTAAATCATCAACATCCATGCGTCCACTTACAGTGAAATATGCGTGGTGATGGGATTGGCTAGTCTGATTTGGATAAATATTTTCCTCCTCGTGGTGTACATGACCTGTTAATTGATGATGTATACGTAGACGCTCACGCAATGCCACCTCATCCTCCTCCAACCTCCTCTGCATTTTTGCTTGTTGTTGTTTTTGTTGTTCCTGCTCTTGTTGCTGACGGCGAACGCGAGCGGCGGCTGCTATCTGAAGAATATCGACGTCATCGGGTGTGTCTAAGGCTAGACTCCTTTGTGAATCATTCAATTCCGAGTCAACACCTAATGCTGTTTCTTTAAATACAGTCCTAGGTTTGGGAACAGGGGGTTTCCGTTGTCGCTCTGTTGATGGTTCATGCAGTGTTCCATCCTCTTCCTGCAATCCCGTGTGCTGACGTTCCTGTTGCTGTTGTAGTATATGACGCTCCGCCTGTTGTTGTGGTATTGCATGCACTGTTTCTTGATATGATGGTGGTTGCATCTGCAGCTGTAATTGCGGCTGTACTAAATCTTCCTGTTTGCTAATTTGTTGCTCCTGTTGTTCTATCTGTTGTGATGGGCGCAATAGTTTCGGCGAATGCTGAAGTTGCTGCAAAGATTTTCGCATGGCTTGAGGTGAATGTTGTTGTTGCTGCTGTTGATGTTGCTGTTGTTGTTGTTGTTGTGGACGTCGTCTTGCTTCTCCCCTCTCTTGCCCATGTTGGGTCACAATTTTCCCGTCATTGGCAAGTCTTTGTGCACGCCTCCCCTGAATTTTTGATTGTTTGGAAGCAGCTGAGGCAAGTGCTGATTCTTGTCGAACAACTTTCAAGCCACGTTCACGTTGAAGTTCTTCGTCCGGCTCCCAGTAGAAACAGGTCTCCTTCATCGTGACATGTGGACCTTGTTTGTTATTGCCACGCCCCAAGCCACCACTGCTATCGCTGCTTTTGGACGAAGAATACACATCCTCCTGATTTGATTGAATTCTTTGACGGTTTTGAAGGGAAGATGTATCGGCACTCCGCGGTTTAGCCTGAGTGGGTGGCTGCAACAAATCTTGTCCTGAGTTGTACATTGGTGGCGTTTGTCTACCAGTTGTTTGTTGTGATGTGGCATTGGACATAGTACCTCGATGGCCACGATGATCTCCTGCATGTCGCTGATTGTGTGGTTCCTGTTGTACTCTAATTACAGGATTTTCCCTTGGTATGGAAGCATACGAAGGATCAGGCCCTGGGCGAATCGCGGGTTGTTTTTGATAATGTTTCCGCTGCTGTTGCTGAGCTACGTCACTGTGTGGCGGGGGTGGTCTTGCGTGTTGCTGGTCTCTAATGTCCCTCACAGCATAAGGTGATTCGAGGTGCGGCTGCACTCTCATCCTATCAGGTTGACCTGCCTGGCCAGTTCGAGGACCTCTGTGAGGTACAGGTGGTGGTGGTCCACCAACACTCGCAGCTTGTTGCTGGTGGGGCATGTATTGCCGCTGCCCATGTCTCAATTGTGTTTGTTGTGGTGGATGTTGCCGATTTACTGCTACTTGTTTCTCCCCGGAATGTTGCCCTTTGTGTCCATGATGAGGGCCAGAAGAAGAATCAAATTTAGTTGCCTTTGGCTGCTTTGTTGGTTTCTCTTGTGGCGGTGCTTGGTGCGGTGCTGTACCCCTTGGGTTTTCAACAGGATGCCGTAATTGAGTAAGAATGGGTCTATTTGGTAGCCGAGGGGGAGGCTCATGTTCACTGTGGAGCGTGTCATCCGATGCTATCGAGACTATGCTTGATGTGTCATGTAAAACAGGCGGTTGGAAATGAGGAACGTTCCCCCCTTGATTTATGCCCCTCTCTTGTCGGAGATTATAGATTAGTTGTTGTTCTTCCGGGGTCAAGCCTTGGATTGATGGTGCCTGTAAGGACACTGTGGATGCTAAACTCTGCCTTGACACTGCTGGGGAAGGACCAAGCATGGCTCCCGATTGAGTTGGTGGTACCCCACCCCCTCCTTGCCTCACGTGATGTCGACCATCAAGCTGAGTTAAGAGCGGTCTCGGTTCTTTATAATGCATCTCATCTGTCCCCACTCTTTCTCTGAATTGATGACTTCCATTACGATTCAAACTACCATGATGACTTTCACCGGCATACCTTGGGTGTGCATTACTACCATTTCCTCTCCCGTACATTCCTCGGGATACATTTGCATATATTGTTTGCCCATCAATCTCCGTCTGCTGCTGAGTAAAGGGTGCACTATTTGTTACTTGCATGCGAGTATTCTCTGCGATATATAGTTTATCAATTCCATCTTGTGGT
The DNA here is from genome assembly GCF_040938485.1 of Diadema antillarum. NCBI lineage: Eukaryota > Metazoa > Echinodermata > Echinoidea > Diadematoida > Diadematidae > Diadema > Diadema antillarum. The sequence goes on along the minus strand of NW_027271857.1, from coordinate 754,476 downwards.
CGCCTTTTAATCGTCGTCTGAGTTTTATCCGGTCTGGGTTGAATATTTTTTAGAATACTTTTGGGAACAGGGGCATTTGGATCATCCTCTACCACAGCTACGTGAACAGCCTTACGCTTCTTCTTTGTGTCCTTACCTTCTCGCCTCCGAGCATCCGCGAGATCGTGTTTCCGCTGTGCCTCCGCTGATCGCACGATCACAACTCGTTTTTGCTGCTTAGGTCCAAATAGCGACGCCATTGCACTCGATTCCAAACTTATTTCTTCAGTAACATCACAATCATGCAAGTTTTGTAAATCCACACATTCGCGATCAACGCTTACATATCCAGTAATTCCTTTTGGATCCGAACAGAGAGCTGACGCCTTGCAATCTTGTTTCAAAACGCACGAAATATGGCCGTTGGTTGCTTCGAGTGCCGTCACGACAGAGTCTCTATTGACATAATTTGTAAGAGGCGAAGACTGTGCACTTTGTACCGTGCAGCCCAACGCCTGGTCCGTGTTATTGTTCGCGACAGCGGTCACATTGGGACGGTCTATTGTTGACTGTTCGTACAAGCATAACGGCTGCCGGTGCAAACTATATGTGGTTTCTCTATTGTCACAATTGACATAAAAATCGCTCGACAATGGCAAGATTTGCGTGCTACCCTTAGGTTCTTTGCTCACGATTGAGTACTTCCCGTCCTTGCCGAACACAGCGAAGTATCGAGCGTTGGTGATGATGTGGTTTCGTCGTGATCGCGAAGGTAGCGAAGACTCGGCATCTAATGGCAAAACGCCGGCTGAGGTGATGCGCTCAAATTTCAGCTGCAAAGGTTGTTTTTGTTGACATCGTCTGTGTGCAAGGCGAGGCGAACTCTCCGCGCTACTGAGAGGTTCCACCTCCTCCGCGATGCTCTCGAGGAAGAATGGCCATAGTCGAGCTCGCTTTCCTACTCCGACTAGCCCTGGGATCGATTTTCCTCTCAGCTGCTTTAACAGATCATGTCAATATTTGCACAGAGGTCTCTGTAGTCTTCGTGCTCAATGATGGCCCTGTATTCCTGAATGGCCTGCATACTACATACTTTATTCCTGTTCCCATCTCCACGTAAATAATCCTTCTGTTCGCTCTTTCATAATATCTAAGTGATAAACCTCTTCAAATCACCATCTACCCTCATACTAGAGACGATCATACAATCAACACAATGCTGGTATGGATGCGAGGAGAGACTTTCCCCCTCATCGCCATCTGCTCTAATCGAGCGTCGCTATTGGTCGACAGGCTTCTTTCTGCATCGATTGCCTCTCTTCTGATTATCATAATGCACGATGTCATCAATATACTGCGGAGTGCATTGCAATCCTGAAATTTCATCCATGTAATATGTGTGATGTACACAAATAAATGAGCTGACGAGATAGCCTGACCTGACATAATTATCATTTACAATGCATTATTCTAATGAACGACACGCATCAGCCCTCTTCCCCTCTTCTGTCGATTTTACAATATCACTTTCTGTCAGATTATTCCAATTTGTTTAATGTAGCATAAAAGCCGAAGACAATGACATCCACTTTAAATGTTAGAATACCAAAATTGTGACATTTTTTTTGCCGGTTCGTCGTTAGCAAAATATTTTGCATTATACATGATACATAGCTCACTCAAGAAAAAAAAAGAATAAAGTGTTCGTATATATACATTTGTATCTTTTCGTGTCTTCTTCACAAGGTAGGACTAGTCCGACTCAAGGGCTTTGCAGAACTAATTTGATAATTTGTGAGTAGATTGATAGTATCATCATGGAAAATTTTATCTCAGAACTTATTCACTTTGCTCTTAGGTCTACCATCCGGAGCATAATCAACTGATTGAAGATTTTTTTGGCAGCCCGATAGACAATATATTTTCTATACAGCGTGAACATTTGCCTGTGAAAAAGTATTCCATCATAACAACCATTTATATCCTCGCGCACTTGTCTATAATTCTCATTTGTCAAACTATTATCGACCAGATCAGGGGCCCGTTTCATAAAACTTGTCATTAGTGACAACTGCCACATTTATATAACAAATTTGCTCTCAGCCAATCAGATGCAAGGATTTCACTAGCTTGTCACATCTATGACAACTTGTCACTGATGACAAGTTTTATGAAACGGGCCCCTGGTCACTCTCGTCAGTATCTAAAGAGCAGTTTCACACTATGCCCGTCTTTACCTCAACACAAACCAATTAAGCAGACTAAAATAATGGTAGAAGCTTTGGCACACCCGGATGAAAACTAAGAAAATTTTGAATATTCACATGCTTTATTGGCGTAGCTATTTATGTAAATAAACTAAGGTGATGAGAGTAAATATCATTGACTAACCACTCTTCCACGGATATGAGAGCAAAAATTTTAATAAAAACAATTGACCGACTCAGTACAACTAATTTTCGTTTGAAGTTACTTCCGGGTTTAATACTAGTATTGAATGGAACGCAACGAATGTTTTATGGTCGGATGCAATTTTTCCATGTGATTTCAAGGCAAGAATGGATATCTAGTGAAGATGTGCATGCATTTCATAAAGAGACTTGTCAAAACGTGACATACTTCTTCTTATATGCATAATCATGTGGATGCTATATGACATAACTATTTCTGAGGCGTGAAACTAAAATACTATAACTAGTTTTTCTCCTTGGTCTCATTCTTTATGAAACCTCTGAATCTGATTATTTGGGTTTATTCTACAAACCCCAAACTCAACACAATGTGGAATTGCACCTGAATGAATTTAACACACTCAGGCATTGACACTCAAGCCTGTAGTTAATTTGGAAGTAAACGACAAAAGAATGAGATTTGATATGGCAGACATTTGTCAAGAAGACACTGACGAGAGAAACATTTCAGTGGACCCAATGAATTGAACAGATCGTATCCTTTCCTTAGATTGAAAGAGAAGGAGATGAGATAATACTTATGCTTACTTCGTTAGATAATGTTAAGTGTTAAAGGCTAAGTAAGGTGTTAAACATAAACTATTTGGCTTTCAATTCGGTTATGTGATAGCATTGTGGTGAATGCGTCAATTGCTCTGCATGTGCGCATGTGTTACACAACCCAGTAGTGGGCACCCCTCTGGAACCGATAGGTAGGCCGCAAATTATGAGGGCGCTATTCCACTTCGAAGCAAAGACTTTATGTACACATTATGCTCAATACAATGAATGGTAGGATTTGAAGTACAACTGCAGATGCCTCCAATTTCTAAATCAAGCCCTAATTCTTCTTTCGTGGTTGCCACTGCAGCAGTAGGGCCTATGCAGTGAAAATACATAAGAGTTCTCACTCTGTTTCATCGTTATTTCTCGTGTACATATTGCTCAGATGTACTCTGAATGTAACTTGTGTACTATGATATAACTCACATGTTGACAATTTGGTACATAGCTAGTATACTATTACATACACAAGTATCTTACATACACCTGTATACCTGCAACTCGATGTTTTATATGCAGCTTGCAGCACTGCCCCTAGAAGCCCCTATTGTTCATGTCTATGTCTCTCCCTTTTTATCTGTATAGGAGTTGGACGCTTGGACCCTATCTTAGTCATAAACTTGACTTCCCAAGCACACAACAAAGACCACTTTTAAATCGTGTAGTCCCCCATCGTTTGAACCCAACTTTTGCTGGTAGCCTTGGCGTGGGAACTAAGTTACCTTTTGCAATATCTTTGCTTGGAAAGCCATCCAGAAAGCCAAGCTGGTCAGTATGTTCATCGAACGCCAGCGTGATAAGATCACCAGGCTCAAACCTCGTACTTTTCGAAATTCGTCATATCCATGCAAATTAGACAGTACAAAGCCTCCAATTGTATTTTATCTACTGTCCTATTGTCCTGTCTTTCTACTGTACATTTCCGATTCGCCTTCTGTGCTTCGACAGATGTACGACTTATGTTGAACTACTTCGGGAGTGATGAACGCAATAAATGATTCGTTTTGCGAACTTTGCTCCATAGACAAGTTGGACAGTTGAATGAATGTCTTTTGGAGTGTTTTGTCTTTATTCGAACTCGACCGAAACTCCTCACCTAGCGAATCAAGTTAAATGAGGTAGCCACAGTGGTCGCTTTGTTAAATACCAGAATCCATCTATTCGATGGTTGCCCTGTGTAGGTCCTAATTAAATATCTGTACTTAGGCCCAATGCCAACAAAATTGTTATTCCCCATCCAGCATAGGCGAAAGAACAGCTACCCCCCCCCCTCCCCGTGCAAAGCCTCCAAATGTGCCTGTTTATCACAATATCGGATGGTAGTTACTGATCTCTAGGCCCTACATCTCTTAAAAAAAAAAACCTGTAATCCAACTTTGGAATGCTGCTACCAGTATTTTATAATTGTCAGCTATGGAGAGCGCAATGTTGCGTGTGAGGAAATGGGAACTCTTCCTCTTTCCATTGATATCTAATTATGTTGATAATTGTCATGCATGACTGAGCAAATGAACTTTAAAGACAACAATGACAAATTGCACTTTTTCCAAGTTTGCGTGTTATTGCGAATAATGCACGTCTCACTGCATGGATGAGATCTGTCAATGACAGTGGTTTTTGGCAACTTTCATTGACAAATCTCATACATGCAGCGAGACATGCATTATTCCTTCACAATAACTTGCAAACTTGGAAAAAAGTGCAATTTGTCATTGTTCTCTTTAAAGTTCATGTGCTCAGTCATGCATGACAGTTGTCAACACAATTAGATATCAGTGGAAAGAGGAAGAGTTCCTCTTTCCTCACAATCAAGAAACAGTAGCCCTCCAAAGTTGGATTACCTTTTTTATACGCTCTGTATGTATGCATGTATATGTATATATATATATATATATATATATATATATATATATATATATATATATACATATACTTTCACTTTCATGACTTTTTCTATTGTTTTGTTTATATGTTCATATGTTAGTCAATTAAGCTTTATATCTATTTTATATTCCCCTGTGAGGGGTTCCTGATTTGCAAGGAAAGCTATTTTGTGGATCCCTTTATTTCCATCAAAATTATAAACTTGTACTAAAGTTTATAACTACATTGTACCAATTATATGTATTTGATTTTCAGATCGTTTGGTTGGTTTTTGCATATCATTCTTTTATAAATGCCTGTGAGAAAAAAAAAATCTGTTGCTGATGGAAATGAAATATATCTAAAATTCATTATTTCCAATTGAAGATTTGGGATATCAGATGGCAGATAATGCCCAATACATGATTTACAAAAAACAAACAAACAAACAAACAATGTATGAGCTCACTTGACTGTCTCAATTGAGCTCAAAATGACATGTGTATCTGATATCACAGTTGATATAATTATGCACAACACAATGTACTGACTTATGACTCAGGGAAACTAGAAATACCAAAACAATTTTTATTCAAATAATGTATAGTGTACAAGCACAATACTTCCAGCTCACAACTACCTTCCCCTGTCACTATTTGCCTTCTTTACACTCCTCCTTTATGTTACTTCCCTCTCCTCTTTCTGGGGTCTTCTTTCTCCAAACAGCAGTCCTTTCAAGAACTTCTTGGGTACACATGGTGTCACCACAGACCTCTCTACCTCATACAACCCTTCCCAATGCGTGACTTCAGTAAGTCAGAGACTCCAACCCAAAGCACCTTCTGATCTGGAGATTCTCCCGTCTGAAACCCCTAGCAAACGGGAGACTCCAACTTGATGTGTGTGAAGCGCGAAGTTCCTAGGGTTCTACATGCTCTCTTGTGCTATCTAAGGCTTATTTTTTCAACACACGATAGGAATAAGTAAGAAATCCTTTCCAATGGGAGACAAAGAGCCAGGGCGGGAGAAGTTAAATCTCAAACGGGAGAACGGGAGATTTTGCAAAAATGGGTTTTCGGCGGGAGATCTCCCGTCGAAAACGGGAGAGTTGGAGTCTCTGGTAACTTCAAAACTGCATGCACTGAAAAGAACATAAGTCTCATCAAAAGTAATTTGCACAGCCATGAGAAAGCAAGATATTAGATTTTTAAAAACAAACAAACAAAATTTTGCACTAAATGCCTGCATTCAAATGAGATGTATTGCAGAAAAGTTGATATTTCTTTTCTTTAGGTCTCTGGAACATTCAATGGCAACTTTACAGTTACAAAGCCTAAACGTGATAGGCAGATTTGTGTACAGCTCAAACTTTCACAAATTTTGTGAGGAGCAAAGATTCACAAAAGCACTGAATGTCAGTGGTACTTGACACAATTTTCATGCTGGAAGAAGGCTGTTGCCTCTATCTGAATTGATGCTGCCAATGTTTCAGGTTTTACAATAAGCTGATCTGATCTGTTGTTTTTTTTTTTTCACCATGATTAGTTCTTCTAAGTAAATCTTCAGTAAGCAGTGACATATACATGTATCTGCTACATGATACATAGACATCGAATAACTTTAAGGATGAATTAAACAGACTGTGGACTCTGTAACACACCATCTTTTTTTTTCTTGTAATTGTAATCATTGTTGCCAGGGAATAATTTTCCAACTCAAATTTGATCAGCAATTTCAGCTGATGAATAATATTTTAAATGGTATTCTGTACACTTCTATGGAAGAAAACAGCTACACAAAAGTTAGTTTGTGTAGCAGTAGTATAAGAATGCAGAGCGAATTGCAATGCAATACCAGGAAAATCATTCCCTGGTTACATATGATTTTATCTACCACACATGTTAATAGGTATGTACCTTGAGTGTAATTAACTTTTCACCTCCTTTCTTTCTTTCTTTCTTTCTTTTTTTGTTGTACAAATGTATTCAAATTACCACTGTTGAACAATTTGTTGCAATAATATGCATGCATAATATATACTGCATGAACATGCAGGAAAGCAAATTACTGAGCATTTGCTGGGCTGTAATAAGTTCACAGTGCACAGCATATCGTCCCCACAGTTGATCACTATGCAACCGCTCAGGAACACACACAATGTACCAGCAGCTGTATTTGTAAGCATTTCTACTATTTAATTTTTTTTAAGGTACGGTCAAGATTAAATGTATATAAACATTAAGTTGACTGAGACTGGCAATGTGCCTTCAGTGATTGTCTTTACTACTTCCCCTTTAATGACAGCTGAGCATGCACAAGCTCATCAGTTGAGAGCACCTTTTAAAGGCATAATTTACCATTTGCAGATGAAACAAACACCCAGCATTAGTGCTTTAAGATAGTTCTAAAAGGTGAGTCAGGAATAGAAACAACCACTGTAAAAATTTGAATCCGTATAATCGATGTTAAAGGGACTGTACAGTACTGGTTGAGGTAGGGATTCATGTTTTGAACATTCCTAAGTGAGATAATGAAAAGCCTCTTATGAAATATGAAAGATTATGTAATTTTAAGAAGGATTCAACGTTTATTTGATGAAAATTGGTTGCCAAATGGCTGAGATATCCAAAAAAGTTCTAATAATAAAAGGCGACATGCCCCAACTTTATTAGGATCTCTTTGTTTCACCTTGTTTTTGGATATTTCAGCCATTTCAAAATCGATTTTCATCGAATAAACTTTTGATACCCCCTAGAACTGCATGCTCTTTGACATCTCATAGAGTGGTTTCTGAATATCTCGCAAAACGTTAAAAGCTAAATCTACACCTCGACCAGAACTGTACACATAGTCCAGTCAATCTAGCGATTTTTAGGGGGTAACCCACCACTAATTGCAACAGTAGGAATTTTACTGCAGAGCAAGTCGTTGAGGCCTCCTGAACACCATACTAAAAGTCCCAAAAAATCCAGCGGGGCAATTTAGTAAAATTTGCATAATATGCAAATTAGCACCTGAAATGAGAGGAAATTGACAGATCTCAGCTTCCCGTTATCCAATTTTAAAGATTTAAATGTATAAACTTATATTTTGTAGGTCAATGAACACGATAGATGCCTTTTCGAATTGGTCGTACAAAAATGATTTACATAAAATGCAAATTAGCGGTAACTGTAAGAGTACATTCATAACAACAGTACTCACGTTGGCACAATGCACGTTTTGCATATGGGGACGCGGGGTTGAGGGGGTAACTTTGGGCGCCTCCCAAGGGGCCGCTTTAAATGTGCATCACTTTTAACTATGTAAGTATTGTAAAGCAATGTCTCCTGTATTGATTACATTGCATTTCTTGAAAACAAAAATACCCTTGCTGTAAGGCACGATCGAATTTTGACAGTATGTACTTTTGGAACATATATATTCGCGTTATATGATATTATATGTTTTCTATATTGCCAAGAGGATAAAGGGCATTTCGGGGGCACACGCCACAGGGTCGCCCTTCAATAAGCACCCTTTTTATTGTGTAGATCTTGTAAAGCAAATCTTCTTCTATCATATTCATGACTTTTCATTGATATAAGAGTGTATTTGCTGTATTGCTGGACCTACATTTAAAACCATTCACACTAGAACAACTGCATTTGCGTTGCTAATATCCGTATCTTGTCATAAAGGGCGTGAGCGTAGGTGTAAATTCAGACACCTCCCCAGGGATTACCTTTGGATGTCCACCTTTTTGACAATGTAGTTATTGTAGAGCAATGTTTCCTTTACTAATTAGTTGCATTTTTTGGGGAAACAAAAGTGCCTTTGCTATACGGCACGATGGAATTTCGAAAACATGTACGTTTGGAACATATATATATTCGCGTTATATGATATTATATGTTTTCTATTATTGCCGTGAGGGTGGAGTATTTTTGGCACATCCCACAGGGTTGCCGTTTGATGCGCACCCTCTTAAGTGTATAGATCTTGTAAAGTTAAGTTTCTTCTATCATTTTCATAACTTGTCATCGATGAAAATTGTATTTGATGTATTGCCGGAACTACTTTTACAACCATTCATGCTAGAACAACGGTATTTGCGTTGCTAATATCTGTGTTTTGTAATAAGGGGGCGTGAGCGTAGATGTGAATTTGGACACTTCCCAAGGGATTACTTTTGAATGTTCACCCTTTTGACAATATAGTTATTGTAGAGCAATGTCTCCTCTATTAATTAGTTGCATTTCCTGGAAACAAAGGTGCCTTTGCTATTCAGCACGATGGAATTTTGAAAACATGTACGTTTGGAACATATACATATTCGCGTTGTATGATATTATATGTTTTCTAAGTTGCCGTGAGGGTTGAATATTTTTGGCACATCCCACAGGGTTACCATTTAATGTGCATCCTCTTCACTGTATAGATCTGGTAAGGTTAAGCCTCTTCTATCATTTCCATAACTTTTCATTGATAAATAGTGTATTCGCTGTATTGCCGGGACTACTTTTAAAACCATCCACGCTAGAACAACGGTGTTTGCGTTGCTAATATCTGTGTTTTGTCTTAAGGGTGCGTGAGCGTAGGTGTAATTTTGGACCATTCCCAAGGGATTGTCCTTTAATGTTCACCCTTTAGAGAATATGGATATCGTTAAGGGATGTCTCCTCTATTAACTACAATGTATTTTTGAAAACAAAAGTGCCCATGCTGCATGGCATGATCGAAGTTTGAAACATGTACGTTTGGAACATATAGTATATTCGCGTTAATGATATTCAATGTTTTCTATATTGCCGTGAGGATGGGGTACTTTGGGGCACATCCCACAGGATTGGAATTTAATGTGCATCCTCTCACTGAATAGATATTGTGAAGCAATGCTTCTTCTATCATTTCCACGACATTCATCGATATAAAAGTGTGTAGCTGTATTGCCGGAACTACTTCTAAAACCATGTACCAAAGAACGTCAGTATTTGCGTTCATAGTATCCGTGTGTTGTAATTACGGGGCTTGAGAGGAGGTGTAATTTTGGACACTTCCCAAGGGATTGCTTTGAAATGTTCACCCTTTTGACAATAAAGTTAAGGTAGAGCAATTTTTTCTTCTTTTAATTATATTGCATTTCTTGAAAACAATAGGGCACTTGCTGTACAACCGTTGGAAAATTGGAACATATTCGTGCTAAATGATAGTGCATGTTTCCTATATTGCCCTGGGGGTTGGATGATTTGAACACATCCCACTCGGTGGCCTTTGAGTGTGCACCCCTTTGACTATATGAATATTGTAAAGCAGTGTCTCTACCATTTAAAAATCATGAAAAGTAAAGTGTTTTAATTTACAACCCGGCAAAACGACTTTCTACGTGCATGTACAACTGAATTTGCTTTGGCATATAATGCATGTTTTGTTAACCTGTTTTGGGACCACGAAGGTCAAGGTATGGGTGATTTGGGCACTTCCCAAGGGCTTGCGTTTGAATGTCCAACTTTTTGACAATATAGATATTGTAAAGCAACGTCTCCTGTATTACCTGAATTGCATTTTACGAAAATAAAAGAGTATGTGCTAGACAGGCGGAAGAACTTTTCAGAGGCATGTACCCATGGAACATTTTTTTCGCTGTTGTATATACTGCATGTTTTTCATTGCCTTTAGGATTTCACCTTTTCATCTTATAGATATTGTAGAACAATAATTCTTCTATAACTTCCACTGAAATTTAATGGAAATGAAACGAAAAGGACGTTATAGAGGGTTATAGAGGGTGTATTCACGTGTATATACTGTGTTTTGTACCGGGCTGTGAGGGTATAGGGATAAATTCGGGTACCTCCCTCCGAGTCGCTTTGACTCATGTGCACCACTTTTTAAAGATATACTTTCATAGAAATAGTCTTTGCTAGACGGCCAAACGACTTTAAAAAAAAAAATCTTGTACGCTTAGAACAACGGAAATCGCGTTGGTTGATGCATGTTTTGCAAATGGCCGTGGGGATATGATCGATAGGGGTAACTTTGGTCACTACCCACAGAGTTTCCTTTGACTGTGCTATCTTCAATATCTCAAAACCCTCAAGGGTGCAAGAGCTGAATCATCCAGATTCGAATAAGCACCTCTCCAAATAGAGTTCATTAATTACAAAATTGGACAAGTTATAGATGTTGACAGTTGTTTATATTATTTGATTCTACGTAATTAATGGATAAGCTATCATTATCTTTCTGATAACAAACTATTATTCGCTTAAAATTATTCATGCTAGGTTTCTAATGCTGAAAAGTTTGTTTTGGTGAAGAGAAACTGAAATGTCACATTTGAACACTCTTGATATGCTCATATCGGGCACTTTGGTGCATTTGAATATTCCGTTGGCTCGGTACCCTTTGCATATTATGCAAATGAGGCCCAGATTATGTACATGGAATTGTTTGCATCGCACTAAGTGACATTGCAAACATATGTTTCAACACTTTCGGTGTTCCAATCTGAAACCTAGAGGCATAGTTTTCATGGAAACACTGTATTTTAATCATTATTGGAGCTAATTTGCATATTATGCAAATAAGGCCCAGAATATGTACATGGAAATGTTTGCATCGCACTAACTTACATTGCAAACATATGTTTCAACACTTTGGGTGTTCCAATCTGAAACCTAGAAGCATAGTTTTCATGGAAACACTGTATTTTTATCATTATTGGAGCTAATTTGCATATTATGCAAATGAGGCCCAGAATATGTACATAGACATGTTTGCATCGCACTAACTGACATTGAAAACATAAGTTTCAACACTTTCGGTGTTTCAATCTGAAACCTAGAAGCATAGTTTTCATGGAAACACTGTATTTTTATCATTATGGGAGCTAATTTGCATATTATGCAAATGAGGCCCAGATCATGTCCATGGAAATGTTTGCATCGCACTAGCTGACATTGTAAACATATGTTAAAATACTTTCGGTTTTCCAATCTGAAACCTAGAAGCATAGTTTTCATGGAAACACTGTATTTTTATCATTATGGAGCTAATTTGCATATTATGCAAATTTAGCCACTTTACCCCATTGGATTTCTTGGGACTTTTAGTATGGTGTTTAGGAGCCCATAACAAGTTGCACTGCAGTGGAATTCATACTGTTGCAATTAGTGGTGGGTGAAACCCTATTTTGACTGGACTAACACCCTTTAAGGGTTGTTAAATGCAAAAAATGTGAACAATAGTTATAATAAGAGTGTTTCCAAACTAAACCGTCTGCAGTTACGGTTAACTGAAAAAAAATACTGACATCTCCTTATATTGTAGGCTTTATTGCAAAATTTTATATGGTAGGATGTTTTGTGACACAACAGACCTGCACATATCTGCATCAAATGTGATATCGTGAACATTTTTGAAATCATTGCTCCCAAAGGTAAACAGGACCTTTAACATTAATATAAGATATAACACCATTTGCTGCAGAGCTCTTGACCGTAGATATGAGACAATGCACCAGAGCCATATATCATACAACTTCAGGACTGCTTTGACCTCATACGTAATAACATGCTGTTTTCAGCAGCAATCGTGTTTCTTATATGGTTCGATTGGTAAACTCAGCATGCATGTAGCTGTCATCAACAGCATGGCACTGCTCGTTGTTGTAGAGTCATGCACTTCACCTTCCCCCATGTTCGTCAGTAGCCCTCATTGGAATAGCTTATCTTTGAATAGTGTGGAAATCTCTTCTTTAGGATCTCGACGGTGATTCTGTGATCAGCTTGTCCGAAGCCCTGTGGAAGGAAACAAATACAAGAACTTTACAACCACCATTGAATATACATTACCACACTTGACTGCTTGTCTAATCCATCTCCAGATAGAATTTAGTGTTACATCCATAAACATCATGTAATCATGAGTAATCTTACTTTTCATCATAAGTGATGGTATAATATTTCACTGCAATTGCTCTACTGAAATCATCATTAGGGTTCCTCTAGAGAATGAAGTCCAGGTTAGTTAATATTTGTAAGACTTCATGCAATATCTTTTTTCCCCCTGTGTTTAAAAAATATGGTGAACAGAAAATATGTTTGGGATGCACTGCTTCCTTTCAAAACAGTGGAGATGTAGACATTACTAAAAACAGAACCAGAATGCTTTGATGTTTGCAGGCAACAGTATTATGTACATATTTTGATGTGATTTTTCAATAGGTACTGATTACAAGGTCTGGCGCACATGTAAATAGACAACAACAATCAATGTGGTTCAACTGTGCATTTCCCCGTCACCTGTCCAGCAGCATCACAGCCTGGTTGTGATTGCTTTCTTCTTTTCTAAGTTCTATGTGCTGTCATTGTATTCCACTTAGCTTTGCGAGATATATCAATGTTATTGACATTCCACCTAAGGTGCTTTAAAATGATATCTTTAATTGCTATTTCTTTGTTAGATCGTAACACTGTTATTGATTACATCTCTGCTATGGTTACAGTAGTTTCTTCCAGTAGGATATTAGTAGAGAAGCTAGTTGAGTCAACCTCAATTTGTTTTCAACAGTGTCTGGTGAACAAACCTGTGAGGCAAATGAAGAGTTGCCATCATCACTGCTAAAGCTTACTACTGTGATGTACAGCTGAATTCTTATGCAAAAAAAAAACAACAACAACACAAAAAACAATTGTTTTGACCATGTAAAGTAGCCCGAGGTATGAACATTATTTGATAAAGTGTCAGGTGTGATGTACAAAAATAACGTTCGGTCCTTATTTCCTCTGCAAACCAATATGTAGCGTAGCTAGACAGCTACAAACTTACCATGGAATAACCATAGACCAGAATGGTCTTAGCTGCATTATTGTGTTCAATTCTCCCTCCACCTGGACAGCTACAGGTAATACCTCCTTTTTCCAGGGCAGGGGTGACTTCATCGAATATGTCCGCTGTGTGAGAAAGATCTTAGATAATTAGCTTTAGACTCGAATTTGAAACACTATTCATTATTGATCTTTGAGAGTCAGAGTGTATTGCATCATATTCTGTCTGGGAGGACGTAACTTTAGTGAAATACAGTACACAATTAAACACAATCACATTTAAATTTTGTTTCCTAGCTAGACTAAGAAATCGTTATGTCACTGACACTGACATTGTCAGTGAAAGATATGCTTCTGCATGCTTGTATGTTGTAATGTATGAACATTAAATCTATTTTCATGTGTTCACTTTACTAGTTTAGACTAATTTTTGCTCTTAATAAGTCTTAGCATGTGAATACCAGGTAATTGAATTCACCACACATACTGATTACAGCTGAATTTTTGTATCATATGAATGCTAACATGCAAGACATCTGACTCTGAGAATTTACAACTGACACACACACATTTACAGACTTACACTAACTACGACCAGCGGCGCGGTCTCCGGGGCTAAAGCCCCCGTTCCACTATCACGATTTTGGACCCCGATCTGTCCCGATCTAGCAGATCGGGAGAGAGCGGCAAGAGCGTACGCAGATCGGAAGCATCGTAGCAGCAGCGTGTGGAGGTCGGGGTTGGAGCGGGCATTTTTTCAGATCGGGAAGAAATTTTGAACCGGTTCAAAATTTCTTCCCGATCTCCCCGATCAAAATTGACATATTTTTAATCGTACGGCAAGCGGGGAGAGCGTAGTGACAGCGTAAACGCAGCGGGGAGAGTGTAGTGACGGCGTAAACGCAGCGGGATGAGCGTAACAAGGTCTTTCTGAGCGTAGTAACATCTGCACAAGAACGGGAAGTAATTTTAGCTGTAATTTTCGAAGAAGAAGAAGAGATGAAGAAAAAGAAGAGAAGAAAGCAGCGAAGCAGCCCCAAAAGGCGAAGAAAGAGAGACTCCACGTGATGCTGAAAGAGGAGGAAGAGGACATAGCAGAATTCAGTAGAATATGAAATCATCTACAACTGGAGGAAGACGGACTATAAAAGCAAGGACATCAAGAAAAAGCCTTGGAAAAATCAGCACGTCTTTGTTTATACAATGCATTGCTGCAAAAGAACCGTGAGTTAAGGAGCCTCTTCGAGGTCCACAGTATATTTCTTCGGTTCTGCATGCTAATAAAAGTTGACTGACTGCAGACCGACAGTCGAATCGGGGTACATCGGGGCACATCGGGCACTTTTCAGCTCTCTGAACGGGGTAAGAGCGTGATAAGATCGTATAGATCGTTCGGAGCGTAGATGCAGCGTGCATCGATCGGATAACATCGGCAACATCGCACTAACAGCGTAGCTACATCGTTCTAAAGCGTACCGGCAGCGGCAGAGATCGTAATGTCTCATTCCCGATCATCGTAGTAAGAGCGTAGCAAGCACTTGGTAGTCGTAACTGCAGCGTACTTAGAGCGTTCTAACATCGTACTGTGTCCAGATCGGCTGAGGTTTTACCCGATCCTTCCCGACCTGAGAAAATTGTCAAATCGTAGCGAGAACGGCATAGTGGAACGGGGGCTTAAGCAGCCCCATACGCGTAGCGTAATGGGGCTGCTGCACGCTGGTCGTAGTTAGACTTACATATTCGGCTATCCTAAGTTAATTTTTATGCTAATTGTAATAATATGTTGGACAAAGCCAAAAGGATGCTCAACCATAAGATTGCTTGCGGATGCTCTCAGTATGATTAATAATAAGTACTGAACTATACACACTATACATAACTGGCCCAGGCCAGTCGCTGTAATTAAGTGTAAGTACTAGCGACAGGCTGTATTCGCACAGCGATGTCAGCGTATTTACACTAACAACAGCGTCTGATATGGTCGGGCTAGGGTTCCCTTACATCTTACCGTGATAACCACATCGCCCGTATCCTCGCACGATGTACTTTTTCTTGTTTCCTGATTTGAGCTGAATCAAAATGTACTTGAACTTTCCTGATTGATCAATATCTACATCGTCAACACTTTCCAGTACCGACATGATTATGCGTTTCTTGTCCTCTCTCGCTACTACGTACTAGGTACTACACAAGTTGCTCTAAACGTCTGCAAAGGAGGTGATATATATCTCCAGCTGTCGACAGCTTCTATACTCTTATGATCACAACGTGCAACAATGTGTACGGGACTAAGGAATTATTCCACAGCAGACCAGTGTGCGTGCCAAGCATGGCTTGACGGAGATAGCCTCCGTAAAAGGCCCTCCGCAAGAGGAACAAACAGAGGGTCGATACATCCTGCGTTCATTACTACCCGCCGCCAACGACAAGCCAGCTGTAGGCAGCTGTCTAGAAACAGCGCGAAGGCCTTTGAAAAAAAATAGGGAGTATAGAATCCTACTATTTGATTCTAAATGTACAAAACTAACAACAAAGTCACCGCAGGATTGAGTGTCGTGGGAGAATGATGCGAAGTCTGCATACTGGTTGTAGAAGCGACCTACATAGATAGAAATGATTCACGTCAGCCATGACTGGCAAAGAAGATAGGAGAGCTCAAATGACCCTCAAATTAGAAGTCACTACCACTTTTTTTTTTTTTCATGCCACTGTCTTTTCAGAAATGAAAAGTAAAAAAAAATCGTTATTCAATTACAATTTAGGTCCTACTGTAGAAATGGGAAACATCGGTTTGAATTCTGGGGCCCGTTGCATAAAAGTTACTATTAAGGTAACTTTGCCATCCAATGGTAACTACCATGGCAACAATACTCAACAGCCAATCAAAAGCAAGACTACAATGGCAACAATACTCAACAGCCAATCAAAATCAAGAATTCCATGGAAGTTACCATTGGATGGCAAAGTTACTATTGCGGTAACTTTGCCATCCAGTGGTAACTACCATGGTAACAATACTCTGCAGCCAATCAAAATCAAGAATTCCATGGAAGTTACCACTGGATGGCAAAGATACCATAATAGTAACTTTTATGCAACGGGCCCCTGATTTGTTGATCTACTAAAATTCCGCGGGTTACTTCGCTGAGTCTTACTCACTGCGCCCCTTCTCCCACGAATACATATTATGTGAATGCCTACAATAAAGGGGAAATCCCGTCCAAATATAAGTTAATCTGATAGAAAGAGTAAAATACTAGGCCTGCAAGTTTAACGGTATATTTTTGATCGAAATCGGACGAAAAATAAGGAAGTTATGACATTTTGAAGTTTCATTATTTTGGGGGAAACAGTTCTTTAACAGTCCATTTATAATACAAGTTAATGGCAAAGTGAGCACTATATAGTTTATACATAAAATTTTGAAATTTCCCATTTTCATTTTCATTCAAACGCAATTATGCCCGAGGCTCAAATCCTCGTATATCTAACTGATCACTATTCTGAAGTTATTCAACCAGGAATAACATCATGTTTCAGACTTCAATGACAGAAACATTGAATTATCGTCATTTTTTTTTGTATATACAATCAATGGAAAATCGTAAGGGTATGACATGGTTAGCTCACTCATTTGCATATTCATATTCACTGTACAAGAACTGTTTTGCAGAAATATGCAAAACTTCAAAATATCATAACTTCCTTATTTTTCATCTGATTTCAGTCATAATAACATTTTTACAGTTGAATTCTTAAGATTTTACTGTTTTTTTTTATCAGACTAACTTATATCTGGACTGGATTTCCTTTAATGTGTAAAACAACTATATATGATATTCATGGGTAAAGTTGCTTACAAAATAGAGCGAACGTAAAATACAACTACATTATCAGAGTGCTTGTGTTTCATTTCCGCTGATTGAGAACTCTCAAAAGCACTTAATTAGACGGAATGTTTATATTAATCAACTCGTATCTCTCTCATACTTATACAGTGGCGTATCTAGGGGGGGGCAAGGGGGGCACGTGCCCCGGGCGCCACTCCTTGGGGGCGCAAAAAAAAAAGAAAAAAAAACGAAGAAGAAGAAAAAAAAAGAAAAAAAAAGAAAAGAAGAAGAAGAAGAAGAAACTCACCGGAAAGGGGGGGGGGGGGGAGAAGAATGGTGGGGGGGGGGGGGGGGGCAGAAAACCAAATCAAAAAAAGATAAAAACAAAACATAACGATGACTCGGACAAAATGACAATGTTTATTGTGTTCACACAAGAATTCCATGTTATGTAAGCTGAAATACAATTTTCGGCTCGCTCGCTGCGCTCGCTCTCTAAATTTTAAATAGAAGAAGAAGGTAAGAACAAAATGTGATGATGAAGCGGACAAAATGACAATGTCTATTATGTTCACACATGTCATTTTATATTTAGCAGACAAAATGTTTCACTGAGCAGCGGCTGCAATTTCTTTCGTTCTGAAGCGATCGCCAATTGGATCAAAAGAAGGCGCCAACGGTTCCGAACATACGGGGGGGGGGGGGGGCGCCAAAAAAATCAAACAAGATAAGAACAAAACGTAATGATGACGTGGAAATATACACATTTCGGCTCACTCGCTCGTACTAATTTAGAGTATTTCTTCAAGCCCTCAGTTTGTTGGTAAAAATCGTTATCTATAAGGCCGTCACTATATCTTGATTAGAATTGTAAGATTTGATAAGTAAAAAATGACAAGAGTTCCATGTTTTGTAAGCTGAAATACAAAAATTTTCGGCTCGCTCGCTGCGCTCGCTCGCCAAAATTTATCAAAACAAAAAGGAGATAAGAACAAAACGTGATGATGATGACGCGGAAATATACAGATTTCGGCTCACTCGCTCGTACTAATGTAGAGTATTTCTTCAATTCCTTAGTTTGTTGGTAAAAATCGTTATCTATAAGGCCGTCACTATACATTGTATCTTGATTAGAATTGTAAGATTTGATAAGCAAAAAATGACAAGAGTTCCATGTTTTGTAAGCTGAAATACAAAAATTTTCGGCTCACTCGCTGCGCTCGCTCGCCAAAACTTATCAAAACAAAAAGGAGATAAGAACAAAACGTGATGATGACGCGGAAATATACAAATTTCGGCTCACTCGCTCGTACTAATTCAGAGTATTTTTTCAAGTCTTCAGTTTGTTAGTAAAAATCGTTATCTATAAGGCCGTCACTATACATTGTATTTTGATTAGAATTGTAAGATTTGATAAGCAAAACATGACAATTAAGAGTTCCATGTTTTGTAAGCTGAAATACAAAAATTTTCGGCTCGCTCGCTGCGCTCGCTCGCCAAAATTTATCAAAATTAAAAAGGAGATAAGAACAAAACGTGATGATGACGCGGAAATAAACAAATTTCGGCTCACTCGCGCGTACATGGGGGGGGGGGGGGGCATTTCATGAAGCAATTTGTCAGATATTTCGTCTGACAAACTGTTAAAAGCTACTGAAATCCTTGCTTCTGATTGGCTGAAAGCAAATTTTGTCCGACAAGTTGTCGGACAAAATGCTTCATGAAATGCCCCTCTGGTTTAGAATATTTTTTAAGTACTCAGTTTGTTGGTATAGATAAATCGTTATCTATAAGGCCGTCACTATCTTGATTAGAATTGTACGATTTGATAAGCAAAAAATGACAAGAATTCCATGTTTTGTCAGCTGAAATACACAAATTTTCGGCTCGCTCGCCAAAATTTATCAAAATTCATTACATTTAAATCACCCTCAAAAGACCCCTTTTGAGGGCTTGAAAAACATATCATGTGGACTTTGCTTAAAGTCTCTACCGGGATGGGGTTGGGGTTGAACACTAGTCTTTTTCAGAAATTAGGGGCGCAATTTTCGAGCTTGCCCCGGGCGCCGTTTTCCCTAGATACGCCACTGTACTTATATCATAGTTTGTTCCCTTTACACTAAATGGTTGCATCAATCACAAACGTAAGCCGAAATAAAGCACAATGAAAACAACCGTATATATCGCGATATTACATGGGGCGTCATCGTGAGTTCGCGTAGCAGGGCCCCGTTGGATGAAAACGCCTTTAAAACTATAAACTTATTATAACACAGAAAAGCAACGATGTCTGAAAAGCAGACCAGCAATGATTTTCACAAGTGCGATTGAGTTCAGCAATGTTGTTCACAGTCAAGAGGTTATGGAACTCCCTGTTCCGTAGTTCAATACTCGTAAAGGCCCTGTCACACCTTTCCGGGCAAGCCTTCCATGTCATTTGCGGAGAGCAATTTTTGCTATCCGGAAATCCCGCAGATAGCCCGCACATGACAGTACCTAGCACGTATCTCACCCGTAGTCGCCCGGAAGCGCGCACGCAAATCCTTTTTACCCACATCCATGTTTAGGCCCTGTCATGGGCCTACTGCCTTTCCGGGCAAGCTACGGGGGCTTGTTGCGTGTGGGGATTTTCCAGCATACCGGACAATGTTATTTCTGAGGGCGGACAAGGATTTGGGCGAGTTTTGCATGATATTGATAGTACAGTACTTGCTGGACGCGTGCTACAGTTCTACGATACTTGCGGTTATTCTGTGTGACCTGCGTGTCAGGCGCGTGGGGGCTGACAACTCAGTGCAGGAATAATTCCTCTGAAGGAATACTAATTTGGTAGAGGTCCAGGAGAATGTCTTGATCCTGGCCGCAGCCGACTCTCAGCTAACCAGCAGAAAGGAGCAGTATCTGACCCTCAACATTCAAGCGGGTTAACTGCCTGTGAATTGCGGCAACTAGGCCTATAAGGCCTACTGGTCTCCTGGTGTTCTGCGTGGACCTCTGCTGGCAATCCCTGTGAGTCACCCGGAAAAAGTTTTGAGCAAGCTCAAAACTCAGACTGCGGGTAAATTGGACTTGCGTGCGTAACTACGGGCGACTACGTGCCAGGTATACCTACTGTCACTGTGCAGGCCATCTGCGGGAACCTCCGGGTAGCAAAACTTATTCCCCGCAAGTCACAAGCAAGGCTTGCCGGAAAGGTGCAGATATCCACGCAGAACACCAGTAGAAGGGCCGTATAGGAAGATGCGTTCCCAAGTCCGATTTACCCGCGGCCAAATTTTGAGCACGACCAAAACTTTTTTTTTTTTCCGGATGAGTCGCGGGGATTGACCGCAGAGGTCCATGCAGAACAAGTCACAGGCAGTTGACCCGCTTGAAGTACGTAAAAAGTTGCCCGTGGATCGATGCTTAGGCGCCGGAAGCGCGTGTCATCTGCGGTTATTCTACGAGCATAATACGGGTGTTTTGTTTGTTTGTTTGTTTGTTTGTTGTTTGGCAAGGAACGATGTCGAAACTGCCAATATCCGTGTAGCTGGTAAGTTCTGCGGGCGTGGAGCGAACTATACGAGCAAATTGCGTGCATGCTGAGGGTTAGATACTGCCTTTCTGCTGGTTAGTTGAGAGTCGATTGCGGCCAAGATGACATTCGATGGGACTTCTGCCATATCAAATTCCTTCAGAGGGATTATTTCACCCAGTTGACACTCGGGTCACACGGAATGCACGCAAGTAGAACGTAATTAGCAAGGGTCCAACAGGTAAGACGCATGCAAAACTCGCCCAAATCTTTGTGTGCCCGCAAAAATTGTCCTACGTGCTGGAAAATCCCCACTCGCAACAAGCCCGCGTAGTTTGCCCAGAAAGGTGTGACAGGTGTGACGCGTGCTACTTACCTGCTACTTGCGTGTATTCCGTGTAACCTGCGTGAGAGCTTCGACACAGATCCGTTTTCAGTTTACGAGCGACATACGGGGAGTGTGAAGTACCTGCGTGGGAGTTGCCTGCGAGGTGCTGCTAAGGGCCTCCTAGCTTATACCAGTTTTCTGCGTGTACTTCTGCAGGCAAACCTCCTCGACTCACCCTGAACAAATTTTGAGCATGCTCACAAGGCCTTGTCACACCGTGTCTGAGGACGCCTTGTGGGTTGACTTGCGGGGAAAAATATTTTGCACCCAGAGCTCCTCGCAGTGGGCCCGCACCTGACAGAAGGCTACCTAGCATGTAGTTGCTTGGAGGTGCACACTCAAGCAGGGGCGTCACCAGCTTTTTTTCAAGGGGGGTGCGTTTTGACCCTAATGTAACAAGATTTTTTTTTTTTTTTTTTTTTTTGACAGACATTTGGAATATAGGAAGCTCTCAATCCCTAGACTTTTACTGTTGTAAAGGGAAACCAAGCGTGGAAAGGGCACCGGCGTAGCTAGGATTTCATATTTTACAGTAAAAAAACTACCATTTGGAGCTATATTTTTTCGCTTTGGAAATAAAGGGGGAGGGCACACCGGGAGCAACTGCCGGCAATTACTGGCAGTAACATCAGGAGAAAGGCATAACAATTAAATGCGAGCGAGCGGAGCGAGCGAGCTTGAATATTTTGACATTTTACAGTAAAAAAAAAGAACCTGCCGTTTGTTGCTATATTTTTCCGCTTTGGAAATAAAGGGAGGGGCGCACCGGGCGGAACTGCTGGCAATTACTGGCAGCAACATCAGGTGAATTGCATAACGATTAAATGCGAGCGAGCGAAGAGAGCGAGCTTAAAATGTTACATTTTACAGTCCAAAAACTGCCGTTCTTAGCCATATTTTTTTCGTTTTGGAAATTAAGGGAGGGGGGCGCACCGGGCGGAACTGCTGGCAATTACTGGCAGCAACATCAGGTGAATTACATAACGATTAAATGCGAGCGAGGTTGAAAATTTTACATTTTACAGTCCAAAAAAAAACTGCCGTTCTTAGCCATATTTTTTTCGCTTTGGAAATCAAGGGAGGGCGGCGCACCGGACGGAACTGCTGGCAATTACTGGCAGCAACATCAGGTGAATTGCATAACGATTCAATCAATGCAAGCGAGCGAAGAGAGCGAGCTTGAAAATTTTGACATTTTACAGTAGAAAAACTGTCGTTTGTAGCTATATTTTTTCGCTTTGGAAATTAAGGGGGGGGGGCACCGGGCGCAACTGCAGACAATTACTGGCAGTACCTAACATCAGGGGAATTGCATAAAGATTAAATTTAATGCGAGCGAGCGAAGAGAGCGAGCTTGAAAATTTTACATTTTACAGTAGAAAAACTGCCGTTTGTAGCTATATTTTTTTTCGCTTTGGAAATTAAGAGGGGGGGGGGGTGCGCCGGGCGCAACTGCAGACAATTGCTGGCAGTAACATCAGGGGGATTGCATAAAGATTAAATATTCTATGCGAGCGAGCGAAGAGAGCGAACTTGAAAATGTTACATACTGTCCAAAAACTGCCGTTCTTGGCCATATTTTTTCGCTTTGGAAATAAAGGGAGGGGCGCTCCGGGCGGATTTGCTGGCAATTACTGGCAGCAACATCAGGTGAATAGCATAACGATTAAATGCGAGCGAGCTTGAAAATTTTACATTTTACAGTCCAAAAACTGCCGTTCTTAGCCATATTTTTTCGCTGTGGAAATTAAGGGGGTGGAGCGCATGCCACCGGGCGCAACTGCTGGCAATCACTGGCAGCAACATCAGGTGAATTGCATAACGATTCAATGCGAGCGAGCGAAGAGAGCGAGCTTGAAAATTTTGACATTTTACAGTAGAAAAACTGCTGTTTGTAGCTATATTTTTTCGCTTTGGAAATCAAGGGGGGGGGGAACCGGGCGGAACTGCAGACAATTACTGGCAGTAATATCAGGAGAATTGTATGAAGATTAAATGCGAGCGAGCGAAGAGAGCGAGCTTGAAAATGTTACATTTTACAGTCCAAAAACTGCCGTTCTTAGCCATATTTTTTTTCGCTTTGGAAATTAAGGGAGGGGGCGCACCGGGCGGAACTGCTGGCAATTACTGGCAGCAACATCAGGTGAATTGCATAACGATTAAATGCGAGCGAGCTTGAAAATTTTACATTTTATAGTCCAAAAACTGCCGTTCTTAGCCATATTTTTTCGCTTTGGAAATTAAGGGGGGTGGAGCGCATGCCACCGGGCGCAACTGCTGGCAATTACTGGCAGCAACATCAGGTGAATTGCATAACGATTCAATGCGAACGAGCGAAGAGAGCGAGCTTGAAAATTTTGACATTTTACAGTAGAAAAACTGCCGTTTGTAGCTATATTTTTTGCAGTAAGGGGAGGGGGGCGCACCGGGTGGAACTGCCGGCAATTACTGGCAGCAACGTCAGGAGAATGGCATTACGACTAAATGCCAGCGAGCGAGCTTGAAAATTTTGACATTTTACAGTCCCAAAACTGCCGTGTGTAGCTATACTTTTTCGCTTTGGAAATTAAGAGGGGGCGGGGGGGGGGGGACGCCCGGTGCGCCCCTCCCCCTGGATCCGCCACTGGTAGTCAAGGATGTCGGTTTATGTTCATGACTGGGGGAGGTATGACCAGCGAGGTGGCGTCGAAGTGACCAAGTATGGGAACGATGTCCAAAATCTATGTATATCAACACTGTATAGAATACGCCCCCCCCCCCCCCCCCCCCCCCCCCCCCCCCTGGTGACGCCCATGCTCAAGTCCGATTTACCCGCAGCCAAGTTTTGAGGATGACCAAAACTTTTTCCGGGTGAGTCCCGGGGATTGCCCGCAGAGAGGTCCACGCAGAACACCAGTAGGAGGCCCGTAGTTGCCGCATATCACAGGTAGTTGACCCGTTCAAGTATACGTAAAGTTGCCCGTGGATCTATGGGCCTAATGATATGCGCCGGAAGCGCGTGTCATCTGCGGGCATTCTACGAGCATATAACACAGATGTTTTATTGGAGATTAGGAACGGTGTCGAAACTGCAAATATCCGTGTAGATGGTCATGCTGCGGGCGTGGAGTGGGTTATACGAGCAAATTGCTTGCATGCTGAGGGTCAGTTACTGCCTTTCTGCTGGTTAGTTGAGAGTCGGCTGCGGCCAAGATAATGAGATTCTGTGGGACTTCTGTCATATCAAATTCCTTAAGAGCCCCAGCTTGTCTTCTATCATTTTTGAGCCATTAAAAGGGATTTTTTTCCACCGATTGAAGCTGTAAATCTATCAAACTGGTCTTACAGTAAAAATAAAAAAAGTCGCGCAGTTTTGTCCCCAAAGTCATGATTTTCCATGTTTTTGTGAAAATGTGTCTGGTACGTTGTGATAGCAAATTAATGTTCGCCTTCAAAAGGAATATACTTTAGTTGCCAAAAAAAAAGGGGGGGGGGGCCTATTCAAGAGTAATGAGTATAATACACTGTTAGGCTATACTTATAAGAAATGACATGATAAATCTAATAGAAGGGGGCATTTAACCAGTGTGACCCCTTTTCATGGAATTACCCACATGGCTCTAGTATCAACGAATTTCATTTCTGTCATTCTAAAATCTTAATTATACAAAATATTACGCCTATTCCACACGTGTTACATAAAATGATTAGGGCCTATAAATACAAATACAATACTGATGGTATAATTATTCTCTACGATAAGTAAACCATTGCTTGTAGCATATCATTTTACCCCAAAACAATGCACACTTTCAGTCTATATAGTTTTAATTCCGGGATCAATGCAATTTACGTTTTGCACAGTGTTTCTACCTGTTTCGGCATTTTATTCAGAGGGTTATGAGATCGATCAAAGACGACGAGTATTCGTGTAGTGCCCTGCCCTGTACCAGCATCGGGTCTACGCTGTACGTCACGAACCGCTTGATGGCGGTATGTATTGCACAATGTCAGTGCCGTAATATGGCTTATTGCATGCATTTGTCTAGCCCGACCAGACGCTGTAATTACGCCGTGCGAGTACGTACAGCGACTGGGCTGTGTATAGTTAGCATTTGTCATGCTTTTCCCTACCTCAGTATCCTGCTGCATTTCATTGTGTCTGATATGCGATTTACTGATCGAATAGGGAGAATTAAGTAGTTCACCCTATGTTCTTACAATGCCCAGTATTATAGGTGATATATCATGAGTTCGACAAGTGGCGCCTTTACACTCAGCAGCTGTGCCAAAACCTGGCATACGATTATTCCGTATGTTCCCAAATCAGTGGTCTTCTTAGACGGTCCTCTCGCCGAGGCGCTGCACTGGACGGCAGGTGCAGCCTCGCTGTTTCAAGCTGGGGCTCTCAATATCAAAGAATTTTCATCATTTGAGGTAGGTTTCCTAGGCCCAATGTGTGCGACGTGCAATGAATCCTTAGAAAAGATATGGCTGATCTAATGATGTTGCACGTAACTGACTTATAGTAATGGTATGTCTTGATCTTGTGTTTGAAGCGAAAAACTGACCCAGCAAATGTCATTACTATTGGTGATTATACAGTACTACTAGATCTATAAATGAGAAGTTTTTCGCGGAATTAGACATACATGTACTTGTCGGTCAAGTAGGGTGGTAGGTATAAATGCCGAACCCCATCAATGGCGCGGCGCTCCGTTGCATGTACAGTTGAGTTTTTGCGTGAATACTTTACAACTTCCAAGTGACTGTAAGTGTGAAGCACATTTCACAATTTCACTCAGAATCTCCTCATCATGCCTCTGTTTTTGTGTTGATACAATTTAGGGGCCTATCATTTATCAAGGAAGACTATCTCTCGAGAGTGAATTGTCTTTATCAAAATAGAATTAACTCCATCAAATGAAGTTGTGAATGCTATTTTATATGTACATCATGTAATAAACATATT
The DNA here is from genome assembly GCF_040938485.1 of Diadema antillarum. Lineage (NCBI taxonomy): Eukaryota > Metazoa > Echinodermata > Echinoidea > Diadematoida > Diadematidae > Diadema > Diadema antillarum. The sequence continues at coordinate 728,127 of NW_027271857.1, read as the reverse complement.
TGATGGTGGCAGAAAATAAATATCTTTATGTGCCATGGTGGAAACCCCTACCTTGTGTGCCACATTATTCTAAGATACCAACATAGTCATGCTTTGAGAAAACATTCTGTTTTTCAAATCTATGACTTCTATACAGATTTCTGTTAAGCTGGACATGTAGTGAGCTAAGAAAAGTTGTAGAGGAAATGCTAAGCTTTGCTTTGATGAAAATTGTATGACAAATCGATGATTGATTTTCTTTGAAATGACCAGTACCGGGTAGCTACATTACTGTAAAGGTGCGACTTTTGCAGACAAAATAGTGACAGAAACATAGAATTTACACGCAAATCTATGAAGGAACACTGCTTGATAGTCAATCACCACATAAAATGCAAGAGCGAGATGAACAGAAGTGCTAGAAAAGCTTTCATTGTACTGTGGCATTTGGCGATTTATCGATTGGTTTTGGCGTGTCTGTGGGTTTGAGCAGAATATGCGAAGTTGGCACGCCATCGACGAAGTCGGACATGCGAACATGGCGCATAATAAGTTAAGCAGATTTTTTACTGTTATAGTCTCTTGGTCATAATGGTTGTTATTTCATATATGGCAGAGTTGTTCCAAAGAGGAGAAAAAAGGTGTCTTCATCATCAGTGGACAGATATGCTCCACCAAGCAAGAAATTCTGGAGGACATCATCAAGGCCAGCCACTTCCAACACTGTACACTGATCACATCTCTGCCTGAGTCACTCCACCAGCACCTGACAGAGGATGGGGTGTCTGGGGCTGGGGAGGGGAATGACTTCTCTCATTTCCGTGACATCGAAAGTAGAATGCGAGGATGGATGCGACACAAGGTATCTATATAAGAAAGAGTTTACGGCTTTGACGTTATGTCAGTGTAATAACTGTCATGCAATTTTATTACATTTCACAATGAACATGCAGCAGAGTGAATTTCAGCTGCTCTCTCTCTCTCTCTCCAGATCTATCTCCCACACCTTCAAGATATCTCATGAAATCAATGCAAAGAAAGCTGTCTGCCATACAATTGCCCAGTTCAATTTAGTTTGATTCAAACGTAAATTGTTTTGAATAGACATAAGCTTCTTTTCAAAGTTATTTAAAGAATATGCCTTTCTGTAGATTTTGATCGCCTGTACACAAAATGCTCAATAGCTACTGCATTCCTCTGTGAATGTGAATTCCGTTTATTCTTGATAGTTAAAAAAAAAAACACATGCTTTTTAAGGTTACTGGTAAAAACATTTTGTCAGGAGTTTGATGCAAGGTCATGTAAAAGTATCTTCTTGGGAAAAAACACATACACATATGCAAAGCATTATTGTGACAGGTTTTGATTTGATAGATTTTCAAATCATAACTCATCAGAAATTCTATCTTGTATTTAATCATTGAACTGTTTTATTTTATGCCATCATCTATATTACATCCAGTCAACCATCTATGAAGCCGATGTGGTACATGTTCCTCTCTCAGTGGCCTGTGTGTCGCCAACCTTATTCTTCTTGCCATCGTTCACCAGTCTCTTCCCCCTACTGGATACAGACATGCCTGTCATCAAAGCACATCAAGAAAACTTAGTAATGATGTTATTTTGATGACCTTAGCTTGTAATATATTTTTGTGTTTGTTGGTTAACTTCATTGAGCTGATTTACAACATTTAGTAACAGTATGTGAATTGCAAGTGCATCTCGTAATGATGGGGAAAAGTGATCACCATACTTTCCTATTCATTAAATGAAATATCAAATATCAAGTGAAATGTCAGTTTACCATACTCTCCTCAATTAGAGAGGTAATTCTCATGCGTGTTTGTGCACTACAGAGGGTGTGATTTTTTTAAGGGAACAGGTTACATATCGTCGCTGGGGTGACAAGACCTTGTATCTGCAATTTTGGTGATTAAGACTCTTTTGCATTAATGGTCAGATAATCATTTAAGTGATGTCCTGTAAAAATCCTAGCTGTCTTACCCCAAAAATGAAGCCACCTCAGCATATCAAAAGAATGTCTATCCCATTGGATACAGTGCTTTTGCTGCCATGGTTTTTTTTTGTTTTTTTTTTGACTCTTCTGAACATTTGACATTTTGCAGATACGAGGTCTTGTCATGTGTTAGAATAATGGAATAGCTTCTTGATTATCTCAATAAGATGTGTAAATCAAAGCAAACTGTGTTTGTCAATATGTCTTAGATTTCAGACTGTTTAAATTGCACTATTCGACTATTTCATCTGCACATTATGCAATATCCTGAAATGTGCTGTGCAGAAGCATCAGAAACTCTTCCAGCAGATTAAAGCCTTGTTTTTACTTGTGATAAAATCACTCAAATTCATATTCCATTAATATTTCCACCTAAAAATAAAAAAAGAAAAAGAAAAAGAAAAAGGATTACCTGAGAGAAGAGTAAAGTTTGTCAGGGACTAACTGGACCTAGCAACAGCCAGTGATGCAGCATGCAATATAATTGGATTTACGCAAAATGTACTGGTATTTACAGTAAATGCATATTATCAGCTGGGAAAATAATTGTTAGCCAGGTTGTCTGGATAACACACATATGAATTAGCATGGTGATCTTTTTAAAACGTGTATGCTGCACTGATTCTCTATCACAGTGTCCTAGGGGACTGGCCCAACTCCTTTCTTATACTTATATTGAATAACATATCTGCTAAATGTATTACAGTGTAACTACACACTTCTGTTAGGAAACGCTCAAAGGGGTTGTTGTAGTTACTATGTGATTATAACAGCAAAATTTGTGTCCACAAGAGCAGTCTTTGTGTATGTTGTAGTAGTAGGGGTAAAAAGATGCCATTTTGGAGCATATTAGGTTGTAGATCAAAAGTCAAGAGGCTAAGAAGTTGGGATATCAAGTCACTATTCCATTAGAATTTCAAGGCATAGTTTTGTCCTTGTGGCTTTACTGTATTTTGAGGGATATTTTCATCATGAAAATTGTGCTCATATGCAGAAATGAACTGCATGATCACATGTACAATGAAGATGATTCACAACACGTTTGTCACCTCATTATTTCCTTGTACAATGCTTTCTGTGGACTTTCTGTCTTGTAATTGTCAATTTAGAGCATTTGAAACAAGTAGCTATTTGCAAATAGAAGCCTTCACAGTTGAATGATTTGCATTTGTACTTGCACTAGATTCAATTTCAAAATTCTTGGACAAGAAGATATTCAATATTATTTTCTCATTAATGTTCTTGTCAGGAATATATCAATGTAAATGACAAAAATGCCTTTTAGGCAGAACTAAAATGGGAGTGGGGCAAGTATGGTATATACTGTAACTTATCACATATTATTTGATATTCTGGAAAAGTTGTATATAGGCCTAAGTAGCTTCATTTTAACTATTTCTGTAGACTGATAAAATATGTTGATGTTTGCATAATGATTGATGTCTAATCCCTGTCAATGTAGGTAGAAAGAAAGTCCCCTGAGAGCCTGACAGATGTTGACATTGGCATTCTTCCAACTGAGCTCCAGGATGATCTGAAGGTTTGTGTAATATCCATATTCAACAGATCACTGTGTGTAGTCCATATGAGATGAATCACGTGTTCTTTCTGTATAATCATATTTATGATGGAGTTTTCTTTTATGCTTGCAGGAGGATGTATAAGCTTAAGAAACACTCCAAATTCAGGTTATCGGTGGAACAATGTTGTAGACAATGAAATTCCAACAGTTAGAGGCAGATATGACTTCTGCAGGTTATGTTGTTCTAAGCCTATGTCTTATAAAATTTACGCTTACATTGTTCAGAGCATGCACATCAATGATAATGATGTATCATCAGATATCTTCTCAGATACTATACAAATATACTTTGCCTAGTTTCGAGTTTCTTGTTAAAACTATGGGCAGAGGTGACTCCAAACTAGTACTATTCACTGAGGGGCGCAGCCCCGAAGTGAAATAGTACTAGTTTGGAGTCACCGAGGCCCATAGTTTTAACAAGAAACTTGAAACTAGGCAAAGTATATTTGTTTTATATTTTGGATCAAAAATTTGAATAAAAAGTGAAAATCATTATAGACCGTCTATAGGCTTAGCCGCACTGCGGCGGCAGCGCAGCGCCTGCAAGACGCAACAGTGCGAGAGATCGGAAATTGAAAAACGTAGTAGCCGTGGCACCGCCAGAGTTGCCCGTCGCATGTATCCAAGCGCTCGTATGGCCGCTGCAAACCTGAACACTAGAATTTGGGACCGGACGCTGACGGGTACACTTGATTGTAAAGAAGGGTGATTGTGACATCATTTTGCAAATAGTATACTATTTGCAAAATGTCGTCATAACAGTGACGTCATTTTGCAAATAGTACTTCATGGAGTGTCAAACACACCAACACTCTAAAATAGTTCAAAATACCTATAATCACGTGAAGCTCTTCTAACCAATCAATGGAAGACAAATTTTTGATCCAAAATATAATATGTCATATATTTGGTAAAGTTGCTACTGGCTTGAGACGAGAGACAAAAAGGCACAAAGATAGATTTTTGTGTTATAAGCTTGATAATAGTACACATCCTTTATGGATAAGTGTGTTTCTTTTCATGAGATGAACCGTCTACTTTGGTTAATGAGTGCCATCTACCAAAGTATGGGCATGAGAATTCAGACTTCAGACTATCCCTATTATAATTAACTCCTCTTCTCTGGCACAGCATTTGACCTTCCTCCTCCAATACAAAGAGGTTCAAGGACCCTTTGTCAGCATATTAAAGGCATGGTTTAACAATGTTTGCAGCTTGGTTGACATGACCTATAAGGGCCTACTTATCTTTGTGCCCCCTAAGTCTCATATTATGTAATAATGAAGCTTGGAAAAGTACAGTTTGACATGACACACTAATTGTTTCAAAACAGTCAAATCTGTAAAAGACTTGATTTACCATAATCAATCTTTCTCTTTTTTGTCTGATCCAGGCAATAGTACTGAGATAAACTATTTCATAAACAGTGTATGTCATGGTGGCTGTTATCATTGGTATCTTGAGAGTGACAGCATAATTCTGAATTCGGTTGATTGTGTTTGAGTATTGCTCAGACTTTCTTGTACAGTTAGCAAAAATTTGACTTTCTTTCTCTTTAAATTGAGTTGCCATAATACTACACAGTGGCTCTAACAGATTGAAGTCTGATGAACTACAAGTTCATCAGGAAATTGTCATCAGAACTCAAAACAAAGTTGTTTTTATAGATGAAGGAGGATATGTTGACAGTGTATTTCATGACTGTGTGCTGTACAGATGTTGGTATCTACTTTGAGCTGCCTATGTGAGACACTTGATATCAACGAAGACATCTACTGCTTGGGGCCCACCAGCAGGATAATTGCTACAGAGCTAGCCCACCTCACGTCAGCACGTAACAGGAGGAAAGTAAGCCATGCATTTGAAACTCTTTCTCATAATATAGATTCTACCAGTTCTCAAATTTACCATATTTTCATATATTATTACATCATAGCACACATAGTAGTACATTTACTGACTGTTGTTAGTACTAACTCCTTGATTCATAACCAGATAGGTTATCCCTCGTTCTTGAAGTGCATATGCAGCATACATTTCAGCTTGTCTGTTTGTCTTTCTGTCTGTCTGTTTGCATATTTGCCCTCTAAGCTCACTATCACACTTTAACCCTATTCTAACTGGGCTATTTGAGCCCAAGTTTTTACGGGGGGGGGGGGGGGGGGGGGGGGGGGTCAATTTGACCCCCCCTTCAGAGCTCGGCTGCCGATCGCATGATCGCCGCAAAATTTTGCCTGAAGATAGAGCCGGATGTCAACTACAAGACTGCATGGTCATACAATAGAAAAATATTGGTTTTCTATTTTTAGTAAATCAATTATGCAAATTTACGTATGAAATCATATTTTCACCTATAACTCCATTAAAAAGACTGAAGGATTGCTAAATTCTTGTATCAGACTTTCTCAAGACACATCGAATAATTTTCTTTTTGAAAAATAGCACAATCAAAATTAATTTCTTTTGTTTTTTATTGTTTCGTTAATTTCTTATGTATTTTTTTGTTTTTTCGACCTTTTGTTTTCTTTTGTTTTTTTTGCCAAAATTTGTTGCAGGCACTTTTTCAAGCTTATCTACATTAGAATTGATTAATTTCAATGGTTAAAAGTTGAAATAATCTAATTTATATAAATTTAACAAAAAAACACAATTTGCATTGGATTTGCACACGATATCATGAATTTGAGCCGTTTTCGGGTTGACATGCATATGCAAAACATTATGTAACTTCAGAGCGGTGTACCTGGACGTCGCAAATTTGGTCTCAAAATACGCGGGAGACTTCAATGAAAAAAATAATGAAATGACGGGGCAAAATCTTTGCGTGTTGCGGAATCGTGGCGCAAAATGTCGAGGGGGGGGGAGGTCAATTTGTTTAACCCCCCAGTTGGAATAGGGTTAAGAAAAATTCATACAGATTTTGTACATAATTGGCCTTGCCTAGGTATGCTTCTTCAGGTATAGATGCATTGACTGCATTTTTGGCAAAATCCCACATGATCAATAGTTACAATAGTGATGACGTACGAGGCTGAAAGCATCTCAGTGAACTATGGGCTGTAGTAGAATTGCTGTTAGTCTCTAATCTGTAACAAGCCATATCAGCTGTATCTGACTGATATCTACCAAGGACATCAAAGCATGTAACAAGAATACAGAGCACAAGAAATGTATGCATGCAGTCAATCATGGTCCTGTAACAACACTTGTTCCTACTTGGTGTTTCTTTTTGCAGTGGTTATTGGGGAGATTGCATTCTCAAAGCACTTATGAAATTATATCTTCACAAATCTAACTCTTGTTACATTTTTTTCTACTGACATCTAGGCAGCAACAAAGCGAGCCAGTATATTGTTTTTGGACCGTACCTTAGACTTGGTGGGACCCACTAGTCATGGCAGGGAGTCACTGGCAGATAAGATTATGGCTGTTTTACCTGCCCTCAATGGACACTCTTGTGATGTGGCTGTTGACATGTCGGACTTGTGTTCCAATGGAAGGTAAAGTGACATGATTTGCCATTCAGTTATTAAGTATTGTACTGGGAATATACATAATTTATAATATATACCAATATTCAGAATACTGTAAAATTGGAAATTTTCGCGCATTTCGCGCAATCAGAAACTAGCGCGAAAATAAAAGCATGCAAATATTTCTGCTTGCCATATGTTCCTGTGCATGATGTCTTGATTCCGCGGAATTAAAAACACGCGAAACTCTTCTCACCCGGCCAAGCGCGAAAAACTAGTCGCGCGAAAATATCCACTTTTACAGTATTGTATGAAGGAAATTTCATTTTGGGCAATGAAAAAAAAAAGGAAAAATGGGATCTAAACAGATCAATTTATGCCTGAAGTAAACATAAAGCAAAAGACACACACATCTTTGCCAAAGATAGATCGCAGAGATTATTTGTTTTTATTGTGAAAATTCTTTGAATAAACAAACTTACTATGCCCAGTGTAAAGGGAAGTATAGCAGGAGTTGTGGAAACTTCAAATTTTCATGTATAATTACATAAACTTTATACAAGAGTCAATTCTGACTAATAATGAACCCATTCACAAACAAAGCTGTGCCACACAAATTCTAGATCCACAAGTGATGTGATGTGAAATGTGCCATTGAATGTGTGTGAATTGATTATATTTAAAACTTCAAATGATGAAGAGTTTCCTATTATCTCACATAGCCAGCTGGTAACACATGCTCTCGTTGTAAAATTGTACAGCAACAACAACAAAATCAAGCCTAGACTTGAGTATTCTTGAGTTGTGCTCAATCAATAGTAAAATATGATTTGAATTTCAATGAGCTGTGCATAAGAGTAAGCAAATGAGGGAAATTATGAAGACATCTCCATATTTCAATGACTCTTTTATGAAATTATTGTGAAATGCATTTGCTGTATATTTTGCAGTGTTTCGTTTATCATCTCTCCGGTGGGAAAGTGCATACTTTCCCCTTGAAAAGGGATTCTACTGTAAGAGTATAAAAATGTACTCTTTCTCATTCCGTCAATATGTTTCTTAATTGCAAATTCAGCCACATGTAAAATTGTCTCACAATTTTGTATTCGCAAACTGTTTGTTCTCTTTAGTAACTCTCTAATTCCTGTTCTGTTTGATTATGCCGACTTGATATATGACTAGGTCTCTGTACAGATGTTTGCCAGGCTGATCGCATGAAGGGACTACAAAATATTCGTTGTGAAAGACTGTTTTAATTCAAGCAGGTGTCTACAGTGTGTTGTAATAAAAATCAATGAAATAATGTCAAAAGATGTGTAGCAGACCACACATCTGTTTTTGAACATCAAAAAAATGAATTCTGAAAAAACAAGAAGAGTACATTCATGGTTTGTCATTTTCTCTTTCATAGCAAGTACAACCCTCTAGTCTTGGCTCCAGGCTGTCTGGCCCATCCTCACCATCAACCTTCTGTGGATCTTTTAAAGGCACTCATTACAGCAAAACAAAAGGTGCTTGCTGAAGTCCAGAAATGGTGTAGTATCTCCTGCTTGCAACATATTTTATGTATTTTTCATTGTAAACTTTCTTGATAAGTTTAATGTTTTGGTAGTATATCTTGATGAAACAAAGAGGAAGTGGACAGCACAAAAAGAGTGGATGTTAGTTCACACAGTGCGATCATATCATAGCCAATCATAGCCATGCCTTTAATATTTCTGTGGCCTCTGTTTTAAAGCAACACAAATACCGTAGAAGTCTTCCTGAACCTGGTGATTCACTTAAAGGGATTGTACAGTTTTGGTTGGGACCTAATTTCAGGTTTCTAACATTTTTTTGGTGAGATAATGAGAAACCTCTTATGAAATATGAAAGAGCATGTAATTCTATGAGGAATTCAACGTTTATTTGATGAAAATTGGTTTTGAAATGGCTGAGATATCCTAAAAACAGTGATTCTAATAAAGTGTGGGACCCACACTTTATTATGATCGCTTTGTTTTACTTTGTTTTTGGATGTTTCAGTCATTCCGAACCCGATTTTCATCAAATAAACTTTGAAATCCTCTTAAAATGGTATGCTCTGTACTATATCATTAGTGTTTTCTTGGTATCTCGCAAAAAGTTAAAAGCCCAATTCTCATCTCCACCAATACTGTACTATCCCTTTAAATTAAAGTGACAATGGGATGAAATAGGATTGCCCTTAAGGGAAAAGAGAAAATTAGCAAAGATCTATTGAGAAGGCATTGAGATCATATTGCATGCATTATCTGTTTGTGAGACACTGAACTGATCATGCATACATTACTGTGAAGCAACCCAAACGACATTGAAGGGTAGGAGTGCATGCGAATGCATGCATTTTTAAAAATCCACAAACAAACTGACAACAAAATGAACAATGTTTTGGTGTGACCTAGGCACAATATCTTGATATAAACTCTATCCTGGTGGGAACTCTTTTTTGAACTCTTTTGGAATCGTTTGGATTGAATAAATCGTCAGGATGATGATATGAAAATAAACCTCTAATGCTGCTACGATGTAAACTTTCTTGAGAAGGAAGCACATGTCATGATACCAAAACAGAATTTCACAAGAGGTTTGACAAGATGCTTCTCATACAAATGAATTCACTGTAATGTTAAATTTCAAAAAAAGGGAAAATTTTCATTTAGACTACATGAATTCATTTAAAATTTATCTGTGTGTACAAGTTAAATTATTAGTTTTAGAGATGACTATACCAATGTTTTTGCAGCCTGATTCAGCTACTTCATTAAATAATCAGACCATACTCTTTTGTATGTGTTTGTGTGTGTATGCGTGTGTGCAGGAAAGTCTGATGGATGTAAATCGCAGGGTTGTTGAAACAATAACAAGGGAAAGACTGCCCTTTGACCCAGCAGCAGCCAAGATAGGTCGAATCAATGCAGACTCTTTGAGGGCACACCTTCAGCTCTTCAAGTGAGTGTCAGTTTCAGTGATTTTTGTTTTGCTTTTGATTATATTTATTCGATATTTTGCCCTCAATAGAATTTGAAGATGTATATATATTTTTTTTCATTCTTTGTTTTAATCATGAATTCAGTATCACTTCAATTGTGCTTTAACTCTGATTTTTCAGGTATAATATTGTTTATGAGATTAAAGAATATTTTCAATAAAGCTGGCTGATGGTCTGGTGTGATGTAAATTAGTTATTTTGTCTTTTATCCCTGTTTCGAGTGATGAAGACAAACTATAGGCTGGTGTCTAAAACAACTTGTGTCATATTGTATGCAGAATTATACTGTATAAATGGACATTTTTGCAGTATGGAAATTTTTTTTTGTGCATTTTGTGATACCAGAAACTAGCACAAAAATTAGAGCGTGCTTTTTGCTCGTTCAATGTACCACTATGTAGTGTCTTTATTCTGTGGAATTAAAAACAATAGAAATTCTTACTCAGCAGAGCGCGAAAAATTACTCGCCCGAAAATATCCACTGTATTAGTAAAAGTCTTGTCTGAAGTATACGGTGTCTATTATAAGTGCAGTTGCAGAGAGAAAAACAAGAGAAATGGAATTTGATTTTGACTTGTTTTTGTCCGATTAGAGGAAGCTCTTCTGCATTCAGGAATTCTAGCCCACTGCTGCAGCTTGGATTAGCGTGTGTGCACACCCTCACCAGTCCTACCCTCTCTCGCTGGGATGACCTACACACCAGTGAGAAACTCATGCTGCAGAGTTTGGGAGAAGGGAATGGTAGATCCATTGCCAGTCTCCTCTTAGACCTTCTTCAGAATCCAACCAAGCAGACAAGGTGGGTGGTGAGAATCCATTTAACCCTGACGTGCCTACAAGTTTCTTGAGTGGTCAGCCTCTACTCACTGGAGAAACATTTGGTTGTTGTATGGCGCGAGACAAATATCCTGCATACTTGGTAATTATAGAAATTAACTTCAGGGTACCGCCAGCATGCAAGTGCCTCTCAAATGGCCCTGTTTCAGATGCATTTTTATGGGATTGCATGATGGCAAAGTTGGATCCAGTCTGGACTGCATCTCTTGTCAGGCCAACACACAAACAGCATACCTACACACTTATGAGAGACTTCATGAAATGGATATGAAAGTTTCTCATAGCTACGTATCAGCAACTTTGGCCATTCTGAGATTTATGTAAAGACTTTTATGTGATGACTTCATGAAACAGAGCCCAGGTTGAGTTGGGGAGAAGCACTGCGGGTGCTGTAGAGCTTGCTGGAAACTCCACCCAGGTTATTCTTTCATCCAGGGGTATTTCCTATATGTGCGTTTGTGTGTTGGAAAGGAATTTGTCTTTCATTATTTCTGTAAACAAGAACCTAACTTGATTCTTTTGTTTTGTCTTTATACCTGAGAGCTACACAATAATGATGTTGGTGATTATGACAATATCTGATGCCTTGTAGGAGCTTCACTTTTGTCCTTTTGTTGCGTAAGTGTGGAAGCTGCACCCCAAACTAACAAAAGTGTTCTTTTGCTTTGTCTGTGTATAGGGGCTACACACTAGAGGAAGCAGTCCTTCTTATACTTTACGGTTACTCTTTGGTAGGAGATGAAGGAAATGGGAGCTTAGAAAAGGAGAGACAACTGCAGAAATTTGTCAGCCAGATGCTAACTCATGCCCCAGACAACTCAGAGTTACTAAGACTACTTGGTAAGACAATTTAGGAAGGATATAAGAAAGGTGACATACTCTAAACCGGAAGTACCGGTAGACAGACACATTGACTTAAGGTTAATGGATAGAAAGGTAGAATATAATCAGGCGGATGTAATGATCAGAAGTTGGGTGTACAGGCAGTGAGATACAGAATATATAGATACATGTAGTTGGATATGCAGGAATGTATAACGAATAAGTGGGTACTTTAGTTAGATACATCAGTAGATTGATAGGATCTCTAGATAGAGACAGGTAGATAGATTGGTAGATTAATATTCAAGATGTTCAAATTTTAAATGTATTTGTGGCCAGCAGACAAATTCATACATACATATACATACATACATTAATTAATACATACATTCATTCATACATAATTATGTAGGCAAATGGATGTGCTGATGGGTCAGTATATGGATAGATAGATGAGCATATGTTATGGGTGAAATTAAGGAGATATATATTAGGTAGGTAGATGGATTAAGAGATGGTAGTAGCATGAAAGATATGTAGATATGTAGACATGTGTAAAAATGGAAGTTTATGTGTAATAAAGAAGCTGTAGGCGAAACGTCATATACAGAAGATGAAAAGGGACATGAAGGAATTCTTTTTTATTTTTTAAAGATTTAAAGCGGTCATGAAAGATTTCATACAGTAAATGTAGAAGGCTGTTGCAAAGTGATGAAAGGTCAAGTTAAAGTTTATTTTGTCTTTGTTGTGTATATGGTATCAAATGTCAAAGAAGAAAAGCAAGCATAAAATCTGGATAGTGGATATAATGTTGGGAATTAGGGTTAAGACTTTCTAGTCAAATTTGTTCTGTTTTCTTTCCTGCAAACTGGATTAAGTCGGGGAAAACCGGTCTGAGGCTTCTTCACAGAGGGCAGCAAAGGAGATTCTTCTGAAGGCAAAGTCCGTCTCAAGAGCACGACGTCATCTCCAGAAGTTTGAGTAAGTATTTTGATGTGTGTGTATTTATTACCACTGGATTTATTACCACTGGACTTATTACTGGCCAAAATGGTCATTTAATAGATAATGACTGACTTACAATAAAATTGTCTAAAACAGTTTCTTCACATACCTTAAAAAGTAGGTGAGCACTTAATGCCCTGAAATGCAGGGGCTGCAGAATGTTTGTGTTTGTGTGTGTGTGTGTGTGTGTGTGTGTGTGTGTGTGTGTGTGTGTGTGTGTGTGTGCGTGTGTGTGTGTGTTTTTTTTTTTTTTTTTTTTTTTGGGGGGGGGGAGGGAATGAGCTGTGGGATCAAGGGTCAATAGAAACCCCCATTGGTGGTATTGTGTAACTTAGTTTCACACTGTTGAAGTAAAGTTGATCTTGGATCTGCTTTAGGATCTCCTAGTTACATGAGTAACTTAGCATATATTAAATGTCATGAGAAGGCACCTGTATCTGTTAGCCCGTTGAGGACGGGCTGATTTTGCTGCAACATGCATTTCCCATAGACACCTGCCCAAGTATACTTGGGACTAGTCTTCAACGGGTTAATGACAGACAAATGGTCCATCATGCCATTCCTAATGGAGGCACTCTCTATGCTTTGTCTTTCCAGTGACCTGCTGCAGCCTGGTTCATTTTCTCAGCCAGCCTCCTTCACTCCATTGGTTAAACAGGTCATGGAAGCCATCTTTGACCCAGCCAAGCCAGATCTTGTTGACATTGAGTACAAATCCAGTGGATTCCGGGATCTTCTCAAGACAGGCTTCAGGTTAGGTCATTTTATCTAGCTACAGACCCTTTTAAACACCGTTCATTTAAGAACAAGAGTATTTTCATCTGAATATCATCAAGCTTTTATATAAAATACTGCAAATTATAATTATCATCTCTCCATATGGTAGTACAGGTAAATTGTATTGTGTGTGAATACCATTACAGATTTAAAAAAAATAGGACATAAGAAGTGATTTGAAGAGGCAATATGTCTACTTTCATATGCTGAAAATTTCAACTTTTTTTTAGCATCACAGGTGACTCCCATTATGATGAATTCTTTTAGAGCATCAGCTTTCTTGTGCTATTTCAAAATTTTGTTATGATGAAGCAAATTTTTTGCACCATGGACTTAAATGTTAATGATTTTGAGACCTGAATTTCCTTGTAAATGTGTTTGTGTAACAGGAACACTCTGTACTTATATTTGAAGTCGGGTTTTTTTGTGAAGAATAAGCTGTGATGTATGATTACCTTGTACTTTTAATTGCATAATTGCAGATTATTCATGAATGTAGGGAAACCCCGCCCTAGCGATCACAACCTCCTTCTGGTCTTCATGGTGGGTGGAGTCACTTGCTCTGAGGTGAAACTAATCAAGGACTCTGTCTCATCACTGTCACCTAACACTGAGGTAAGTTTAAAACCAAGGGAAATGCGTTACATTTCTGCAGTCTAGAAATCATAGACTTCTGGTTTCAATGCTAGAGCTGAGTGAATGAGATGACAAAAACTATGGAAATCTACTCTTTGTTTTGATACAGATATGTCTAAAATGCTGAATTCTATTTTGTATATGCAGTTTACTCCAATCTTGGTTTTTAACTTGTAAATGCATAATTTGACATTTCCTTTGTTTCACGTGATGAATCATTAGGTTTTGCAAACCATTTCATTAGATGACATGATGAAAGGATGTTTATTAGTTGCTGTAAAAGATTTTAAACAGAGGACAATTTGTGTCAGAGGGTCAACATCAAACAGGATATGTTTTACACACACCATCACACGAAGAAATTCCTGAATGAAAATAGGTGCATATAATTGTTACATGTAAACGTTTAGGTGATGTAGTGTTTGTGAATTTTTCCATGTTCTTTGATCTAAATCCAGGTCATTGTAGGGTCGACTCGAGTCTTGCGAGAGCCTGATGTATTGGGACACATGTTTGGACAGACTTCTCTTTCATTCTAAGCATTGCCAGCCATGACAGAACCCCTGTTGCCATGACAGTCACATCCATGTGATAGTCTTCAGCCTGGAAGTGTATTGCTCACATAGCTTACAAGCTGAATTAAACTATGACTGCAATATTTGATATTATGGAGAACTTTATGACCTACTGCTGACATTTTGAAGAACAAAATGCTTTTTATTTTCCGTTGTGTTAGATACATTCACAGTGGCATTCAGTGGACTGCAGACCTGAGCCACATTTCATAAAAAAGTTGATATGATAGCAACTTTTCTGGAATTGCAGTTGTCATTGTAATGACAAAAATCCAGCTCTCTGATTGGCTGTTGCTGTGGGAAGTTACCATTCCAGCAAGAGTTGCTATCCTAACATCTCTTGAAATGAGGCCCGGAAGTCTGTCATAATGTCTCTCTCAAGAGGTCATACACAAGAGATCTTGCATCTCCCAGACATATTTTATTTTCTATAAGAGGAGTATATAGGTTACAGACCAGCAATTCTTGATGAGAATGAAACTCACCTTTCACTTCGAAGAAACTTTCATATCATGGCTATAAAGATACATGGACAGCTGTATTGTAACAAGATTATTTCTCACGGGCCCACTAGACTTTGTTTTCCAGAAACAAATTTTGCAGTATACAGTCTCTCTTAATTACCCCCACCCTGTATGGTGCCAGGGACAATGTCCTCAGGTTGTCCATAAGCCCCAAATTTTGTTTTGAAAACATAATTCAAAGCAAATCATTTTTGTGAATTTCCCTGAAGCTCAACTCTGGTACATTACATGAAGTGGAGACGTGCTGACTAGAATTTTGGCAAACTCCTTCATGGTAACATATGAAAAGCTAGTTACTAATGTTTAAAAATTATATTTTCTGCCCATAACTTTGTGTCTCTTCAAAGTGAAGACGTAGTTCCCATATGCCTGCAGAACTGTTGATTTTTGCTCTTAAATCTACACACACCCCTTAGAAATGTGTGAAATAGCGCTGTAATGTCATGACTTCAGTTGGGTAATGACAAAAATGTAAAATTTTAGCCAAAAGAGTTTGCCGGTAGTACATGTATGACAGTCTCAGAGCATTCCCGATGGTTGTTGTTACATGATTCTTTGCAATCATTGATAATTGACAAATTGGGCAACAGTGATACTCACTGATCTTCTGGGCTACGACTCGCAGGGAGCTTGCTTGGGCATGCTCAATCGTCACATGGCACTCTACCTACCCACAATGCTGAGTGGGGAGAGCTCTTCTGGAATTAAAGTTGTATGTATGTACATTGTACTACAATTGAAATTGTTCTGCACTTGTGATTTCATAATACTACGTAACAACTCATCATCCTGGCAAATCGTATCAGCCAGGTAAGTTTGAGGTATACCCTTTGAATGTAGTGCAACAAATTACAAATGGTGGAAGATGAATTTTGAGTCCTTTTGAGACCTATGTTTTCACTTTAAATTCTTTTTGAAATATGAGTCTATGGATGAGCCCTGTTTTACTGTTGAGTTATGTTATCAGTACACAGGTATTGTGGTTGCTATCTCTTGTTTATATTTTGTTTTGTTTTGTCCACTTCTGTTACAGTAGAACAACATGTTACAATGTGACAATGCCCTTCCACTATTCAAGAAATAAAACACCTCAGAGCTTTCCTCTTACTGATGTGGAATGGTTCTCATGACACTTTCATGGTCCCCAAAATCATAGTGTCAGGTGGATTTGACTCCGTTGGTAGCATGTCTGCTGCCAGATCCAAGGGCCCCAGGTTTGATTCCATAGTCAAACTGAGCAACGTTGTGTGTAATCATATCATCCCCTCTAATAAAAGACAAAACACCCTGTCCCTCAGATAAGACATGAAATGGAGGGCCCGTGTGTGAGAGAGTCACAACTTAAGCATGTAAAAGTTTGTGCTTCATTTTGTTCATTGCAAAGAGCAGATTGCATACCCCGATGAAGTGGTCCCGCCTTACACCCAACTAGACCCCATGGAAGACCAGCAAGGGCAGCTAAAGTGGGCTATCCAACAATCTTCTCAAATGGAAATGAAACAAATGTACCGTAATTATCCATGTCGTCAAGCAAAATTTGGACTGAAAATCTCTTGCTGAGGATTTAGTCTGCATTTAAGTGAGAAATTAATAGTAAATGATTATTTGATGGACCACAGTAAGTATGAGTACTCATCTTGATGGGTCTTTTGTGCAGAAAGCAATGTTGTCTAGCAGCCTATTTGATCTGCATTCTGTGTCTTTACATACTAAGACCAATGCATTTTGGTGAGCAGAGCTTTTGAAGGGTTGCTAACACTTCCACTTTAAAGAAACTGATTTACTGCTGTTGCAGTTAACAGGGTAAGTAAAAGACTTATGCCACTCACTCTCTTCACTTACTTGATTTTTTGTGAAAAGGGGACAATTTTTAAAAATTGAAAATGAGATATACAGCTATACATGTATTAGAGAAAGAGAAGAGAAATATGTAATTGGTATTTTATTGTGTTTAAACATAGGTATATTGTACATGTATAATAAATGCTCAGTGAATATCAGAATAAATGAAATGTGACTCGACATTGTGCACTACTCGACTTACACTACTTCTTATTCACAGTGTAAATCAGTCCTGCATCAAACGTCACATAAATGTCACACTAAACATAATTTGTTATGTGTGTGTGTGTGTGTGTGTGTGTATATATATATATATATATATATATATATATATATATATATATATATATAAAAGCATCAAAGACAAAACTGAAACCAAGTTCATGCTGTAATCACCAACACTTTATTTCAACACACAAAATTTTGAGCGATTCGCTCTTTCTCTAGTGTTTCTTGCGAATCGCTCAAAAAATTGTGTGCCGAAATGAACTTATGGTGATTACAGCATGAACTTGGCTTCAGTTTTTTTTTTTGATGTTATTATTACACCAACACGTGGACAACTTACTCTCTCTCTCTCTCTCTCTCTCTCTCTCTCTCTCTATATATATATATATATATATATATACACTGTATGTACACAAAATTAAGAAATAAACAGGTAATGCATTTTTGGCCGATAAAGAATGAGTTTATTCGACTCAAATTTTCAGCGGCCTCCGCCTTCTTCAGGAGTCTTGACAATGACGGTATCAAAACAAAGCAAAACATTGTTTTGATACCGTCATTGTCAAGACTCCTGAAGAAGGCAGAGGCCGCTGAAAATTTGAGTCGAATAAACTCATTCTTTATTGGCAAAAATGCATTACCAGTTTATTTTTTCATTTCTTCGTGGAGCCAATACGTGAATTCTCAACAAGTTTATATATATATATATATATATACATACATACATGTATACATGTACTAGTATATGTCTATATGCATGCACATGTAGGATGCTGTGTGGTGTGGAATGTGTGTGTTTCTGTGGTCCAAGTCCAAATCCTGTCATCACCCTACTTTGCCCTATCATCTCCATGGATGCAGGATCACTCATTTACTCCTTCAGTGAGTAGAGATTTACATTGAAAAAAAGTCTGTCGGTGCTGGAGGGCCTTCCAACTTATTTGTTATATTTACATGAAGTCTGTATCTCACATTGGTCTTTACAAAGTTGTATACTGAAAAATTAAAAATCCTCAAAATTGTGACTAGAAATATAAAGTTGGCATGCGACAGATACCATTGGATATCAATAAAATGTGCATGATCATATAGAACCATGGCTTAGAACTATGATGATGACTGTCTTATTCAAGAAACAAACGTTGAGAGCATCAAATCATTGAATCAGTAATGCATATTTATTGCAATGATAAGGAGGAATGAGGAAGATGAAAGGGGATGGAGTTGAGAAAAATGAGTCTTCTTTTGCTGTCAGTCAGTTCCAAGCAGAAATGACAACTTGAAGGTAAAGGAATACACCCTTTTCCTCAACTTTCCACTCCCCAGCAGAACTAACTTTAAGGTGATGGAAGAGAAAAGATGAGTGGAAAGGTAGGAAAAAGGAGTTTTGTTGTTGTTGTCGTTGTTGCTGTTGTTGTTGTTGTTGTTGTTGTTGTTGTTGGATTTGTTTTGTTTTGATTCTGAGTTTGCTGTAATTTCGATCGGAGCAATTTGATGGAAATGAAGAGAATAGATGAGTGGAACATTGAGAAAAGGAGTTTTCTTTTGCGCAAGTGGTGTATAGTGTGGCGCGGAACTAATGTCTTGAATGAGATGAAAGAGGATATAGAGTGCATGGAAACTGGAGAAAAAGGAGCGGGATACTCGAAATTGTGGTGCATGTTAGTTTAGAGCGGAACTACATTAACAAAAATGTACGTATAAAGTTAAGAAAAGAGGTGGTTTTCTGTTTGTTTTTTGTTTGGTTTTGCTTGGTGTTTGTTTGTGTGTTTTTTTTTTTGCCGTAACTTATATATGTATTTGACTGAAACTGCTTGAAGGAGTTGACAGAGGATCGACCAGTGAAAATTACAAAAAAGTGTGTATTTTCTGTAATTTAGCAAAAACTCGAAGGAAATGAAAGAGGGTAGATAAGTGCAAAACATTACGAAAGGATATATTTTGAGATACGTAGTTTCGAACGGAACTACAGGAACGAAATGAAATAAATTAGAGGCGCAGAAAGCCAACGAAAAGTGGTTTTCTTTTGCTGTTCTTACCGGAACTACATTGAAGGAGATTAAAAAGAATATTGTATAAGAGTAGAAAGCTGAGGAGAAAGGAGTATTCTTTTTTTTTTCTGTAAATTAGCGGAACCACGTAAAGGGGTGAAAGATGATAGAATCTGATGAGCAGAAAGTTTAGGGGGGAAAGTATTCTTTTGCTGTATAAATCAGTTCCGAGCGGAACTTGATTGTATTGAAGGAAACGAAAGAGGACATAATAAGCTAAAGGAGACTTCAGAAAAAAGAAGAAGATTCTTTTGCAGATTTCATAATTATAGAAGATAGAAGAATAAAAGAGAAATTAAAGAAAATAAAGGAATAGAAAGTTGAGGAAAAGGGACATTCTGTTCCTGAATATCAGTTCAAAGGGGAACTATATACCTGGAGGACATGAAAGAATGTAAAGAGGGGTATAGAAAGTTTAGAAAATGGGACATTCTTTGCATGTCGTAAATTTGTTTCGACTGGAACTGCTTACAATAATTGAACAGATGAAAGAAGGTCATTAATAGATCATTGGAAAGTTCCCGTGGAAACCTTAATAAAGACACTAGTGGTATAATTTTGCTGTAAATCAGTTCCGAATGAAACTATCGATATATTTTAAGGAACCCAGGGAGAATATGAAGGATATAACAGAAGATAGATGAGTTGAAACTAGAGGAAAGTGGTATTCTCTTGCTGTAAATTAGTTCGCGATCGAGGAACTAACAACTTATTATGGAAATAAATTGATAGCGGAAAGTTGAGGGAAAAAAGACTAATCTTTTATTTACTGATTTTTTAAATCAGTTCCTAGTGGAACTAACACCGCGCAGGAAATGAAAGATATATAGGTGCAGACTAAAAATGTAGAAATACGTGTATTTATTATTCATTTATTACTTTTTTTTGTAACTGTATTTTATGTCTAACAGTTCGGAGCGGAACTAGTGAGGAAAGTTGAGAAAAATGGAGGCATTCTGAATTGCTGTAAATTAGTTTAGAGCGGAACTATTATGTTTGAAGGAAATGAATTACGATGCACAGAAGCGTATATCACAAAGGAAAGGGTGGAATTATTTAGGTGATACTTTCAAATTCGACTAGGAAATGACGTTAAAAGGGGATAGTAGATGAGAGGAAACTGAAGAAAAAATAGTATTCTCTATACCCTGTAGGGCCTAAGTCAATTCCGAGCAGATCTGTAGGCCTAAATAGTAGGCCTATATTTAAAGGGGTAATAAGTGGAAAAATCTTGAATTCAAGCAGTTTAATTAGGAAGTATGAATGGAAAGTTAAAAAGAGACACTCTTTTGCTGTGTTTCCAAGCTACGTATATGAAGTAGATTTCAATTTCAATTTCATTTTTTTTCGTATTTCTCGATGGAAAATACAGTCAAACCTGTCAATAGCGGCCACACAAGGGAAACGAAAAAAGTGGCCGTTATAGACAGGTGACCGCTTTAGACAGGTTATCCAACTATATGTGTGCATTGCCTATACATGTACATGTATCATCGTTGTATGTACATCTATAAGTACTTAGTGTAGGACATACATGTACATGCGTAATATATATGTATGCACACATGCGTTTCATGCATTGAACAATGCCGGCGTTTATGAAATTGTTATACAGTAGCATGTTGTACAGTCGTGAAGAAAGCTTAACAGTAGTGCATTATCATGACTGAATAAGTGATGAATGCAGCGGTGGTGATCACTGAACGTTGCCCATGAATGACTGGCACGGCCACAAACCAGAAAAACACGCTGAATTACCGGGTCTGTGGCCGCTATAGACAGGTTAAAATCTACCGAGGGAAACAAAATTTGTGGCCGCTGGCCGCGTTAGACAGGTGGCCGCTATACACAGGGTCTTAAACAGGGCCTTTCTCTCGGGGGGATTTTTCAGTGGCCGCTATAGACAGGTGGCCGCTAAGGCAGGTTTGACTGTACATAATAATATAACAAAAATGATAATACATGATGTCCAGCTTGCGAAGAAAAAAAAATATGAACCATATACTAGTAGTACATAGTATTAAAGTATGAAAGTGGAACGTGGATAGTTTTCACAGAAAAATCATATCATATTTAATATAATATTACAGTCAGGCAGGAGAATACACAATACATAACACTAACAGCTGGACAGACAAACAAATAAACCTGAAAATATTGATATCATAATGATACTTATGATAACATGGAAAATTTATATAGGCCCTAGCGCTTACCATGATGTTTCTAGGCACTTTACAATCAACAGATAAACAAACATAGGCTTGACTCCAAGTAATAATCCACAATTACGTAATCATCGGTTCTGTTGGGGTTCTGTTCTATAGAAATGAATGGGTTTTTAGTGGTTTTTTTTTAAACTCATCATGATCATCATGCATGATCACTACACTATTGTGATAATCACCATCATTTATAGTTGTGAGTGCGATAATCATTGTTATCTTCAGCAACAAAACCTGATTGTTTATATCCCAAACGATATTGATCATCAACGATTTAATAAACTCATTTGAAGTGGGAAGAGTCTTTCTTAGAATGGCGACGGGCCAAGAGACATTAATACCAGCTACATTTTATGTAGGAGAACTTTCTTGTTTCTTTGTTTGGTTATTCTCGGTTTAATTGTTGCTCATCGTATGAATAAACTCCACTTGCCTTCCACTTCACAGGAAACACAATGGTTTAGAATCCCATTTGTTGCCGCTTCATGTCTGCCCTCGGCCAACTTCAAACAGGAAACTTGACACGAATCTGTAGTTTCATTCATCGTCAACGCCAGAATATTTTAGATCCCTCATCGAGATACCTTGCTGTTTTGCACTTGAGTAATTAAACTCTTTTGGTCGTACTATAGACTATAGCATTCGTCAATTACAAACATTACTCTTGCTTGCTTGAATAATCAAAGTCAAGGGAAGACATTTTTCTGAACACTAAATCAAATTTTACTGAGAGGCTGAGCCTAGGGTTCCATTTATCTCCAAGGACGATAGCGGATCAGCGAGCAATTTCGTAATCGATTATGATTGAAGAGAGTTCGTCAAACGCAAAGATGGCTGCACAGACACCGGGTATCCAGCAGTTGCTGCAGGCAGAGAAGAGAGCAGCAGAGCGAGTTGCTGAGGCGAGAAAACGTAAGATTAAATCACAAACTATATCGTATAATACTGATGTCAGTGTAGATATTGTAAAATTGCAAATCGTGTAATTTGTAAAACTAACAGTGTTGTCCTCTTGTAATCGTAAGGTGGTGCTGCGTAGTCTGGTAGCATAGGCACACTGTGTGCCCGCTGTGTGCTGTGCATGGTGCGGATCGGATTGTCCATCGTGCATGCGAATGCGAAGAGACATTCTGAGCCTAAAGCCCTGCGTGTCATGTGATTATGATCATGTGAATAGAGTCGACCGTGACTTCCCATAACTATAGTACAGTCATAGAAGTCTATACTAGTAGTAATAAGTAATTTATCCATCGTCTAACTGTTGTAGCTGCGTTTGGTACCCAAATTTCTCAGTTCAGAAGGCTGTTGTTAACATACAGTAGTTGATTGTAGTCTATAGAGGTTACACTTCTACATCATACATGTAATGATGTATATTTAGCCACAATAAATATTCAGTAGCAATTCTAAGTTACAGACTCCACCTCAGTAGATCGACTAACAACTGGTTAGACAGTAAGATGGGGGGTTGTGTACCCGGACACTTAAGATAAGTTGAGATTGAATTACAGCTTGTAGATGAATTTTTCACATTGCCATTCTCAATAAAAATATTTCAATACGCAGTGATGAGGTTCTGAAAATGATACTTAACAGTTCTTCCAAAGCAAAGCGAACAAAATCAATTTTTGTCGTAATTAGAGAACTTACCTGAAACCCTTGCAAATATATTTTGAACGTTGTACTGTAGCCAGCCAGCGTGTATTGTCTGTGGGAATGGATTAACACTGAAGTTTGTTGTTTCTGACTCAAACACGTGCACAAGTTTCACGTCGCGCGTGTTATAGAATATTGCGCACTTCTTCTGGTTGACAAATCATGGAACAAATCGCCGAATTCTGCTTTAGAGAAGTTACCTCAAAAATTGGTATAAAATATTCATTCAAAAGCCATCGTATTTCATGCTTATTTTATGGTATTTTATTGTGTTTGTGGAAGTAAAGTTTTAGTCCTACAACAACTTGTCCGGTCCGACCACGTACAGTATGGTCATACTACCCAGTACAGTAGACTACATGCCATGGTAGGCATCATATTGAATGGAATTGAATTGAATTTATTCATTTCATTTCCATTTTACATTGCATTGTTGTTTACATATTGACACATAATATTACAGTAATATATTAGCATGAATTGACACAATATAGGGTACTTATACAAACAGAAATGGGGTGACTCAACTAAAAGCATAGCTTGTAAAATTTGTAGGTCACCATGATGAGTAATATTCATAATTATGTACAGAGTAATTGAGAATATAACATGTATACAGACTCCTGAAACATATTTACATAACTTCTACATATTTACATCTTAAAGGTAGTAAACGTGAATGAGAAAGAGAGGGAGAGAAGGAGAGAATGAGAGAGATAGAGGAAATAAAGTGAGAACCGAAGGGGGGAGAGAGGGGGAAGAAAAGAAAGAAAGAGAAAAAATAAACAGTGGAATTAAAATGAATAGGAATTCCACATGAATAATATACCATGTAAAAGTTGATATATACAAAGATTACCTTATAGGGTAAAAGTGTCCAGATATCTGGTATAGGACTATAAAGGCTAGTTACATCGTAACAATTACATATCTACTCAGAAGACTTAGTTTTAATTTGTATTTGAATGTTTTGAGGCTTGTGGTTTGTTGAAGAGAATAGGCTAAAGAATTCCAATATTTTGGTCCAGCAAAAGTAAGTGTATTGTGTTTAAAGTTGGTTCTAATGGATGGCAGGATGATGTATTATGATGTACAGTGTTGTACAGTGTGTACTTAATACTGTAGATCTCTATATCACTAACTTGTTAGACCTGATCAAGGAGTTTGAGGTGGCTACATCCACTGGCACTGATTGGTATTTCACCATGAATTACAAATCAATCTAGTCTGCTAACTTGAAAATGTGATTAACGAAGTTGGGTAAATATACACACTAGACTCTAGATCGTCTAATTGGCAAAACTACATGAATTTCTGGGTTGACTTCCATATTTCCCTTCCTAAGTAAGTCATATGTACGTCCACCATGAAAATGAGATGGAACATTAATGAGACAGAGATGAGAGAGATGTGTAAAAAACCACACCAGGGTTCGACCTCCCATGCCAAAATTCGACCGCACGCAAAAGCATAAGTGTAGGTTTGACATGTAGTCAGCTGTCAAATTTTGGATGGTGTAATGTTTATGGTCGAATTATGGGTGGCTTGCTTTAATTACTGAACAATAAGCATAGAAATAAGAATACGGATGGGAGAGCGATAGGATTACTCTAGGTTAGAATTTTCCTATAAAATCATGAAAAAATTATAGCAGTATCATCTAGTTGTGGGAGAACTACTGTAATTATCCAGAAATACTTGCATGCATGAAACTTTCATGAATTTTGCAAGGAGCCAGGATTAGCGAAAATATATTGTAAAATGCATGCAAAAGGTTTCTTATACACGATGCAATGAATGCCAGTGGCAATTTACGAAAGTTTCATGCTCTGTAAAAAGGCTTTTGGCTCCAATGCACAAAAGTTTCATGTCGTGAATATGTCTGGTATCTTTTCTCCCCTCAATCTTGAAAGGGAAATTACATAATTTTTCTCTAGAGTGTTAGAGCTGTACATGTACAGTGTACAGTACTTCTTTGTCATTCCATCAATGTGCATCTAGAATAAGTTTCTGCAAATTTGACCACTCTTGAAATTATCTTTACAATTCCAATTTTCAACTTCAAAATAAATAGTACAATTTGTACACTTGTATAAATGCCATGTACATTGTACATTGTCTACACAAGTACTTTATATGCAGCTTCTCTGTCTTTGCACACGGTTTACATATTTGTACCAAATTGCATGCTGTGATTTTATTACTCTCTGCTTCCCTGCTTTGCCATTTGTTTGCATGAAAGTTTTGTCCATGGGAGAGCATCCCAAAGAAGTTTATATGACTGTGGGAGAACATTACTAGTGTGAGGATTGTGAAGCTAAATGTACTGTAAACGTCCATGTTTTTGCACGATTAATTTTTGGCGCTGAGCGGCTCAAAAACATATTCATGGGTTCATTTGTACTACATGATTGTCAACCCATTTAAAATGTGCAGAGAAAATTATGAAGATATTTTTGTGGGTTTTAGAATTCGCGCTAGCCAAAAGTAGCGCGAAAATTGATGCACCGCGAAAATTTGTGCGTTTACAGTAGTACATATCTGTGTAATTTGCCACTGTGTTTATTTCATTTCTTTCTTTGCAACAGGAAAGGCAAGGAGATTAAAACAAGCCAAAGAAGAAGCGCAAGAAGAAATTGAGACTTACAGGAAAGAAAGAGAAGCCAAAT
Organism: Diadema antillarum; assembly: GCF_040938485.1. Taxonomy (NCBI): domain Eukaryota; kingdom Metazoa; phylum Echinodermata; class Echinoidea; order Diadematoida; family Diadematidae; genus Diadema; species Diadema antillarum. Next base: position 702,219 of record NW_027271857.1, on the reverse strand, counting down.
TTCAAGAAATTCAGCAGAAGGTAATTTATTCTAAATTTATTCCATGCACAATTATTGACACGCTATTCCAAGCATGTTGCAAGAATAATTGTAGGTACACATCATCATCACAATTATTTCATAATTCCTTTGGCAAAACATCCAAATGTATGCTCAAAGTCATTAAAGCTTTTTTTTTTTAACATTTTGTCATGCAATTAAAAGAGAGCAGCCCTAGAGCAGTGTATGACTCTAAACAAGTGTCATTCAGTACTCCATAAGGCTTAAAAAAGTATCCCATCTAAAACACATGTCATGGTAGGTAATGAGTGTAGCTTTTACAGTTTTCACGTCTTTCTCAGTTTTACAGGAACACGATACATTGCAGGAAGTTCCCACAGGATATTGCATGAATCAAAACAGAGCACTGAAGTCAACTGTCTCCAATCGCAAAAGAAAATACACTGTAAAAACATTTGTTCTCTGATTCAGATTATTATGAATGATACTTTACTGCCCTATTCATCAGACTGTGTTCCCTGTTCAGATACACCAAATCGTACTTAAAAAAAAAAAAATCCATACAATCAAATTTTACCAGTACTTTGTAGAGGTCTAATGCACACACACTCTGACAGTTTGACTTGATGGATTATATTCTTGAGGTACACATACATGTAATACTAAGTATATGTTAGTAAACTACAATATGAGATCACACTCAGACTTTGTGGAACAAACTGAACTTTGTTCTCACAGATTCAGTTGTGAAGGCTATAAACACTCATCTTTACTTTTGATTTTGTTTTGTTGACCACAAGGTAAATTGCAGTTTGTTTGTTTGTTTGTTTTTTGTTTTTATTTCTGCAAATGTAGTTTAAAAGCAATGGTTTGTGTAGATTCCCATAAACACTTGTAATTTTGATTTCTCTTTATTAGTAAAAAAAAACAACAAACAAACAAACAAACCCTGAAATCAATAAAAGGAAAGTCTTACATATTTGGATGATGGCCTCAGAGGGAGTGTGCATGCGTTATACAGAATTAATGACATCCATATTAATATCATCAATTTATCATAATTAAAAAACTGAAAGAAAGCAAGTACACATAGTGTCACACATGTATGCAAGTACGTACTTATCAAATACTTATCCACCTCTCATAAGGTCTCATACAATGTAATATGGTATTGTACTAAACATTTTGCAGACTTTCAAATGCCTAAATATACTGTACAGTAGGTAGATGACGTACAGTAGTTGTCAGACAATTCAACTCTGGGCAATCAGTGTGATAATATGTGTGATATTTCTGTGTCCATCAGGTGCTAGGCTTTTTTAAATGATTGATGTATGACTGAATATTAAAGATACAGTATGAATGCAGATAAACTACAAGCAGAAATATCATATCATCTGCAGTTCATCTCAATATTAAAAGATGGGAGAGAAAAGGTTGCCATCAATCCAGTCTTCTCTTACTTAACATGTGTACTGATTTTACACTCTACAAGTTGGTATTGTATGTACATTGTATATATGATCCTATTAAATTTTGTTCTATTTCTTCAGTTTGCTGTCTGTGCATCTTTTACTCATGTGTTGTATTTTGTGTTGCAGATGTTTTCACAACAATTGTATTCAAAATGTTCCACATACTTTGTCTTTGAAATTATTTTGATTTAAATGCGTCTTTCTTTGGTTTTTTTTTCTTCGTACAGTATTTAGGATCCAAGGGAGATCAAGCAAGAGAAATTGAGATCCAAACAGCGGCCAAGATCCAGGAACTGAACCAGAGAGTAGGCCAGACAAGGGAGCAAGTCCTGAAAGAATTGTTTGGACTGGTTTTCGAGATCAAACCTGAGCTTCATGAAAACCTTCAGTTGTGATTGATATAACCTCATATAAAGGCAATATTTAGATATATAGTGGTGTTAACTTTGTTTTAGAACGGATTACTGTTATTGGAGAGTCCTGGAATCCCCTTCCCCTCTATGAATGAATGGAGTAAAAATATGTGGAATGTTCAAGTTGTATATTTTGCAGACTTGTTTGGCTTCAACGTGATGCCTGTGGTCCAGGGTTTTGATGGGTAGAAGAATGTTGCATTATTTAGAAAATGGCTAAACAATTATTTGTTTGGGTAGCACTATCCTGTAAAAGCTGACATGCTTGTATTAATGGATTATGAGAGTGTGTTTACAGCCTGTGCAGTCAGTAAAACAAAAATGTTATGAATACAAGTCATGCTAGTTCCTCATTCTAACTCTTAACATTAATTCTTTATGTCTTAGAGACTTAATGATGGCCAAGTCATATAACACTCAAAACAATGATCATGAGAGAAGCTACTCTCAACAGATAAGTCTGCAAGACACTCTGCTTCACACTGTATATGGGAATGAAAAATACATAAATTCTAAACAAATGTTGCATATATGATCAGTGTGGTAGAGATAGTCTGATAATTAATCAGTTTGAAATTATCAAATGTGTAAGGTTGTCAGCTGTCAATATGTTTAAATCTGCATTATACGTCCTACCCAAAGATAATGACTCTTAACTGAGTTCCTGAGTTTCTCTTGGGTTTTTAGCATTCATAGGCAAACAAAGATCAACTCCAACCTTTGCAGTTTTATAGATAAATTTTGATGTATAATTAACATGTTTTTGTTCTATCATATGCGATGAGCAGTTGAATTGATAAGTTTCACTTTGATAGTACAGTGCCAGGTTTCTAATGTCAGTACAGTATTTGTATGGATGTGCAATTACAGTGTAGTCTCCATAACTTTACATGTGGAACTGATTGCCTCTATTCTTTGTTTCAAATCAGTTTGTTACATAATGACATATATTGAATATCTGGCTCTTGATCAGTACTCAAAGGGGTGTAATAAAGTCAGGTAATAGTATTGAGATACTGTCCATGTAATAGCAAAGCATATGTTTGGATATTGATACATAATATAGCTACATAAAGAGTTTCTGTGTCATCATGTACACTGTGCAGAGCAGTTTACCTAAAACGTAGTGACAGTTTACCTAATGCAATAGTTGTTTAGAATTCATGGTATGTTGGTATTGCTCTGCTGAATTCTGATCAAAACAGAACTTGGTTCTCCTATTGAGCATCGTTAATAGAGTGCATCAATAAACTGTGTTTTGCCCAGCAGGGGCAATGTGGTAAGAATCTTTGACTCTTAACCCAAGGTCTCAATTTAAAATCCTGCCAAGTGTCCAAGTCCTCGAGCAAGATGCTTTACCCACAATGTCCCATTCCATCATGGTGTATAAATGGGTAACTGAAAGTGCTGGGGTATTAATAATAATGGCAGGCCCTTCAAGTAGAGCAATTCTAATACTGAGAAGGCTGCCCTGGGTAAATGTGGCCATATTGATATGTCTGTCGGAGAATCGTAATGAAGTGAAATGTGGGATTAGAATCCCAGTAAACAAATCTTGTCGAGACACATAACAGGCTAGCTTGCAGAAATCAGCAAAAAAATGAATATACTGTTGAAATACATTAATTACAATTGGTGATTATGAGTATTCAACAGTAACACTAGTTTTGCTTTCAAAACGAGTTCTTGTCAAAGAGAGAACATTGACTTTTTGCATCCAATTCACCTGTCTGAATTTTTGACCATGATTTTTAAAGAAACTTGTGTTGTGCTCATGTTAAAGTGATCACTCATGCTTATCAGTCTGTCCTGCAAATCATGTGACACTCTCTTACCTGTATGTTACTGAAATGCTGTAGCCATTTGAAGGAAATGAGTAGTGCACACTCATAATATTATGACAAATCTCAATGGAATCAAACTGCTGCTCTCATACCTATCGATGGAAAGAGTTGTATGTTCTGAGAAAGTAAGTGGAACGAAGTTGAAAATGTCATGATGGTTTCTACGAGATTTCTGGGAGGGTTGCGTGTTTCCATGTGTACTGGGATTTACCAATGGCTTAACCCTTTGAAAATGAGCTTATTTCCTATAGACACCTGCCTGAGTATACTCGGAATTATGAATGAATGGGTTACACACCTGCATAAGAAGTTACATGCAGACTGTATTTCTAGTTACTTGGCTGTTTTGCTTAATAAGGTGCTGTGGTTTTTTGTTTTGTTTTTTTTTTTCTGCAGGGGTTTGCATATGTTTCCATGAGCACTGGTGATGGACAGAGTATTAAAATACTGGGTAGATGCATTAGGTATCTTTATGGCCAAATGTCCAAGGTTTAGTGATGTTTCGTGCAGATTGGACATTTTTGTTTGCCCCTTATATTGTTTCCGTAGTTACATGTATGGTGTCATGATTTTATGAGAAAGTTGCTACAAATATAGTGTTATAAGTTCAACAAACCCATTGTATGTAAAGAGTTATCAACATAAGCAAATAAAGAGAAAAAAAATACACAAATCAAGTTTTTATGAATGCTTTGATATTACTGGTAGTGTGTGGCATGTATTTCTAGCTCATGATCTGAGAAACAAAATACCAAATGTGTTCAGCTGAGACTGTGTGCAACATGTCTACATGAAGGGCCCACAATGTTCTCACCTGTGTGTAAAACATCAAAGGAAGTGACATTTCTTGCGATATAAGGGCCATTATTTGATAGTGTTTTACCTATTTGTCTAGCGAGTAGTCAGTTCATCTACTTATTCATTCTCATTTTCAACAATTCAACAAAACATGTCATTAATAAAATGATACAGTATACATGTACCTATTCTAATACTTCAAATTATTTACAGTCTGTACTTGTATAATCACAAAATACAGTGTAAATTAAGTTGTAAAGCAAACATGCATGGTATTTGCGTAATGTTGAAGATTTAAGATGCTATATGTGTAGACATGATGATGCGATTATATCATACTAAATACTCGGGTACATGTATCTCTATCATTTTGCGGTGCCATACATGCCTATGTACCCTCCCATTTATCTACACATACATACATTCGACGCAAATACAGTGGAAACTTGATATAAAGAGATCTGATATAACAAAATGCCTGATACAAATACACCTATTACACACTAATTTCACCGGTCCCACTGAATTCATATCCTTTGTTTTGTATTGTTTATGGACTCCTGATATTACAAAATATCTGATATAAAGAACAAGTCTTGGTCCCAAGGATCTTGTTATACTGAGTTTCCACTGTATAATAAACTAATTTCTCTGATCCCAATGAATTTCCTTTGTTTTGTATTGTTTATGGACTCCTGATATTACAAAATATCTGATATAAAGAACAAGTCGTCTTGGTCCCAAGGATCTTGCTATACTGAGTTTCCACTGTACAACCCTTTTGCTTATTTTTCATGGATCTATTAACAATCAGCTATCCTTCTGAGAAAGCTCTGTTTTTGCATTTCACCATGCTGTTTTCTATGTTCAATCAGTGCTAAAGATGGTACACTGTATGTCATAGAACATCATTATTTCTGTGCAGCTGCCTGTCCACAAGTTTTGCTACGGAAGTGGCTTCATTTGAAGAAAATATGGCACTAATATGACATCATAGGTCTACTCTATGACCAGCTCACGATGGGAAGCAAAAAGATAATCATGTATTAATTGTGTAATATGAGGGATAGAGGGAAGGGGGGGGGGGGGAGGGGTGGCAATCAGCCCAATTCTGTCTTAATACTACTGCAGAGCTACCAAGTCTCACGCATTCTGCGTGAGACTCAAGCATTTTTTAGGGGCCATCTCACGATCTCACGCATGGCACCCATTTTTCTCACGCACCGGGCGAAGTCTGCAACTTGGGCCTATAATAATGAGCATAGCTCAAAAGATTAAAGTGATAGTTGCAATTGAAGGTATATTTCCCTTTTGTCTTTCAAAATAAGTAAAAAATTGTCACTTAAGTATGCACCTGATCGCACCAGTAAGAACTAAAAATTGAAAAAGCTCCCTTCCGTGGGAGGCCACAAGGGGAAAAAACCCCTCCCACACCCTCGCTCGCGCGCACATTCGCATGCCGAGATGCCGAGTCATGAAAATCTCACTCATAATTTTTTTTTTAACTTGGCATCCCTGACTACTGATGTGGTCAATCTCCCTCTACAGGACAAATCTGGAACCCTTGGAAACTCCTGGGGTTCAATGGTTTGGAAGTTGCCTGTTTGTTATTGTTGTTGTTGTCAGACTGATTGATTGTACAATATTTTGGTATTCTATGTATTTATAAACTACTTGGACTATTTGTAGCAAAAATGAGGTGACACGACAGTTGCTTGTGCGACAGTTGCTCCGGTCTTATTTTCTCCAAGGACATAGGATTGTAGGGTTAGGGTTGTGATAGGGGTTTTTGGTTTACGATACTATAGAGTAGTTTGACATGAGGATTTATAGGATTAGGATTAGGAGTATATTTGTGGGTAGAATTTGTGTTTGAATTAGCTGGCAGAGGCAGATATTTCACAGGAGCAATTGACGCAGGAGCAAATATGCCATATAATGAATGTGTGTGTGCGGGGGTGGGGGGGGGGGGGCTGCACCACATGCGTTCCATGCCTCATTGTGTTGGATAACATTTAATTTTAATGCACATAATTCTATGTGCTCACTTGAAAGTTTGTGTTTTGTGGTTGTTTTTGTTTTTGTTTAGTTAAATCCATGTTTGTATATAGGGCCTACCAACATGCATACTCTGCTGCATCACGATAAACACAAGCATTATTGATACAATGTACAGTGGCAGATCCAGAGGGGGCGCACCGGGTGCGAGCCCCTCTGTATTTTTTGTTAAAACAAAGGAAATAAAAAGAAAACAACATTTGGGGGTGCGTGCACCCCCCCCCCCCCCTTAATTTTGTAAAGGTGCCTCCCCTTTACGGAATACTCAGTAGTAGCGCCTACTACTAGTATCCGTATGTACAGACACGTACACTTCAATAAGCCGATGAAAAGATCGCAGATCAGTCTTGTAAATGGGCGTGTCACAAGCCTAAGAGCTCTGCTGCCATCTCGTGTTGTACTAGATACATCTCATACGTTCACAAACTCGCAATACAAACAACGCACCACGAGCATGTACTGTACATAGAAAGTTTTCTCAGAACTCTTCGCTGCTGCCATCCAAGCACTGATGAGCTAACAAAAGGGGCCAGTGTGCCACGCGAGTTGCAGTCCGCTGTGTTTACGTTGTTCATTGAAGAAGCAAAGTCGGATGAATGAAAGGCCCACGGCACGGTCCATACCTAGGAAGCAGCTCTGTGTGGACATCGTGTGATTTTGTGGAGATACTGTCTGCGGAATAACTTATTTCATTGATAATGCTGTCGGAGGTGGGATAGAATTCAACTTTGTACATGGAGAGCAAAGGGAAGGGAGTGAAGGTAGGATGCAGTAGCCTAGTACTACACAGTAGGCCCTACACTACTAGTAGTAAGAAGATTATTGTTTTGTTTTCTTTTTCGCCCTGGCTATTCTACAGTATGTACAATTGTAGTTCATGTTGGCCAGACCAACAAACTGCAGTTTGTTTTATTGGCTCGAACAATCACTTTGCAGCTGCACAGTTGACATTCAACGCTAGATGTCAAATTGTGTGTGAACCTAGGCCTAGCAAAAACCAGTCGAGGGTTGTTTCATTCTAGACTCTAGAGTAGAGTAGATAGCTTGGAGAGTTGTAACGGTTACAAAGCATTAAAAGCATTAAACTTGATGTTGGAAAGTCAATCATTCCAACATCAAGTTTACAGTAAGTTTACTTGAGTTGTACCGGTAGTTGTAAAGAAAAGGCTTTTAAAACACACACACAACACACACACACAAGTGACATTCTGTTATTTCTGTTTTGTTCTCTGCATTGTTTTTCTTTTTCTCTTTCTTTCATCACTTTTCATTTATAATGAATGAATGAAAGAATGAAAATAGGGAAGTAAATGCACAAATCAAATGTCAAACCAGTGATTCTGTATTAAAATATTGTACTAGTATAGTAAGGTATCCTATTGCCGAACGGTATCCTATTACCGAACGCGTACTTTGTCAATGGAGCGCGTACAACAACTCGAATACGCATTCATTGCACTACGCGCTGTTATCTCATAGGGGAAGCCAGTGCCGAAAATTGCTAAACTGCAGCAAAAAACAAAACAAAACCGAAATTACCTCAAATTTACCTAATAATTGCTAAAATTTCGATGTTCGTTGTCCTGCGTTAATAAACATTGACCGAAAATACAATGTACAATTTTCCCCATACAGAGGGCGCACGTTCGGTAATACAATACGATTTGCGTCGGTAAAAAGAGACAACTTTTGTGGAAGGGTTATTTGAAATAAGGATTTTTTTCTAGAAGTTGGCTTATTTTTCAAGTATTTTCGTTACAGCTAAAGTCATCAGCATTTCAATTATCTATAAGGATATTTTTGGCTGAATAATTGCATAATGTTGCCCGTTTGGAGCCATAAAAACAAAAATCGTTCGGTAATAGGATACACTTCCATATATAGTAGTGACTGAAGTATTTACTAAATTAAATACTTAGTCAGGTAGGACCTATCCTATGTATTTGACCGAACAGTATCCTATTACCGAACATGTACATGTACATTATCAATGGAAGCCCACTCGTATATGCATTCATTGCACTACGTGCTGTTATCTCACAAGGAAAGCCAGTGCAGAAAATTGCCTAACTGCAGCAAAAAACTTTAAGGACAAATTTACCTCAAATTTTAGTTATACTAGACTATAATCGCTAAAATTTCGATGTTTGTTATTCTGCACTAATAACATTGACCGAAAATACAATGAATAAATTTCCCCATACAGAGGGCGCACGTTCGGTAATACACTATGATTTGCGTCGGTAAAGAGAGACGACTTTTGTGGAAGGGTTATTTGAAATACGGATTTTGTTTAGTGCGTGGTGTAGTTTTCAAGTAATACCATTACAGCTAAACTCATCAGCATTTCAATTATCTACTAGGAGATCTTTAGCTGAATTGATGCATACTGTTGCCCATTTTGAGAAATTAAATGAAAATCGTTCGGTAAAAGGATACACCCCCATACATGATGCCTACGATGTAGGCGCGATAGGTCCTACTGACCCTTTGTAATCTTTTTCAGAAGACTAAAACTTTATACCATACATGCAGACCCTTCGAATATCAAGAAGTATGTCCTGGGCCGTGTTGCATAAAAAGATGTAGAGACCTATCTAATCAAACATGTAAATCAGGTATTGGCCAATCAGAATTGAGTATTCAGATACTTGTACATGGTATGTTTGATCTCAACTTTTATGCAACAGTGCCCTGTCCTCCTCCATCCTATATTTTGAAAGAGCTTTAACTTAATTTGCCCTTCATTTATGTTACTCTTTTCTGGGATTTTCTATGAATTTCATCTGAGACAAAAAGTGGGCTTACAATGTATGGAAGAATATTGTCATTGTACTACTGCTGTATGATTGCAATTTTTTTTTTAAAGCAAAATGTATAGTCTATTTGTATTTAGGGCCTACATTACTTTCTAAAATCAGCTTGGTGAATACAGTCCACTTCCTGAATGCTGCAATACTACCATACAGAGCATAGATTCGTAAAACAACTGGTACAAACAATTGTGTACACAATTGAGGTCATGGTAATATCCTTTTAGATCTAATCCTTAACATGCTGTGTTTGTGTAGTTTGGATATCAATACAAAGCATTAAAGCAATAGGTTGATTCAACTGAAATGTTGCTGACACAGTGCTAGTCTGAATTAAGTTTCCATTCATATTGTTTAATGCAAAGAGTGAACTTCAATTAAAACTTCAGTGTGATATTATTAAATATTAGGCCAGGTAGTAGAAATACAGTACTTTCTATACTGTATGTCAAATTTCAATTTTAATGATATCTATAGACCATTCTGCATTGTAATGTAGGATCTTTAAGACAATGCCAGATTGAATTAAAATTATGCATGATTCTTCTATTTCCACAAATTAATGTGCAGGGCTAGCACAGTGTATGCGTAGCAGGGAAGTGCAAAGAAACCTCCCTGTGTGCAGATAGGTCTTCATCATAAAAGCATTTTTTTCCCTTTTCCTTTCCACACTGTATGACACATGAATAGCATAGAGCTGTCATTGGTTTATATTGGATCTATTGTAAAATTTATCTACAAGTGGAGAGTGCTGTGTTTGTATAGCTGTTCTCAAAAGATGGAACTGTTTGGTTGGATTCCATTTACAGTACAGGTATATACACCTCTCACGTTTGGACATCGACGAGACAATGACACTGAGGAAAGGTTTCCTTTCAGATGGCAATCCAATCAGAGCCAGAACCTGGTAAATGTGTAGTTTGTGATAGTCTCCACTCCAAACAACTTTACTGGACAGTGATGTCCTTGGATGAGGTGTTCTCAGTACATAGTGTACACTGTGTGTGTTGTGTGTAGACGTGTGTGTTGATCTTCTTCAACCTGAGCAGTTGCAGGCACTGATTCTGGCTGAACATTTTATGATGATATAATTATAAATGTCATCTTGTTGCAAGATGAAACAGTTTGAAGGACTTAAACTTGACAGATTATTTGCTAACATGTACAAGCTGTACATTTATAATTGCCACTTCAAAGGACTTTTTATCACAGATGTCAAAGATCTTCTGATAATCGTTTTAATGATTTATGGTTGTTTAAAAAAAATAGGATTTTTTTCTTTCTTTAAAGATTTTGTCAGTATTATATTGTTGGTACCACTCTGCAGTAAAATGTACTGAACCTTCATGTAGAATACATTATAATGCAGATTATATTAGCTTCATATGTAAAGCTTCATGCTTGTTTCCAAAATATGATATGTCCATTATAAATAAAATGGGCGATCTCACCTTTTTACTTGTTTTTGCACCTAGCATTAGAACTACAGATAGATAATACGTACAACTTTGGTTCAATTTGTGATTGAAAGCCATGTCTCCTGGAGTTGAGTCTAAAGTCATGTTACTATTCTGTAGATGGTTGTTATGCCAAATCAAACGACTACACAGTGTAGTTCATTGTGATTCAACCAAGGTACAGGCAACTGTGGAACCAACTGAATTTAATTTCACACATGCTGAATGAATAGCAATGAAACAGACAACAGACACTACCATTGTGCCCTGCCTTTAGTGTGCTCTCATATCTATTGTACAAAGATCCATTTTCATGAATTGTTCAGAGTCCCCCCCCCCCCCCCCCCCATTCCTTTCACAAATATTGGGGTGGGGGAACAACAAATGAGATGAAAACATGCTCAGATTGAATTTTTCCCTTTGCACTTCAAAAGAAAAACCAAAAACAACAAGAGCACAACACAGTTTTCTACACCCATTTAAAGGCAGCAGTCACAGCTTTGGATGTGTGTCAAGTTTAAGGGTGGGATTTCACGGAGCACGCGAACGTTTTGCGAAAGACGCGAATGACAAAATCCAGCATTCGGAAAAGTTTTTCTCCGAATGTTTTCTGACAATGAAGCCGAAAACTATTCTTGCGCGATTTGTGCGAAGTTTCCACGACGTATGTGCGAATGTCGTGTGTATCATTGCTTAAGTACAGCATGTTACGTACACGAAGAACACGCGACGGAAATGCGAACAACGAAAAATTTTCAGTAATCATGGGAGAAAATGTACCCAAGGAGAGGTGGAAGCTGTCTTGAGTTGAATTTTTTCTTTCCTCTATTTCTCCTTTCTTTTTCTCTCATTTTTCTATTGTGTGCCAGCCTACATTTTTTCCTAGGACGTATCTCCACTAGTCAAGCATATGATCTTTTTTTTTTTGCAGTTCCTCCAACACATGATCTCTGTACTTCAAATGAAATTTTACATACTTTAGATTAATTTTAACTGTATTCTGCGATTTTTTTTGTATATCAAACATTTCTTTCTCTTTGATAGTCTTTAATTTCTTTTGTTACTATAGTTGTTAATAATTGTTTGATGTTTAGGTGTATGCTACGATTGTTATTTGTAGAAAACGTATAGGTCATACATCCCCAAACGTGCGCTAAACGTTCGCGAGAATGTCTCAAAAGGTACGCGAACAGTTTGCAATTACGTCGTAAAATGATCGGAAAAACTTCGCAGATTTCGCGTAACATACGCGAAACATACGCGAGACATTCTCCAAAGTTTCGGAGTCTGTTTGGGGTTTCACGAACATTTTCCGAACATCGCGCGTGTCTTGCGAAGGTCTTGCGCATTTGACGAGGCTTTAAAGACACTTTCGAGAACAATTCACGAGCAAATCACGACCAAGTGTGCGGAAAAGGTTCGCAGAAAATTTCAAACTTTTTTGAAATCATCGCCGAAGTAAAAACGACATTCGCGAACAATTGACGACGCTTCCGAACCCTCACGTTCGTTTGGCGATCTTTTGCAGACCAAAATGCGAACGCTAGATTTTGCCATTCGCGACCTTCGCAAATCGTTCGCGTGCTCCGTGAAATCCCACCCTTAGATTGTCAAGGACATTTGTTCAAGTGGCAAATGGAAGTAGTTTCCTTCAAATTCCCCTAATTTGTGTTTCTTTCTTTGAACTGTTCTCTAGTAAACTCTTAGATAATGATATCTCATTTATGGATACTACATTACAATTGTATTTATATATTTTAGCAAAATCATTGTAACAGTGAATGTCTTTACAGTATCTGCTCAAGACATGACTTGATACCGCAGGCTACTGTAAGTTCATCTCAGTCCTTGACATACAATTCACTGTTTGGTACAATTTTTGTAAATTAGCAGTGTACCATCCTTAAGATGTTTTTATTGCTGAATTAAGGTTACCCTCTGAATGTTGAGGCATGTACAATATACAATTTGTCATTCTACAGTGATAGATAGGGGCCATACCCTGTCATTATAAACTTGTCAACCTGGCTCTTACCATCATGAGTACCTCTTGACTTCTTTGAATGGTACTCTGTTGTGTATCATGAACAAACAAAGGGATTTGTTCTGCATCATAGTTCAACTATCTGCTACCTAATCTTGTTGCGTACAGTCTCGTAAAGTATTCGGGCAGCGTCATTCCAAACCCCTGTGTTAAGCTGAATGAAGTGAAGCTGACGTATTTGATTTATGACAGAGGATAGGGATTTTTTTGTTTTGTTTTGTTTGTTTCATTTTCCATCTGAGAAGATGCCTAGATTGCCCATGTTCAGCTGAAGTAACATCTGTACAGCTGGTCTTCCTTTGGGTCCAGATGGATGTGAGGCGGGCCACTTCAGCAGGTTATGCACCCTGCTCTTTGTCATGGATGAATGAAGCGGGATCTTTTACATGTATGAGTGGGACCTCCATTTTATGTCCTATGTGAGGGACAAAACATTTTGCATTGTACTAGAGGCATGTGGAGAAGTACAGTATCACAGAAATGGTCATTTTTCGGAAATAAGGTCATTTCAAAAGGTATCCTCAAAAATTATGAGCCTCACAGCAATTGTTCTGTGTAATTTTCAAATACAGTACTGCTTACTCATTGTATTGTATTTTAGATATTTCTGTGTACATCCAGGACCTAATGGAAATTTGAGAACATTTTCATTCCATAAATGTTTGCTAGTACAAATGACTTGCAGTTTAATTGGACATGGAAAAATTAAAGTTTGGTATGATAGGGATCCCCTAGAAAAAAAGAAAAAAGAAAAGAAAAATGGCAAAAGTTATATTTCACAGTTTCTTAGTATGAAAGAAAATATCACATGATGTGTTGACAGACAGGAAATGTTATGACCAGAAACTGTATGATAATTAATGATGAATCTAGATCACTTTGAAGACTAAAATATTCCATACATCACCTGCATACACCTGTACACACGTGACTCCTCTTTCAAAATTGCAAGGTGATTGCAGCACGTGGTTTCAATCACACTTCCTCTTACATTGTACCTACAGTTGTAGGTACATTTTGTAGTTCCTTTGGATTTTTTTTCTTTCTTTTGTAAACAAGGCTTGGGCAAGTTTCAGTTCATTTTCCAAGTTCACATGATTTGGACTAATAGGATGTTGCATTTCAAAGCAATTACATCAGGATATCAACGGTTATTTGCACTACTCTGTACTACATGTCAATTACCTGAACAAGGCAGGGAAGTCCTTTCATTTAAAATACAATGTGTGCTTTTACAGAGTAGAGCAAAAAATAGACCATTTTTACAAGAAGCAAGAGATATCAGAACAATGTATAAATTATTGTATTATAGGGTTTCACAAAGTGGAAAGGCTTTCTTGTTTCAAATGTTTAATTAGGGACTCATCCTCAAAGGGTTAACAAAGCTCACGAAAAAGATGAAATTACAACTGTACAAGGAAAAGAATTGTCAAAGACATGTACTTTATCAATAGAAGCAGTGTAATTGTTAGTTTTATGGAAGATTGCTCACCAGGTATTTGTCAACGAGGTCAATAAAAACTGGAGCAGCTAAGTCCTTCTGTGCCATTGTATGCGACAATGTACAGTATATCATACATGACTTCCCACATACAGGGCTTGACAAACTGGGATTCCAACAAGCTAATCTTCGTCAATAGAAAGCTTGCTCAGCTAAATGCCCAAAATCTACAAAGTGGACAGTGGTGCTTAGTACCGGTATTCCTTTCTATATTTGCAGTTTTGTTTTGTTAGCTTCTTCTTTAGACCAAGTTACTGTCAAGATACGTATTAATTCTCATTTCAGCGGTAATCACGCGAAAATGGCATTTGACGCAGATCTGTGTGTTATTTCTGTTCAAGAAATAGGAATCCTTTGGGTATCAGTCTGCAATGAAGTGCTCTCTTCTGATACACACACACACACACACACACACACACACACCATACATTGTACAGGTAAGGCAAAGATACGGATATTGATGTCAGAGATCTTGACATTGTACAATGTACTGTATGTACAGTTTACTTGTTTGTCTTGGGCCTGAAGGCAATTTCAAGGGACTGTACAGTACTGGTTGAGATGGGGATTCATGTTTTGAACATTCCTAAGTGAGATAATGAGAAACCTCTTATGAATATGAAAGAGCATGTAATTTTAAGGATTCAATGTTTATTTGATGAAAATTGGTTTTCAAATGGCTGAGATATCAAAAAAAGGCGTGGCCTGTCGCCTTTTATTAGGATCTCTTTGTTTCACCTTGTTTTTGGATATCTCAGCCATTTCAAAAACCGATTTTTATCAAATAAACTTTTGATACCCCTTAGAATTGCATGCTCTTTGACATCTCATAGAATGGTTTCTGAATATCTCGCAAAACGTTAAAAGCTAAATCCTCATCTCAACCAGAACTGTACACACCCTTTAAGACAAAGAGATAAGACAAGAGATGGGAGACAAAACAGTGAGTTATTGTTAACACCAGGTCCAGATATAAAAATTTTAAAAGCTCTTGTACTTATGGTATCTCTTGCTGGACTGGAAATCTGATGAATATGTAAATAGGTCGTAACTGAATGTGTTGTTCTTGTTGTGGGTTTGATTTTTGTTCTTTTTTTTTCATTTTCTCATAACTGAGGTTATGAGAATGTCAGAGATGATTTCTGTGCAGAAGTTATCCCTTATTTTAGTCTGTCAAGTTTTACCTGAGTTTTGTCAGATCAGCAACAACTTATCCCAAAAGCACATTCCTAATGTTAATGTACAATAGAGTGCTCTTACTGTATATCAGCACAGCAGACACTGTAACATAACTTGTTTCTACTTGTAGTCTTTGGGGCAAGAAATGGTCTTTGTGTATTTGGGTCTTATCATCATCTATAGGAGGAAATACACATTGCAGTTTCTAAATACCAGTGTGCAGAGAGCATTGTTCCAGTGAAAGTAACTCTCTGCTGATCAAAGCTTTTAGCTGACCAAATGAGCTCATAGACTTCATGTTTGGTGGCTTGTTTCTTTTTAAAGTAAATCCAAATTCTTTGCTTCCCTGTTTACTACAGTGTGCTTCTGAAAACCAAAAAAGGCCTTTACGACATGGCAGTATACATAGATTTCTGGTGGTATTTGTGTGTGTGTATGTGTGTGTGTGTATGTGTGTGTGTGTGTCTGAACAAGGAGGTTTTACAGCAACACTGTAGTTCACAACATTTTATACACAATGCTTCAGAGCAAGATACCTGTGATTAAATTTGAATCTACATGTAACTTGCCTGTTCTTTTTGGGTAACAAATTACTTTTCTAAAGTCATCCTTTTACCAAGACATTCAAGCCATTCTTGGTATCATCTTGGTAATAATATCCAAAAAAGCTATGTTTGTACTGTTCTTTAAAATCTGTCTATTTCTCTTCTTTCTTCTGTAGCTATCGTTCACTTTTCCATTAAACTTAACTTCTTAAAGAATGGAGATTTCTTTTTTTTTTTAAGGCTATTAATAAGGCAAGGAAAGCAGTAATCATTATCTAAAGCTAGATCTGGAGCATTACTGAAGATCCCACTTGATAGTGACTAACTAAATTGGAGATTTGCATTAAATTAATTTGTTTTATTGTGAGAAAGATATTGATATGTATGAACATAATGTGCAGTGGGAATGCATTCTCTATTAAAAAGTACATTAGTAGAGATAACAATGGCAGTACGGTATTGTTGTTGTTTTTTTTTTTAATTTTGCTATAGTGTAGTAGGATTCAAGTTAAAAATCTTGACTGTCAGTTAATGGCCTCATTTTAGGACTTCAAGGTTGCTTAGGGTCGTTAAAAAGACCAAGAATTGTTAATTGCTACTGACAAAGCAGCTGTTGCCTCAGGTGTACTTCCGGTGACCAGCTAGAACCACCCACGACTGCTTTACTCATCATGCGTGATGCTTGGCATCACAACAAAATGTCCATTTCAGCCTGCAATTCATATACTCTTTCAATAGCTGTACCACTACATCAACAGAATATAGACAGTGTCGAAGTAGAATATACAATAAAGGAAGGATGAATAGGTTAGAAACTATTTCTAAAGGAGCAGACAGCTACAATGTGTTATTTTTTCCCCAAAATTTTGCATTTGACAATCAAATTTAATGTTTATATTGACTTGAAGTAGACAAATAACTTGGGATTATGTTTCTTCAAATACTAGAATACTTTAAAGTGACCATGATGTAAATCATTACAATGTCATCTTTCTTGTATGAAGAGAATATTGTTTGAATACATTGTGTAGGAGGATGCACAGTCTTTACTTCAGTTCATATAGAAGTACATGTATTGTAAGACATCGAGTGACAAAAGGAAGCAGCCGATTACGTACATGTAGTATGTGTACAACTGTATGTGTAGTGTAAGTGTGTTGTTTGTGATGCACAGACAATGTAATAAGCCAAGAAGTCAGATTACAAGGAAGCAGTTTGTCAAAGATGCCTCATGTTGATGATGCATTCTCTTTAATATGGATGTGGACAACATACAATGTATACCATCCGTTACATTTTGTAAATACTGTGCATGGGTTTATCCAAGATGGGTACATGTTGTCATCAAATCTTTACAGAGCCTGCCTAAAGAAAACACTTCCTGTGGGGTGTGATTGTTCTTCCTTTACCTTCATAATCCAATACCCCCTCCATAATCCTGCACCCCTTCATAATCCCCCCCCCCCCCCCCCCATGGCTGCACTGAAGGTGTTTCCTCCTGATTACTCAGTTCCCTCTTCACCCACCAGCTTTCCTGAATCCTGGAATTCTGTAATATATTTTTCACTTTCATTCTTCATTTCCTACTTACACATTTATCATTTTTCTGTTGATTTATTTATGAAATAAACATCCATCTTGTCAAGAACTAGTCATCCATCTCACTACATGTTGCTGACTTCATTGAGCATCCTTCTTACTTCTCTATCAATCTCAGCACATCAGCATAATGTACTCCCACAGTATGTCGTATGTATCAGGCGTACACAAGTTTTGAGGTATTTCAACATTGCAAAACTTGAATCATTGATTTCGCTGTATTGTCGGGGGAATTATGGAATAGCGAAAGGGTAAAGAGTGTTTAACTCATACTTGGATAATATGTTGGAAGGAAGATCTATGCTAATGTCTGCTTGCACAATTTGCATATTCAGCAATGTTCTTGTACACTGTATTGCATGATTGAAGAATGATATGTTAGTCTCTTAAAAGAAAAGTAATAAATTATTTGAATTTTTCAGGATGAGGATAAAACTTGTGATTGCTTGTGTTATTTGAATGAAGAAGTAAATGTACTGTAATTTATAGCATACACGATACAGTGTACTGTATATATCTCAATCTGAAAATGTGCAGCAGTGCAAAGAATGCAAAAGCTTTACAATGTACATCTTTACATCCAGGGGAACGTTAATGCTTGAAATGCATTCTTGTGGACTTCTTTGTCTATGTAGTATGATTTATGTACCAGATAAGATGCATTGCATAAAAATATCCACACATCATAACATCTGTTGGTAAAGAATGAGAGGAGCATTGTGATTTGTACAGAAAGTAACATACTGTACATTGTGTAGAATACCTGCATACACTGAGGTAATTGGCAATAAGATGACTTTGGGAAATATGTTTACATTGTATAAATATTTGTGACATATTATTATATATGCACAAGTATGAATATATATTCTACTGGAAAACTGAAATCTGTACATTAACATTGCATGGTCAAAAATCTGAGAGAAATGAAAGGGCAGTACGTAGCAGATTTTATCACTCTGGTACAAAGGTAACACTATTAAACAAAAATTTAGAATTGTACATTGTATAGGATATACATTTGTATGATAAATGTGGGCTCAAAGAAATACTTTGCCTCTTCTGTTCCGGAAACCAATAAACTTTATTGGATAAGACTCTTAATGAATTATCATGATGAATACATCTGTCAGAAGTCCCAAAACAGTTAAAACTTTGTACAATTAGCTGTCCCCTTTTACTAAAAGATTTGCTCATTAATAATCACTTCATTTTATTTCTCCTAATCACAGTAGAGTTTGGTAATGCAAATTTGATTGAGGAGAAGGCTTGGTCTGAAAAGTTGGGGGTATTAAACAGTTTGACATGTGTGTTTTGTGTTGTGTGAACAAGTCAAGACAACATCATATTTAAAGGACAAGTTCACCTTCATAAACATAAGGATTGAGAAAATGCAACAATATTAGTAGAACACATCAGTGAAAGTTTGAGGAAAATTGGACAATCGATGTAAAAGTTATGAATTTTTTAAATTTTTGTGTTGGAACCGCTGGATGAGGAGATTACTACAGCTTGTGAGTCATATGCGTACAACAGTACAAAGAAAATATAAAAGAAAATTCAACATATTTTCACTTTTTTTCGCATAATAAAAGAGCAACTGACTTGCCTCTTTCTAAAGGCAGGGGGAATAATATTACCCATAACATTTATCGGTAACGAGTCAGGGGAATGTGTACTTTTTTCAAAAGATGGAATTTTGTGAAATTCTCTTTATATTTTCCTTATATTGTTGTACGCATGTGACATCTAAGTTATTCATACACTGCAGTAGTCTTCTTATCCAGCGGGTACTGCAAAAAAACTTCAAAAATTCATAACTTTTGAACGGATTGTCTGATTTTCCTCAAACTTTCAATGATGTGTTCTACTAATTTTGCTACATTCTCTCAATCCTTATGTTTATGAAGGTGAACTTGTCCTTTAATGACACAAATGAAAGTATGCCAGAGAATGTAAAGTCTGATGAAGTTTAATTGGACTGGCTACATGCACCCCACATCTTTGACAATAGGCTGACAGCAGTTTGATTACTGTTTTGTTTTGTTTGTGTTTGTTTTTTTAAAGCGAATTACTCTTGCCTTTTCTACCCTGTTTGATTACATCAAGTCCTTTTTATGTGGCATTTGTTTTCCAAACAGACGAGTGAGCCAGTTACGTTCCTTGATAAACCAGAGTGATAAAATTCCCATCAGATTCTGGCTTACTTTGTGTCTTGTGATGACAAGGATGTTGCTCATTATGACCAGAAAGCCAGGGAAGAGTTGTCTTGTTCTAGCCCTTGTGTTCACAACAAATACAAGAACCTGCACATGTAGCTGATGAAAACATTCGATTCACATGTTTGCCTAACAATTGTGTAGCTGTAGGCAAAGAGGTGTCGTGGTAATACATGACATGTGTGTGGTTACACCCTTTGCTTATATCCCTGTCAGACAGAGAAAGCTGAAAGAAAAACACTCTTGATGAGACCAGGGAGGTGTGAGAGAGACTTTGCTCTGCATTCTGACTGAGCAATGGTTGCAATGTTTTGATGGAACTGAAAAAAAAAAAAATGCTAGAGAATAGATCCCCTTGTATGCTCAGAGCAGAAATGTGTTAGAAGTGCATTACATTACAGGCTTGTTACATTATCTACAGTATCAAATGTGAAGTGCTGCCTGTTTGAGGCATAGAAATAGCAGTGGTTGAAGTACAAGTGTCATCTTGCCACAGAGCATGTTCATATGGGTGGTGACAATTGGCAATTATTGCTGACCACATAAATAAGAGTAACTCAGAAGTAAAGCCAGTGAAGCTGTATGTAATGACATTATCGTCTTTAGGCAGATGTAGCTCCTCTGACTCACAAAGTGAGGGACGGTGGAAAATCTTTCTCATTTAATACCACTTACGTAGCCTATTCATATCCATACAAAACCAAGGAAGCATGTTATTGTTATATTGCACTTCTAAATTATCTCAGAAGATACTCACAGACCTACAGTTGTAACAAGTTGACTGTACTTCTATTCAGATTCTGTTTCTAGTTTATGTTACAAACAATTCTGCTTTAATGCGCCAAAGCATCACACAGTATTTGACAGCACTTTGTTTTCCATGTCATTCCATGGGATGTGAAAGGATTTGTGCCAAGTGAAAATATGAGGCTGAGGGAGCTACATGTACTTCTTTGTCCGACATTCAGAATTTGTCAGTTCCTAGTTTGGGCAGATAAGGAAACTTCTGCATAGTGTCCACTTACCAGCGAACCTTGAGTAATACATGTACACTGACTTGACTATAGTTTAATGATCATCAATCTTAAATATTCCTGGGTATTGTAATGTGCTTCCTAAATGAATAATTTCACATACATAGGAAAATAATGTACCGATACAATGAGTGGATTGCTGTTAAATATGCATTTTGCATACTGCAGAAAGTCTGTGAGCATGCTAGGGATTATCTTTCTTCGGGATGATGGTATAAAAAGTATAATTGTAATACACACATATGGACCATAATGTTTCGAGGAGATAATGAACATCGGTTTTGTTTTCCCTTCCTGAAAATAACTATTCTTTGTGAGCAGTTTTGAACCTTCAAAAAATCTTGTTTGTTGTCACAATTCCAAAAACCATTTCACACTGTGTTTTGTGCTAGAATTACAAAGTGTTTCAACAGAGAATTGAGTCTCCTTGCTGTCTGCTAATGATGTCCAGTATAATAACTGATTACATTTTATGTCACAAACTTTGCAGCCTGTCATTCATATGTTGCTTAAAACTGCTTACTGTTCATGGAAGAAGAAGTAACCTATGATCTGATGCGTGTGCACCATGACAGAAATGAATACAACGACATGACATCAACATGATTTGAAGTCAAACCATTCAGACAAGTGGACACCCAGAATTTACCTACAGATCAATATTTGCATGATGTGATGTGAGAACAACAGATGTGTTTTGGAGAACATGATTCATGTACACTTTCAGACTACAAAAAAAAAATCTTCAAGCATGAATTCTGTTTCTAGACATGCTTACAAACAGCTTCTTCTACCAATCTCAAACAAAGGCTCTGTGGCTCATGTAAAACAGCCCTTAACACTTTTCTTGTTTCTGCTGGTCAGGTACATTGTACATGAACTTCATCTTGACATGTGTACCTTTCTTTCCCCCAACCAAGCTGACCGAAGTGATTGGCTCAAAAGCCCACTGTTCATGCCTCCGGGACAAGTTTGTCCAAACTCTAGCAGGTTGAGTATGATGTCAAGGTGATGAAATCGTATATCTTCAGGGAAATATTTGGATAAATAAATTACACTTACCAGAGAGTTGAGTACTAGATTCTGCAAAAAGGGATTTGTTATAAGCAACTTGTTTAATACATTTCATACATTATACAGTTGTACAAAACTAATTCACCCAACATAATAACAGACGGTGTATGCGTGAAGAGATTAGTGCCAGAAACATGAAAGGGAGAGAAAGAGAGGGGAGGGGGAGATACAAGTATGTTAGGATGGGGATCACTTCTGTAGATCCTCCAAAGGTAGCAATTTGATACATTGTCTGAAATTCTTTGTACCATTAAATATCTTTTGTGATTGTTGTCATTCCTTTAGATGAGATTGCTATTGTGATATCAGATACCTGCTGTGTGTGTTTTGCTCTCTTCTTAGGAGGGTAGTGTTTGGAGGAGTTTCTCGAATAGTGAAGAATTACTTTCATGCCATATGTTCAAAGGTCATGTTCAGCAGGAGGCTAAATACAATACTTTCTCTTGAAGTCGACTGTCAACACAAAATCTAGGCCAAAGTCTCCCTTGCCTGCTGAGAGATTGGGTATGGACTGGATCCTCACTCCATGCACTAGGGCTTGCTGGCTTCACTTGAGTGTCTTTGAACCATTTGTCTAGTTTCCAGGAGGTAGATTCATTTCAGATCTTATTGAGGTAGAGTGCTTTGATTATCAGCCTTGATACGATAACCAGGACTGGTCGCCTGAGTGTCTCAGGCTTAGGCCTATTCACATTGCCAATGAAGTCTCCTCATCATTTTGATGGAAGTTGCCAAGCCACTGTACCAAAACCACTGGAAACATCACCAGAAAATTCATGAAAAAAAAGAATTAAAAAAAAAAATCTCCTAAATTAGCATTTATAGGTTTAAATACTGGCCAGGCTATTGTTACATCATAATCATAGTTGCAGTATAAGCTGTTGTTATTTTTTTTTTTCGAGGGTTTAATTTTCTCGAATTTCATGAATCACAGTTGGATCGCAAATTTAACAACATGTGAAAAAATTTTGCCGTGCTCTAGGGTAATAGTGCGTTTAAAGTGTCATTGTTTATTCTCGAGAACAGCATTTCATCAAAAATATCTGTGACCTCCTCATGTGCAAAAATATTTGTAAATGCAAAAATAACATCCCATACTCACTGTAGCAGACTGAAATAACCTTGATGTTAACTTTTCCTGTGTAAAAAAAGCATGCAACAACTTTTCCTATTTGCATAAATAGGCCTAGACATACAAATTGTAGGGTTTGCTTTAATATGTATGTATCATACAAACAATTCAAAATGTCTGTTTGCTCCCCAAACGTCAGTACTTAAAGGGTGTGTACAGTTCTGGTCGAGGTGAGGATTTAGCTTTTAACGTTTTGCGAGATATTCAGAAACCACTCTATGAGATGTCACAGAGCATGCAATTCTAAGGGGTATCAAAAGTTTATTTGATGAAAATCGGTTTTGAAGTGGCCGAGATATCCAAAAACAAGGTGAAACAAAGAGATCCTAATAAAGTTGTGGCATGTAGTCTTTCATTATTATCACTTTTTTGGATATCTCAGCCATTTGAAAACCAATTTTCATCAAATAAATGTTGAATCCTTCTTAAAATTACATGCTCTTTCATATTTCATAAGAGGTTTCTCATTATCTCACTTAGGAATGTTAAAACCATGAATCCCCATCTCAACCAGTACTGTACAGCCCCTTTAACAAGGGTTTACTCTCAACCATGAGCCTGTAGATAACTTTATATTGACTTTAGCCCATTCACACTGGAATTGCTCATTTCTAATCACATTGAAAATGCATTTGCAACCACTCACATGTGGCAAAAAAGAAAAGAAGAAAAGATAATTTGGCTCCTAGCGAAGTGCTTAAAAAATCACCAAACTGTGCATGCTTTGACACACAAAGTGCCAGGTAAATTATGAATAAAAGTTTTCCAGACAATGAAGATGGCCTGATTTTTTATTTGCAATGCAGATTACGAGAGTTAGCAATGTTTTAATTTTGTATTTTTTTCTAGTTTTTATACTAGTTTTTTACACTAGTTTTCTCAATGTTAATGATGAAAATAGTAGTAGTAGTAATAATAATAATAATAAAATCATATACGGTACTACTTATGACTGATTTTCCTTACAATTTAGGATCAAATTGGTAGCTTTATGACCTCAATTTTGTGGTCTGTCATTTTGTTTAATCTTAATTTTTATTATTTTCTTGTTTTTACTTTATGAGGGGAAACAATTTTTAAAAATTGTTCTTCCTAGAAATGTGGTCAAAATTCCTTTCCCTCTGAGCCTGAGGCTAAAGAATGAAATTGATCTTGATCATCAATCTAGACAAGTAGTAGGGCCTATGCAGGTGGGATTAGCAGCATATCTCTGTATGCAATTTACTTTTGTGTTGAGAATTAAACAGGGCATTCAGACACAAGAAAAGATTATACTAGAACGGTATAGCTATACTAAAACGGTATAGCTATACGATGAATTTATACGTCTGAACGCTGACTAGCGAAACGACGTACATTGTATAACGAAATGACGTGCATGTATAGCGAAATGACGGTCAGAGCATCGTTTCGAACTAGAACTCGATAACGAATCAGCATTCCGTGTGCGTCTGAACGTATGGCGACCATAGAACGGTATAACTGGGTGGGGCTTAATGGGAGCGCGCACGAAAGGTGACCCCACAGCTGTCACTCATGACTATACACGCATGCACAGTGGGAAACTGCACATCTATACGATGTTTCCCAGAACGGACGATATCAGTGACTGAACGGTCTGTTGGCTATACAATGATTCTTTATACGTCGTTTCGTTATCGAGTTTTGGTATAAAATGGCATGCGTCTGAATAGGGGTTAAGACTGTTCTTCGAAACAATAATGTTGATAACATACAAATGTATGTGAAAGTAGAGAAGATGTAGGACCTGTGCACTTTTGGCTTGAGGACTTGAAAAGCAAAGTTAGCATGCATGTCATGGTTTGTTTTTTCAATGAAACCTGAGCTGTTCTTTGGAGAAAAGAGATCTATATTTTCCTCAGAAGCCAGGTGGTGATTTAGGAGAAAAGGGATCAGGTCATGGGTAGAATTTAAGGAAAGGGGTACCTATCTGTGGCAGTCACAAACAGACTTGTAGTCTTACCATCACAGACCCTAGCAGTGTCTTGTTTGTATGTCTTCTGACATCTAAGAAACTGTTCCACAATGAACTCTGTGGATGTTCACTCATACATAATGGAATGAATATGAGATATTTTCATCTCAAATTGGGTGTGTTGCTAATTTCTGAAGATTGTATGCTCAGGAATCATTACAACAACAAGACCATTGACAGGATATGACACAGCCATTATATGGTTTATAAAATGATGTCTCTTTGTGCATTTTCTTTCAACTGATGTCTTTGGTTTCCAGATGTGGAAAAGATTCTCTCTTAATCAAATCCTTACCCGTAGACAGCCAAGAATATATTTGGATACTCTGTACAAAATTTGTGCTACACTGCCTCTGAATAACTGAAATGATTGTTAGAACTTAGTTTGCAGTTAATCACATTGTTTCGAAAACTTCTTGTTGTACGTAGTTTATCTGCTGTGCATTCAGCCCATCCATTCATGTAAAGAACGAAAACAAAATCTGGCCTGCCAGTTGGCCCTCTTGTATTGACAAGGATTAATAATGATTAATGATTACATATATGTCTAGGTGCAAATGCTGCAGAGGAAATACTGAACAAACTATGTAATAGAAAATGCAAGATAGGCTAATAGTAACTTGCACTCAAGATGATTTTGTACTATTAAGATGAAAAACGTTGTTGGTATAAAGGAGATAGGCCGCTTTTATCATATGGTTGACTTTGAATGTGAGAGCAAACATAATGACTCATGCAGCATGTAATGCTAAAGGTTTAACACGATGGCTCAGAGAAGTAAATTGGAAAATGGCCAATTCATGTTTTTGAAGAGTCATTTTCCCCCTTTTTCTAATACTTATACTCCCAGAGTAAGACATTTGCCTGAGTGCCAGCTTTTTAACTTTTCACTGTTAACAAGACTCAAAGTTATTGTTTTGTAGATGACAGTGCATCGCTTCATGCCATGCTAAACATATGATGTATTCACAAATCTCATCCACCAAATCTTATCCTAACCATGAAATTATCTGCAGTTCAGATTTATGCAAAGATATACAGTTTTTCCTGTTTACTGAGCACTTACACAAATGAAAACTTTTTTTTTTTTTTTTGCCTCGGGAGGCAATAACGACTCAAAAACAGATTGGTTGCATTTTCTTGTAAACCATTCACAAATAATTCCTCAGGTATGACTACTATGGAATGTTTTCAGGCTATTGAAGTAAACTGGCTGTACGTGTACAAGTGTATATAGGGGCCACATCAGGTTGCTTGTAAAATTTGTCATTCTTGCTTCAACAAAGCCTTGTTAACAAAGCAAAAATCAAAGTGTCAACAGGTATCAAAATAATGACATGTCATCGTTAGTTTTCCAAGCAAATTGAACCAAACAGATTTGCACAAGTTGCCTTGCTGGTTATAACTCTTCCATCTCATAGCAGTAGTATTGCTCAAATCAAAAGTAGTCACATCACGGTGACATTCAGATGCAACCAGGTTTGGGGGGGGGGGGGAGGGATTTTTTAACAAACAGTCCAAATGGTATGCTGTGTGTGTCTTGATGGTGTTCTTATAACTTCTAATGAATATGGACATTTTGGAGACTTTCTCATGCAGCTATTAATATGCAAAATAAAAAAAAAATGGCAAAGGAATCTTTCTGCAAATTTGGCATACAATTTGAAGTGTGTTCTGAAAGGCTGATAAAACAAGGAAACCAGTGGCATATCTAGTATGATTAGTTTTTAAGTCAATCATAAATTTTAAGACTGACTTGAATTCTTTGTGAAAAACACTCCCAAATATGCGTTGTAACTATTTAAAAAAGGCCATAAAATGTGTGACTGTCAAGTGCATGTACATGTAGTTGTTATAGAAACATGCAAATCATGTTTCTCTTATAATAGTACTTGTTGATATTGTGTCACATAAAATTGAACATTATATGCCTCACCTTCACAGAAGAAATCAATTGTATCTACGATATACATGTATGTACAGTGTATGTTAGTAATACTTCCTTTGTGTATAACTTCATCCAATAACTCACCAAGTGGATTCATTTCAGGAACCAGTACATGGATATGATAAATAACTGCGCATCAGTGATAATAAATTGGCACTTTGTTTCCAAGAGTTTTTCCAGTGTAAGAGCAGTAAAATACATGAAAATCAACAAAATACATCAATGGGTATTTTTCGTTTTCGATCCCTCTAGGTTTAGTTGTCTCTGTAGGCCAACACAATTTTGGACCATTTGTTTCATCTGAAGATCTCATATTATTGAGTGTTCATCTGTATCTTATGCATCAGAATAGAATGGAGTGGGAACATGAAATAAAAACAACATCAGCCTTTGAGGGAGGCTAACTACTCTGCTGTAGTTAGGGGTCAAAATCAGAGGTGTACAATTTCGGGGCAATTTTTTTTTTTTAGCGGGCTCAGAAAAGTGCGCACAGTAGGTTGGAGAAGTTATCAAGTAAAGGAGGAGTGGTTTCAAGGGAAAAGCAGAGGCATGATGTAAACAAGACTGTTTCTGAGCTGTTGGTAGCAAGGAAGAGGTATTTCTTCCCAAACTGCTCCACCACATTCACTTCAGTCTTCACTTTAGAGGAGGACAGGCCATTGATACTTGGAGAAGACAGCAAACGAAGCCTATGGTCATCTTGAAATGGGAAGATTTCTTATGATGGGGGAAGGAAAATCAGTGCGTTCTAGTGAAATAACCACGACTCCATGTTGCAGGGATACAGTTCAAGTAAGTTTGCCATGTGGAGAAGTGGAATGCTTTGTTTGTGAAATACCCAAAAGCCATTTACTGTGGACAAAATCGTTAAAGTTTCTCCATTTTGACTCTCAGTAAACACTTTGATGCTGACGTCTTTCAGAAAGAAATCATGGTATTCGTGAGTGATCCAGTGTGTCTACCATGTTGTCACTTTTTTCTTTGATGTCCCATTTGGACCACTGAAATCTTTGAATTTAACATTTTAGGGGCTCGAGGGAGAAATGTAGTGCCCCAAAATAAAATGAAAACTAAAGATTCGATTTGAATTTTTGCTGCCTGATCTGGCCACCAAAATATAACCTTCTGACAGTTTGGTGGCCCAACATCAAGTTTGTATAGTGGTCCCGCTTATCGGGCCACTGCCACAGTCAAGCCCTGGGCCCCATTTTATCAAAAGATAAAATCAATTGTAAATTCCCTTACCACACAGGCTGCCATAGAGTTATGATGGAAATCAACTATATAATCAATTATAACCCTTCATAAAACAGGACCCTGTTTGTACATGATTCAGTCTTTTAAGAAGAGCATCAGAGGCAAAGAGTTGGCACATAGAGCCATGTGTTTAATTTCTATACATTTCTAGAAATATTCAGGTTGCTACTTTTTGCCAGTCATATGATGGGACAGGAAATGGAATCATGTTCATGTGACTTTAAGAAATGAAAGCCACTGATTATTACAACAGTTGATTTGCTACTGTACTAGTCTTAGGTGTGTAAAGTGATAACGATTTCACCAGTCTACCTGCCTTTCTGTGCAACAATAGAGGTTATATTGTCACAGAAATTGTGGTATATCATAAACATGTACACACCAGACAGCTTTGAGTGAAATATGTTTTAGTTTTGAAAAATTTTCCTCACATTGGAGGTGTCTGCTAATAATGAGGGAGAAATTAACCACTCAGTTCATACTTTTTGTGATTACACTTTCATAACACATAAAAATTTGGACATAGTACAGCTGTACAACAGATAGATATATTCGTAAGAAAGTACCGTAAAGTTCCGTGTATAAGACGCACCCGTGTATAAGACGCACCCCTAATTTCGGACCTAGAATTTAAAAAAAAAACAAACACGAAAATGTCCACGCAAATATTGCGTGTGTCATACATATTATTTCAGCTCAAAATTTCCCTAGAATGCAGCATGTATTTGCTCTATTTTTCGTTTCCTTTTATATTTTCTTTTAACGGTATTCATCGGACATCAACAAAATATGGAAGACGCAAAATGCGAGACTTGTCTCGGTACTCACTTGCTATTGTTTCGCCTTTCAATCGTGGTACATGTGTCATGCATATCGTACTCATGAGTGTACGGTACGATCTTTGCTGTCATACATAGCAGAGGGTGTCTCGCATATTGACACATGTCAGACTGGAAGGTTCATTACGAAAAATAAGAAAAACATCAACAAGTGTAGCAGAGGGATCATACAGCAAGACGTACGGTGCGTACGGTAATTACACTCATGCACTGTTACCAGTAACATGTGTGTCTCTTGTACCATGCTTGTATGCACAGTGCTAGCCTTTTGCAAAAGGCAGCTCGCTATAATTTCAGCACACGCACACAGAGAGCAATGGACTTGCACACACAGCGCGCAACGGGCAAGCGCGCTTCGATCCGATCGCTGTGTGCACGCGAGTCCATTGCAAAAGCCTCTCTGCAGCTGCTGCAGTTGCCAAAGGCTTGCTAGCTAGCTACTAGCTACAGTGTAGCTATGCTATCCTAGCTGGCCTCGCACTCGTGAAATGAAGAGCAAACGAACGACATGGATATGCATGCATGCTTCACACATCGTTCATATATTTACGGTGACATAGTGTCGATCCTACTCCGTATTTTACAGCTTTTGTCTATGGCCATATTGATACTAGTACATTGATAAGTTTTACGGTATCGGTAATTTAGTAATGATACCTGTACATCGCGTATTCCAGCTACTAGGTTGGCTGTTGGTGGCTTGGTAGACTGACATCGGTAGCATACAGCAGTGCTGTTACAGCTGTTGTCTATGGCCAGATTGATACATCGTTACTGCACAAGGACGATGTAAGTTTATCTCGTATTTGCAGCTTTTGTGTGCGTCCAGATTGAAAGATCGCTCTTTTATCCATAAGTTTTAGTGACTGCTTACCTTCCAAACGTCGATGGGCATACATGGCCCCAAGTTGGCCTTATAAAATTGGGTGTACATGATGGATTTTTTTCCGTGATTCGACTGTACCCGTGTATACGACGCACCCCCGATTTTCAACGTTTTCCGACGAAAAAATAGTGCGTCTTATACACGGAACTTTACGGTAGTGATAAAGTAGAGATTCAACAACTGGTTCCCAGAGAGCTGTGAATGTTTCTGTACTAACTAGTGCCATAACTGTCTTTAGTGGTATTAGTTTTAAAGGGTGTGTACAGTTCTGGTCGAGGTGAGGATTTAGCTTTTAACGTTTTGCGAGATATTCAGAAACCACTCTATGAGATGTCAAAGAGCATGCAATTCTAAGGGATATCAAAAGTTTATTTGATGAAAATCGGTTTTGAAATGGCTGAGATATCTAAAAACAAGGTGAAACAAAGAGATCCTAATAAAGTTGTGGCATGTCGCCTTTTATTATTATCACTTTATTGGATATCTCAGCCATTTGAAAACCAATTTTCATCAAATAAACGTTGAATCCATCTTAAAATTACATGCTCATTCATATTCCATAGGAGGTTTCTCATTATCTCACTTAAGAATGTTCAAAACATGAATCCCCACCTCAACCAGTACTGTACAGTCCCTTTTATGTAGTAGCAGTGAACTATGTAAGCTGCTGATGGCATACCACTTTTTGAACTTTGTTTTGTTATGGCATACATGCACAGTATGGTATGGGAACAGTGCAAATTGCTTTAGCAGTGGCATATACATAGATATTTTGATTATGTTTTACATAGTTTGCTCTTCTGTTCTCAAAAGCAATGTAATAGTGAAAGTATTGTAATCTTACTTGACTCTGAGTCCAGGTAGCAGTAGCGGGAGCAGAAGTGGGAGAGTAGCAACATGATTTTTATGTTTATGTGGTGCATGCAGTGCTTGAATAGCTTTTGAGATCACAAAATAGGACTATATGTACAAGCATGTATGTGATTATAGAAAGCCGGTTACTGTAATGGAATATTATGGATAGACGATAAAGGAACTGACTTCTTCCTGCCACAAGTAGGGGTGCGTTTATCACTTCTGGCCAGAATTAAAGTTTTCAAACTTTCAATCAACTTCTGGAGAGTTTTGAGGAGTTGATAAATGCAAAGCTATTTTGATTATGGAGTTAGAAATGCGTCACTGAAACACCCCCCAAAAAATGCAATGGCAAAATTAAAGCATTTGAGCTAGAAACACATTTCTGTAGAGTTGATAAATGCAAAGTCATTTTGAAGCGTGTTTATAGCTCGGACCTACCCATGCCAACCACTGGCAACTACACATCTCGTCCCTCTGGTCAAACTGCACAATGGAGTTGCGCTGTGACAGGGCCTACTAATAGATTCACGACAGAGGTAATGAACGCAACAACTCAAGAAACACGATCCGTAAGGCATTGACAAACATGCATTTTGATAGTGGGTATTAAAATGTGTTTCAAAGACCTGGGAAAGGTGATAAACCAGCCTATGACACAGGCTTTATTTCAAATTACACCTACGTTATAGTGAGAGATGAAAGAGAAGGAGAGATCATAGACTGAGAGTCTGACAGTCAAAGAGGAATAGAGAGATACTGACGTAAAACTAAACATTACAACAGCAGCTGCTGCATGAGCAAAGTCATCACTGCATAGGACCTATTAGTATATGTTGAGAAGGGAACTAACAGTCTATGTGCCTCTTGTTGTTTCTTCTCTCCCTTCCCTCACTTTATAACATTTTTATGGCAATCTGTACAATAGATCTTCCAACTGACTTGAATCCTGAAGGGTTGTTAAATATTATTTTAGGTAGGAATATGTTTGGTGTGAAGCTTTTTGCTTGGTATGATTGTACACATGTACAGTCTGTATTCAAACTGGGTAGATGTGATACTCCAAGGAAGGAAGGGTTGTTTAAATGTCTGATATAAAGACTAGTTGTGACACCCATCTCTCTCTCTCTTTACTTGATCTCTTCCTTCCTTCTTTCCTTCCTTAGCCAGAAGGATGGACAAGTAGTCTACATTATCATACCACATTACTCTTCCTCTGAAAGATCCTTTGAATCATGTCCTGTTCTTACATTTACGTCTATCTCTAGTGTGTCAAGGCCAAAGAGTATATAAAGTGAATGTTTGTAGAAAGAGAGTTGATTGGTAGCACTGTGTCCTCAAGATGACTTTGTGGGATGAAAGGGGATAGGTGAGTTGAAATTTGAGGAGAAAGGAATCATCTTTGATAGCATAATGTGATTCCAAGTAGAACTCATACAAGTGAAGACAGTGAAGAGGGACAAGAGAGGATAGATCAGTAAAAAGTAAAGAAATATTGATTCCTTTGCTGTAGAATTAGTTCCCAGAGGAGCTGTCATAAGTTCATTTACATGTACATGTACCTGAAATTAAATGTTTATTAAATCAATCTTTTGCAATGTGATGCAAATACTGTGAATTCTGGCATGTGCACACACACACACACACACACACACACACACACACACACACACACACACACACACACACACACGCACACACACACACAAATCATTTGTTCTCTTTATTGGTCCAGCTTGATAAAAAAAAGAAAATGCTCATCATGATTTGCCCTTCCATTCATACACTTCATGTTAAAAAAAACACATTAATTTTGGTAAATAATGCAGCTCGGCACACTGGGGTACTCAGGATCAGGATTTGTTCATTGTTTAGGCATGCATCAAAGCAATTCATTAGAGGCCTGATGAGTTTTGAGTTTTTGTCTATGTTTGAATGATGGTGTATAATATACATTTTTTTTTTTTTTTTTGCATGCCATGATGGTGATACAAACAGCGATAACTTTTGTCTGTGAATATGGCTAATGTGAAGAGATGCAGTTGTAGAGAGAAATAGGATTCTATCAGTAGTTGTGTAAAGATGTGCTGAAGAGAATGGATTTGTCAAATGGTTCACACTGCTCATCCTCAAGGGATGACATAGACTTTTGATTTGAGAGTAGCTCTCAGGGGGATTCTTCCTGTAAATTGCCCACTTGCTTTTGATTTCTCTGTAAAATTATATCACTGTGAGTACCCAGAATTTAGCAGAACTTTATAACCTGTGTTATGACTTTAATAACATTCTGGACTATGTCTGGTCAAATGTAATTTGAAAAAAAATTGGGAGAAATGTCATTTTAATACTCTGTGTCTCTTTTCAGACCAATAAAATGAACTTGCCATCTGAAAAAAAAAGGAGTTGGAAGTGTGAAAACTCTCAAAGTCACTGGCGCAAGCAAACTGCCACTAATGTTTCTCCACTTGATGAAAACCATTGACTGTCTTGCAAGATAATCTGTTGGTGTGGTGACAGTACATTGTACTTCTTTCCCTCAGTTCATGTTTCATTACGTAGATGAAGCAGAATTCCAAATAAGCCTGCAGGTCATCAAGTGTTGTCTCATTGCATGAGATACCTCCACTGCGTAGTGGATAGACAGTACAAACAATTCAAAACATGTAATGTAATTTAAGGAAATGCTGGATGTGGAATTACTTAGCAAGATTCAGAAGATGTTCATAAAGGCAAAGTTAAGTTGTCAAAAGTTATCAAAGTTATCAAATCATGTACAAACAAAGCTGATGTTGCTGTATGACACTATTCCTGTACACATGCTACATGTATGCTGTGCCTCTCTAGCTTTGACTGTAGAGCCACAAAAAGGAAAGGTAATAATCAAAGTACCTGGAACTGAGACTATACTGTCAATGTCACGAGTGACGAAAGTGATTGAGTGATAGCAAGGCATGACGTCACAGTCTTGCGTGGAATAGGACAGGCACAGCCTCATAATGTAGGGGAAAAAAAGATGTTGTGACACACAGTGTAAGAGTTACATTGTTTGGTGCAAGTCCATTCAGTGAACTTGGTTTTTGTTTTCTTTTTATATTGTAAGGTCTATTAGAAAACTTTTGGTTAGAAGTTGTATTTATTTTACAATGAAAAGGAGACACTGCTTGTATGTTATGTGTTCTCAGGTAAGACTTAAATTATGCAATTTCTATTTACTTTAATCAACTCTTTATGATTAGGTACATAAGTGAAGATAATTTTTGTCATTCAAAACCTTGTACTCATATGACCCTCTGGCATGCTATTATGTGCATTTATGGTAGGTTTTAGCAAAGTCAAGTCATAATTTGAGTTTAATGTGTGCCTGTGTACAGTCGACGGAGGGTAAAATGTATTGAGTCTTCAGAACAACAGGGACACTGGTACATCTTTACAGTGATGATTTGGAATTTTTGTGTGTGTGCAATTCAATCAGTAAGAAGTATTAACTTTTTTGTGGAATAGCTGCTAATAAAATGCCTGTGGACTTTGAAATGAAG
Organism: Diadema antillarum; assembly: GCF_040938485.1. Lineage (NCBI taxonomy): Eukaryota > Metazoa > Echinodermata > Echinoidea > Diadematoida > Diadematidae > Diadema > Diadema antillarum. Next base: position 667,717 of record NW_027271857.1, on the reverse strand, counting down.
AAAAAAAATAAAGCACTGAGGAGAATCGCTTTAAATATTTGATGTGCATGTAATCAATGACCAAGCATTTTCCATTTTGGCTGGGGGCTAGTCACTATTTGTGCAGTAAACCTGCATGCAATCTGGCCAAAGAAATCTGAATATTTGTGTGTATTTGTTGTTTGTTTGTGGGGGTTTTTGTGGGGGGACAGGGAAGTTTGCAGTTTTACCTTCCATTTGTCATTATCTTCAGAGTTCAAAATATGTTAACTAGATTGCTTTTTTTTTCTTTCCTTTTCTGAGTCTTTATTTGTCAGCTGTGCTGTGAATAATGAAATTATAATGAAATTTATGTTGTTTGTTTTTTTTTTCATTTTGGTATCTTGACATACAGTGCATTTTAAAAAGAAAAAAAAATCAAACTTTCAATTCTGCTAAATTCAGCTGGTTATCTGCCCCTTGTCTTATCTGTTCCATGTTTCTGGTAGCTATCAACTCATCAGTATTAGCAGGATCTCGAAGTGGAATATAAACACTAAAAATGAAGCAACAAGACTTATCTCCTATATTTGACTACCCGACTGTGGCTGCTTTGGTTTTTGATTTGTGAAGACAGTTCTGGGCAGTCTTGAAATGGACTTTGACTTGAATTGACAGTCACTTTATGGGATTTGCATGGACTTTTTTTTTTCTGTGAGGCTCTTCGTGGATTCCTGTACCTATCTCAGACTTTATCAGAGTTTACCATCAAAGATTATAGACTTCTGTTTGCAATCACAGAATTAGCCCTCTCAGGCAGGTATTGTCAAATTGCTCTTTAGCTGGTTTTGAATCTTTCAAGTGTAGTTAACAAAGAGAGGAGACACAAAGCAAGCTGGAAATGTTTGTAGGTGCTGTGAAGTTTTGTTAATTTGAAACACTTTACTTTGTAAGTGGATTAACTTACTGAGAATATGTCCATATCAGAAGGAGATGATCAGGTAAGTTTTTGTGTTTGTGTCAATTTCATCGATATGTTGCCATGATATGTGTTTGATCTTCCTAGTTTGGCTCACAGTGGTACTTCTTCCACAAACTAAATTGACCATGCAGCCATGCATTGTTGATCCATGGCGGTATTAGGAATTCCTTTGCCAAAATAAAGAATGATGTTGTTGGTGTTTGATTTTGTGTTCCTTTTTCCTTTTCTTGGGGGGGGGGGGGAGGGGTGTTGAAAGTAAGTGAAATCATGATCTAGATTCTGACTTTTATGAAGTTCCTCTCTTTCACCAATTTTGATTGACTTTTTGTCTTTCCTTTTTATGTGTGGAATACATATGATGTATGGAAGATATCATCCTGTTGTAAAATCGATATCAATCAAAATCCTACCCTCTACCCATATAGAACAGACAGTGTAGTAATGTACAAATGTAGTACAATTAATAGTCTCATACAGAAGCTGATATTGCTATAGATATACAGTATGCATATACTTAGTGAATATCAACTTAGGTTTCAGATGTTGAGATATAGGATGATATTGACAAATCATTGAGAAGAGGTCTTTTTGAAAGTGACTAAAAATCAAAGTAGAAAAGCACCTGGAGAAATCTGTTCATAACTTGTTGAGTTATTTGGCAAACATACAGGCAGACAGTTAAAACAGAAACCAATGCCAGCAAAACATAATCTTTGCAAAGGTGATAATGATGATGAATTGAATAACGCATTATCTTCAGAAAGAAGACATCATGAATGACAGTGTGCTGCAAACAAACTCACCTGTTTATCTGTGGTACAGTAACTAAAACTTGCTGACTAGCAAGTATGATGAATGGGCCCGAATGCCCATTGCAGGGAGTGAAGATTTGTTTTTTATAATGTCCTGTATACAGAAGAGTGAATGACATCTGGGGGCATTTCATGAAGCATTTTGTCAGATATTTTTTCAGATGAAATGTTATAAGCTACTAAAGTTCTTGCATCTGATTGGCTGAGAGAAAGTTTGTCTGACAAAACGCTTCATGACATGCCCCCCTGAAGATACACTGTAACTAGAGGGGAAGCCATAGAAAATATTGCTTGTTCAATGGGGGAATCAAAATAGTGGGGGTGGAAAAAGGGAGGGGGTGTCAGTACAAGAGTGGGGATTATGTAACAGATCTTGGATGCTATTTGCTGTTCACTGTCCAAGGAGATTATGTTGTGGTTTCACCCATTGGTGATTGTTCTGATTTCACAACTAGTTCACCATGAACATTTGTATGTTGTCTTTTGGCCCAATCTCAATCCATGTGATAGTGCAGCACGTGTAGCCAATTGTCTGAAACACATTGATCCTGTAGCCTGGTTTGTAATGTGACAAGGCAAATGGTCTGAAAACAAATGATCAATTTTTTAATATTAAAAAATAAAAAATAAAGATTGTCAGTGTTTTATTCCCTGAATACAGTTTCATTGGAGTTAAGCTATTGATTACAAAATATCTATTTTGCAAACTACTTCTTTTTGCTTTTCTTTGTTTTCTTTTTTGTTTTCTTTGTTTTCTTTTTTTTGTTGCTGGAGTGCACTCCAATGAAGCTAGTAGACTTCTATAACTGAAAGATTTGGGATCCACATTTCATCCACAGAGTAAAAAGGTCATCATCCAGCTAGTGAGGTCGAATCAGCTGGAGTTTCTGTCCCCAAATTTGGCTACTTTCCATTGTAGTGCTTGTTGACAGTTTATGGATGTTTTGGTTGCTTTGTGGTGTTCTAAATGATGCTGACCACATCATATGAAAGACCTGTCAATTGGTGCCCCCCCCCCCCCCCCCCCCCCACCGTGAAATGAACTAACCCATCAAGCTTTATAATGTTCTTCTGACTTTCAGGAAGGGTCTCCGGAGAGTCCATTTAAGATGTGGGGGGAGGAGAAGGCTGAGGATGTGGTGTACTCTGTCTACCTCAAGAAGGTCAGCTACAAGGCTGCAGATGACTCCTGTGCACTCAGTGATGTGAGTTTTTCTTGTTTCATGCATGAGTTGCCATGGCAATACTGCCATTTACAATTGTTTGCATCACTTTACAAATCTAGGTAGTAATAGGGCTATGACACTCAGATATGAGTTGAAATAAAGGTTGGAGTTCAGATAATCTACAGAGGACCAGTGCAGTGAACTGCCATTAACATCTCAATAGTAATAACAGGGTGTGAGGAAATAAAAGCTTCCACCTTTGGCAGTGCTTGATGATCATTTGAGGAGTTTGTGCACCAATGATAAAGGAAGATTAATTGATGACCAAAATGATGCCCAAGATGTTGCATCATGCTCTGAATATCATATCATCCTCTTCCATTGATAGAAAAGCAGCTACAAGTTTGCAGGTTTTTTTTTTAATCTCTGAATGCTGAATATTCAACATTATTTACTTTAATGCTATGATAAAAAACAAAATCAATTCTGACAATTAGTCTTCTGCTTGATCAGAGCAAGTTAACAAAATCTACAATGTTGCATAATAACAAATGAGTCAAAGATAGATTTTTGTTGAAGTGCATAAAGAGAGAAGAATCAGTGTGTGAAATGGAAGCATTGTTCTTTCACTCATTAGCTTTGTTTTATTTCTCTTTCTCCCTGCCTTTCTCATTTGCCTTGAAATCTCTGCCCCTATTTTTTGACATGGCATTAATTCCCTATGCCCATATTTCCCAATCCTTTAAAAACAACAACACAAAAACAAAAACAAAACTGCATGGATGAACTGAATAAATGTTTGTGGTCCAATGCATGCCTACTGACTTTATAATTCTAATGGCAATTGTAATGTATTGAATACTAATTTGGTGCTTATATCGATTGTGATAACATGATTTTGATGCATAATATTTATCATTTTGCTATATCATTATATGTATATTGGCTATATATCTTCATTTAATATGATACCTCTAACTTGTTATTGGTTTGGTGAATGACCTCTTATTTGCAATGTATAAACCTGTTACTTGTACTAATCCAAATCTTGATACTGTGACTGAACTCTAAATGCTGTAACTTGCTGAAATTCCTGTATCCTGCAATTTGTTCCTCATTTCCTTTTTGTTTATATTGAATAATTCCCATTTTATCTTTGGTGTAATCTCTTCAATTATATTGTGGTGCATTAAATCCACGTCTCATTATGTTTATGTATGTATTCATAAAATATCCATGAAAATCTTTTTACCATAACTTGTGACCACCAATGTCTGAATTGATTGTCACTTTTTTTATTGAACCATTGTGCCCATAAACTTCACTCATGAATCAAATATTTCATGTCGTGTAATCATGCACACTTTCTATTGAAATTTCTGACTAATCATTTATGTGGCTTTTATATAACCTACTCCACCACCCTTTCCCTTCCAAAAAAAAAAATGAAACAAAAATCAAACATTCTTAATAAACTCATTTGTCATTGTGATATCATTTTCATGGTCAACTGATTTCCAATTTTGAAACCTAATGTAATTATTGTTATATGCCATGGATGATCATATCAAATAATGTTCTGCATACATATTAATTAATTTATTTTTTGTTACTTTCTAATGTGCTTGCACTGTACTTTGTGCCTTGCAAATTCTTTTTTTTTCAATATCAATCACACACATTGCTCAAGGTGCTGTTTGCTTTACATTTGTAACTCCATTGCGTGATTGTGAATCTAATTTTGTTAATTTTTTTAATGAAAATCATGTGTTCTAAACATGTGTCTGTTTCGTGTATTCATTTGCTTCTGTATGTACATGAAAACACTGGTGTAATTCCATCTCACTAACATCTTAATATCATTGACCCAAATGTTCAATCGCTTATGATTCATATCACACCCCTTGCTCCTCATAATGAACAAACCCTCCCATCCCCCTACCCCACCCCTGCCAAATTCTCCCCCTTTTTTCCAACCCTACTGCTCCATCAAAATCCACTACCACATGAATTCCAACCACTGGCCGTGCCCCATGGCCTTATAGAGTTGTCAGGCAAATCTCCAGTTTTTGTCCTACCTACAGTGGGAGACACTCAGAATTAAGACAATCAAGGCTGCATCTGTGCGGAAGCTGGTGGAGCATCTTCCCGTTGCTGTGGAGGAGATGGACTCTGTCTACATCAATGTATTCTTCTCCACCTACCAGACCTTTACCAACCTCAGGGAGGCATTAGATATCCTGATATCAAGGTAATCATTATGGTGTATCAGCCCCTTCCCCCCCCCCCAAAAAAAAAAACAACAACAACAACAACAACAACAACAACAACAACAACAACAACAACAACAACAACAACACAACAACAACACAACAACAACAACACAACAACAACAACAATAATAACAAACAAGCAAACAAACAAATAACCACATAACATTTTAAAGAGAAAATTCTGTAATAGCATTCTTATGGTACTTACACACAGTACTTCATACATCAGCCAATCTTAGTATTTTATGAAGCAAGTTGGCTAAGTAGTCTTGGAGAGATAAACAGATTTGTGAAGTAACTTATTGTTTACAAATGTAGGAGACACCTTTCCATCTTAAGAGTTCCAGTTCCATAAATACAGCTGTATGGCTGAAACTACTCTGGAGGAACAAAAAAGTTCATGTTTAGCTCTCCCCAAAGATACATCTGTACTTGACAGACAAGAGAATCTATCCTTTAAGTGCCTTAAAAAGAAAAAAAATGCGAGTTTGATTCTCAACATGACAATTAAAGTGTGATAAACTGTTTGAGATGAGTCACCCTAAAGGCAGCAGAATGCAGACAACTTCACAAGCACCAAGTGTGAAAATGACAAACTTGGCTCTTATGATGAATGCAAACATACTTACACCTGTCTGTCTGAAACCTCCAAATATTTACAGTCATGTCTGGCTTGAGAGAAGGGGTGTGTGTGTGTGTGTGTGTTTGTGTGTGTGTACTTATTCTCAGTGACAAATGTCAGTGGTTCAAACAAATGGTTGAAGGTGCTGTTGGGAGAAAGAAAGTGACCTTTCTTTCTTTCTTTCTTTCTTTCAAGGATAACTTTGAAATTGAGGTGACACATTCTTTGATATGATGTAAAAATCTACTCATCACATTTTCATGGTGAAAAGGGGTAGCATTATTGTCAGTGTGTTGACAGGATAATGATTCATTACCGGCCAAAACTCTTACCCCTGTGCTAGTTATCTCAATGCAGCATATGAATATTTGTATTACAGATATAGGCAAAGAATATCCTCTTTGAAATGTGTATCTTATGGTTTGACAGTTAAAAATATTTAGGAATCCTTTCCCACCATGTGTGAATTGAGACGTGAATGCCAACCAGAGCTTGGAGTATAGGATATGTCAATGTGCAACACTATGAGCTTTGCTGCAGTCACTGCACTAACATGATAGAAGCCAGCACAGGGTCAGATGTTTGTTGTGTTGTCTCAAATCATTTGTTATCATTTCTTCATAAGGAGGAAGTTTTGAGTTTAAAACTTTTGCTATCAGATATCAGCGTCCATGTTGGCACTTGAGAGTCAAATGGATGTTTACCCGTACCATGCTTCATTTGATAATTGCTAACATGCCTTGTTCCCTGGTTGGTACAGATGTCTTGGAACTAGTATTCAGTGAATAGAGATCAACTAATCACCCTAATGCTTATTGTGTCACCTTGGCCTTTGTGGTTGACTGAGGCACTTTGCCCGACATAAAGTGGTCTTTAATTTTTCAACGAGATTTTAAGATTGTAGGGAGTACTGAAAGCTGATTGAAAAGCAAAAACAAAAACAAAAACAAATAACAAACAAAAACAACCCTAATCTAAATCCCGGAGCACATAAAGGGTTCAAGTGAAGTAAAGCATGCACATTTATGTCTCTGGTATTCACTTTGGTGATTTCAGGACATTCTTGTGTATTGTATAAAATTGCTTGCTACTGCAGAAGATCTAGTCTTATCATTACCAGAAAAACATATTACATCTGAATGCAGCATTACACAGAGATTTGCAATCATAACAGTAATGTACTATTTGTCACCATAGCAACAGCAGAACTGGTTTCTGTAGATTGAGTATTGCATAACAGTTATCGTGGTAGCTTCATTTTTATGTGTAGATAAAACTGAAGTGGCTGCAGAAAGTAAGATATTCAAGTGAAAAGAGCATAGTTCCACGATGTACATTCTGCTGTGGCCTATTAAGCATGTCATAATGTAACTACTTTAAAAAGATGTCCAGTTTTATTGCTCTCACCAAAAGTGTATGAAAGGTCACACAAGCAGCGTTCAGTAGATATGTCATACATATAATGTATGCTCAATTATGGCATGCTTTGAAGGTGTGCTACATTTGTAACATGCCAGCCTGAGTCTCCCTTTATTTTCTCTCTCTCATAGTACATGATAAATTTAAATTTTTTACATGAAAACCCCAAAAGTGGTAACTCTGCAAGCTCAGACCAGGGAGGGCCATCTCCCTGCTCTGACACTATAATGATAATGAGTATGTATATGTTTTTGAATTGCAAAATAGTGACTCTGACAAAGATAGAATTTCACAGTGTGACAATGCCAGGGAATTCCCAAGTGACTGTATGAAAGTCACCTGATCTCACAGAGCTCTTTTTTTTTTTTTTTTTACTAAATGCAGCCTGTTGAGCCTAAAAACAACAGTCATAGGAAACTGACCAAGTGGACAAACAAGTATATCCTCCTTCTCTCAGATAACACCATATTTAGTCTTGAAACTATTCTTGGTAATATCAGTATCAATGAGAATGTCCTGTAGTGATACAGATATCAGAAGGGGAGAATTTAACCCAAATATTTTATGTGAATTCAGTGAAAACAGACATAATAGAATACATCAGCAACATTTGAGGAAAACAATGTAATCTGTGAGAAAGTTGAAATTTTTACAAAGTTTTTGTGAAATCCATGTGCTGTCCTCTCTAGATATGAAGGCTACATAATTTGTGATGTTACGGTAGTTAAACAGTATAACACAGATATAAAGAGAATTCCACAAAATATCATTTTCTATGAAAAGCACACATTCCCTGAACTTGTTTAAAGTAATGACACATGGTAAAAAGGTATTACTCCCTGCCTTCTGAAGGAGTTATGTCAATTCAAACTTCTCTGATGTCCTCTTGTATTATCTCTGCATTCACTAAATCCACATGAATATGTGACCCGCTACAACAAAAGGATCCGAAAGTCGGGGGAGGACAATTTTTTTAAAATGGCATGACATTTTCCCCTTTCTCTTCTACTTTAATTTCATATATAGCACAACTCATAAAAGTACTCGGTTGCAGGGATATCGATGATTTTATTAGCCATGTCAAGTGGTAAAGGAAATCAGAGTTTCGAGAAAAACGGCTTCAAAGTTTTGCTTCCAACGCTGTCATGATTAAGTGGAGGCGAGATAGTTTTCGCCGCTTGACAATAGAAGGCATGCTCCTAGCGACCTCCGCGATGTTCATTGAAGCTTAGCGCCAGCGGTCTACGCACGACCAATCAGTAATCAGGATGCCACACATTGACCAATAAGATCACTCACTCGTTGCTAGGGGCGGAGTCTAGCTGCGGCGCTAAATCCAAATCTTCAGACACGTTTCTGTTACGTTGAAAGTCGGAAAATCATGGCCCAGATAAATGCTGATTTCTTGCCTTTCCTTTGATCATTTAACTTCGAAATTTCGGCAGATGATAGACTAAACATTAGGCTACAAAATTATGTCTAAAACAGAAATCCGATTGTTTTGACCAGTTTTGATGATGGGACTTCAAACTCAATTTTCTCGTCGCAGCCGTCAGCGACTTTAGGATCCTTTTGTTGTAGCGGGTCACATATGTTTGAGGTAAGTTCCCCTTTCGTGATTGCAGAAATAATGCATGATGTCTCAAAATTGGTCGTTGTAAAGAGGAACATGATATCATGCAGTCATGCTACAATGACTGGAACTTGAACTCACAACACCCATTGATACACATATCTAGTGCATGAAAAGCAAGACCACACCCCTTTCACACATATTGCACACATATTATGCTCTTTTGGTATCAACTTTCCCTGACAGTTATAGAGATAAGGCAAGACAAGTTAATATGCTCGTTAAAGTTGATAAAAAATGCTGGTAGTGACATTGTGTGTGCACACAAGTCAATTTTAGCACCATCAAAGACCTGCAGATACCAGCACATTGAATCACACTGATAGTGTTTTACGTGCCATGTATTCACCGTGACCACTTCATAAATGAAGCAACCATAAATATATGATTTCATAAATGGATCTACTGTATTCAGACTCAGTCCGATCAGACTCAGTCTGCGTACAAATATTATGTTAGAGGAGATATGGTCCATGAAAACTCGTGACAATGGCCACTGTCTTTTGAAGGCTAAATTATGAAAGGTAAATGTTGCTGAAGCTTTTTTTGTGAAAAAAAAAAAACAACGACAAATCTCGTGAGTGTTTCACTGTGTTTAATAACACAATTCATTTCAGCGGATTGTCATGAATATTGTACCTCAATATGTAGCATTGTGTTATCATTTCACTGTGCACACAGATTTGAGAAATGCAGTGAGAAAAAAGGTAACTTCTCTGTATATATACAATTTGATATCATAATTTAGCAACTTCAAAGGGCTGCTAGGAAATTTGTTTGTTTGTTTGTTTGTTTTTGTTTTGTTTTGTTTTGTTGTGTGTGGTGGTTTGTTTTTTTTTGAGGGGGGAAGAAATCATGTTTTACAATTTCATTAACTTTTTATTGGAGTTAAGTATCACAAACTACTTAAGGGTAAATTTTGTCTGTGCCATACGCTGTATACTTCAAATGATAGAATGCTGCTAAGGCACGTTATTCTCTCAAGTTATGACTGTTATCGTATGTGTGATTGGGCCACGAGGCTTGCATTTTGGGCACGACGTAGGTGACAATGCATCGTGAAGGATATAGAAAGAGAACCATGTACCATCATAGTATTAAGAGCATTGTGTGTGTGTGATACTGAAGAAGGAAGTTGGTGGTTTGGTTCAGAATTAGCCTTGGCACCAGCCACCTTCCTGTCGCTTCATGACGTTTCTTTGTGGAGATTTGGGGACTATAGTGAGGTGGCGATAGAGGCTGAAAAGATATGAAAAGGTGAAGATATACCGGTATGCCACTGAAAATGAATCCAAAGACAGGTGAATGTACAAAGTTTGGATTTAAGAAAAAAAAAAGAGAACTTGTGATAGAAAGAGATTGAGGGGTCCTCTGCGGCCTGACTCTTGAAATCGATAGCAAGCTTTAGATCTGCAATGCAAACGCTATTAAGACCAAACAGCCTCCTGGTCTGGACCATGGAAACGGCTCTCTTGCACATGTGCAGAACACCATTTTTTGCCTAATTAGCATCATCTTAGCATTTGTGTCGCAGATCTAAAGCTCACTAACGACAGATTTCAAGGAACATATAAAGCATCCAAACATATAACAGACACAAATACAAGTATATATTAGGCTTGCCAAATGCAATTTGAGAGAGAGAGAGAGAGAGAGAGAGCGGAAATGATGGAAATGGAGTCAGAGATAGACAGAGAGAGAGAAAAGGGAAGGAAACACCAGTTACCCTGTGTGTCTACACTTTTTGTAGACTGATTGTATCATTGTTGCTTGTGTGAAGGTCATTTTTATTGCACAACCCTGTGACGTTGTAGCTTTACTCTACTCTTATGTTCACTGTCACAGAAAAAGAAAAACTGGTAATTTCACGCAAACACCATGTGATTTTGAGTTAATTCAAAATTCCCTTATGCACCATGTAGCACACTGAATGTTGATATTAAAGCAGATTCAAATTAACTTTAAACTCGTGGAGTAGGAGACAGTCTTGCATTATCTGTTTTCAGGCAATTTTGAATTGAATTTTCTAGAAAGTTGCAGCTGATATGATTCTGTCTTCTGTTGGTCTAGACAATGCACATGGAACTATACTCAACAAGTCACTCAAACATTCAGTTTCAGTATGATATTGGAATTAGAAATCAATTAAACTTTCATACACACAAGACATTAGATTTATTCAGCAGGGTTTTTTTAATATAAATGTATTATATGTTTCATGGATTTTTTTTACAGTAATTCTAAAATGTCTTATCCTTTTTACATAAAATCAAACTTTGGTCATGTAATTAATACTCATTTCTACACATCAATTCAGTGGGGGAATGTTGTCTACCAGGGTCATACTACCATTAGCAGTTATTTCTGAAAACCCATCTGCTGTGACATGATATGCATCAAACTTTATAAGAAATTGTAACTTTACGCTGAAATAATTAAGATTCAATGTTGAATTTTGATTATTTCAGCATAAAGTAACAAATTTTTATAAAGTTTGATGCATGTCATATCACAGCAGACTGGTTTTCAGAAAATTATTTTGAAGAGAAAATGTAGCATGAAATGACCCTCTGTTACAGCTCAAATAAATCTAATCTCATATGTTCCACATCTTTACATGACCTGAAGAAGGTTAGATACACTTGTGTTTACATATTCACATGATATTTTTTCAGTGATGTGTAAATGATAACTATGAATTTTACATTGTACATTCACTTTCAATCCAGGATGAAAAGAGGCACTTAGGACAGCTAATGACCTTGTTGAAATAGGTTGATTATTTATTTTGATCTGATTAGGCAAGCACTTTATATGATGTGAATATGATGTGTCACTTTGTTTAGCATGCAATTCCCATCATTAAAAGGGATTTCACTCTTGACCAATCTGTTTTTGTTTCTCTCTATCCCAGATACCAAGATGTTCAATCAACTGCAACTGAGGCTGAGAAAGATCAACATCAAAAGTTAGTGTTTCAATTTGAACCGATATAAGGTGGTGCTTGAAATATCTCTGGCTGATGTCTATATAAAGAGAGAAGCATGTCATAGCGAAATCAAAACATCTTTAATGGGATGACTTCCACGACAAGAATATTGTTTCATTCCTGGAATAACCTAGAGTGTCTGTGGATCTAAGTTTTGTATGATGGATGAGAAAGGTGAATAGATTTATGGATGAAACCAGGTTTGTAGTTATGTTACAAGTAGGGAATAGATTCTTGTAGGCCGTGGAGAAAGTGATTGCATTTTGTGAAGGTAAGGAAAGAACTTTAGACAAACTTGATGGGAAAAGAGCTTTAGGATGCATTGTGTTCAGCATAGGATTTCATCACTTCAGCTTTACTCATCCATGTGAATTTGTCTCTGCAAATTTCACCAGGGATGCCTGATACAACTTTTACTTTGTACAAAGGCCTGCCTAAATATGGCTTTTCTTAACGCTCGATATTTGATTTTTGTACGTACTGCCATTTCTAAATATGCATGTTTGTGTGGTTGCCATAGAAACATCCGGTCTGTCCTGATGATGTGGTTGGATGAGGGACAGGATGACTTCCGAGAGGGGCCAGACTACACCTGTCTTCACACCATTGAAGAGTTTGCTCGTGATGTTATGCAAGATGTTGAACTTCAGCTGCGGGCACAACTCATGATCCAGTCGTTCACTGCCGAAGCTTCCCCCAAAGGTAACAGGATTTGCCTGGTGGTCATTTGTGCAAACTCTGTAGCACTTTAGCCACCTATGCAAAATGTCCATTGCTTGTAAGTGACCAATTCTTAGTAGGTTGATGCTGTCAATTTTGTCTTTCATTTTTCACTACAAGTCAGTTGACCACTTGTGGACATCAAACTAAATCCAGTGAGAGCTGTCGATTTAATTAAATTTTAGAGCTGTAGCAATAAGGAAATCTACAGCAGAAGAAAATTCTCATAAACTACACCTGTTTATGGTTGGGGGGGGGGGGGGGCAGGGGTTCCATCTTACTACTCCTGGTGAGAGCAAGGGGGGTAGCAGAAAGTTGTTTGTGTCTAGGAGTTTCTAATTTTCCAGTATTTCTTTCTTCTTCTTTTTTTAGCATAAGCATATGTGTGTGTGTGGGAGGGGTGGGGAGGGGTCCAATCCAAGGAGAAAGAATCTTCAGGAAGGGGTAGTATGTAGGATTTTACCTTAAGGTTGTAAGTCCATTTGATCATTAACATGTACAAGTGTAGGGATTGTCATATTCAAGCATTTGGAACAACACTTTGGCTAGTGTTCTCATGAAACAGAGCTTCCGGATAACATACTTGAGCATGAAACATGCACTTAGGGAACAGTTTCATTTACTAATATCAATGAGTTATGACCAGCGCATACAAGATTGCTCAGAAAACTGACATTTCAGCAGTGTAGATCAGCAGTGAAATTGTTGTCATGAGATTCAGCAAGCTTACAGTTTTTGAAGTGATCTGGGTGCACCGTGCAATATTGCACGTACTAGTTTGTTAATTTTTTCCTCTAAAATATCAGTATCAGTCACCCTTCCTTGTGCACATGTGAACGCACATCTGCTACAAACGCACTCATAATTTGTCCTGACAGAACAATATGAGCATGAAATACTTGAGGATGGAATTAGGGAGCTTAGACTTTGGTGACTCAGCCCGCTATGCTTGACAAACAACCATGGCTACACTTTGAAGCAGTCCCTAAGTACTAGTCTGTTGGAGTGGTTTAAAACCAAGTGGAAATTTCCCATCTGAAGGCAAATTTTCTCGATCAGTGTACCATTCTTGTCTTCTAATGGGTGCCAAAGTTTGCAGTCTGCATTGTCGAACCAATCTACAAATGTCAAAGTTTCAAGAAGAATTATTGCATGGAAATTTTTCTAAAACAGCAGATCACAAATTGCCTGGATAGCAGCTACATATTTTCCATCTCTGATGGAGAAATTTCAAATTGGCAACAATTTATTTTGGCATTGAGAATGCAAGGTGGACTCTTGAGTACAGATTTCAACACTAAACTGTACACAAGTGATATGAGTCACTCTTGATATACTTGGATTTCCTGTATAACGCTGATCTTTTTGGGACTAATAATTACTGAGCTTATTCGTTGTTCATTTTTTTAATGAGGAAAAAATTAAAAGATTGTCAGCTGCCAAACACACCTAGGTATTGTTCACAATTTGTAGTTTTATACCTGGATTGTCCATATTTCCTATTGATGCAGAAAATATCTGCCACAAATAAAAGAGAAAGATTTGATGAACATCTGCAGATTCAATTAACTGCAAGTACATAACATTGGCTTTGACTGTCATGGGACAATTTGCGTGTGTGTGGTTTTTCTAATCACCCCATTTATTTGATTTTAAGGTCAGACTTAGAAGTAGACTGACTTTACTACTGTGATATCAAAATTGGGTTTACATGTTTCGCATCATTGACTGACTGGAATATACTCAAACTCCTTTGAGAATGTAATGGTCACTAAACCTTTCTGACTCATAAGTGTCTATCAAATTTTATCGTCATGTATTAGTATGTAATTACACACCATCCATAATATTTGATTTAAGCAAGCCTTCATGTGTATTGTGGTTAGACCCCAACCTCCTAGTGTATGCGTATCATTCACACCGGTGCACATATTCACTGACAGGCTATTCTATTCTTGTAGGCCTGTGCTAGTCATGTTTCCAAATGTACTGCGATAGACAGCAAATGAAAATTGCAAACCTTAGCAATACATAGTCTCCCCGTGATACAGTCACTTTTTCAACTCTATGACAGTTGTTTCCTTTTATTATTATTATTTTGTGTGTGTGTGTCATGTAAAGACAGCTGGCCAGCCGGTAATTCCTTTTGGCCTCAGGCATCAATGAAGTTGGTATCAGAGGACTTGTAATTCTCATTAGTCTGTAGAATGATGATACTGTACAGATATAATCAGTGAAGGACAAATTGGTGCTTATTTATATTGTCTTGCGGCAGTGCATGTTTCTCAGCAAAAGACTTGAACAGACAGTTCCAAGTGAAGTTTGAATCATTCATATGTTAAACTTTTACAGTTTGGAAGTATTGACCTGCAAAAATCTAGATTTACGTTAAAAGTAGGATATCGAAGTTCTGAAAATGTACATGATAATTTTGGCTAGAGGGTCACTTATCATGGTGAATCAAGAAGACTTGCCGCTGTCATTTAATGACACAATCATATCAACATTGGGAGGTGGGCGTGTGCCGTTTTCAAAGCCGGCAAGAGTTCAAGATCTCCATTACTGAACTAGATTCACATGAATCACAGAATATATCACACACACACATCAAGGATGGCTAACTCTCAAAGACAAGACGCGTTTTGAGGGGGTCACACAAGGGGAACCATGTGAGATTACCACACAATGCCATTTCAGATAGCAATGTGTCCTGGGGGTGTTTCACAAAGAATTTAAGTCTTAAAAGTTAAGATCAACTTGAAATCATGGGATGCTGTGTGTGTATTCAATGGTATTCTTACTTCCTTGTAGAAATGAAAATTTTAGAGATTTCTTTTTGTTTTTCGTCTTCCATTGATATACAAAATGAAATGAGTGACAAAGGAATTTATAAATTTTCATAACAATTTGAAGTGGATGTTTAAAGCATTGAATAAAACAGAACATGTAAGCCAGTGGCATACCATAATTTGAAGTTGATCTTAACTTTTCATTGAGGTTTGAATTTTCTTCTGTTTGTCTCTCTCTAACAAATGAAATTTGTAAGATCTACACTGCTGATCTGTAAATTCAGAATGTCTCAAATAAGCATTTGTTTCATCAGAAGAGTGAAAGACTGTTGGAAAACTGCCAGGGATGTCAATATACTCTTAACTTGTGATTTTTTAAAAATGAATTATCATCATCACAATGACAGAGTTACGCTGGCATTATCAGTTCAATTAGCCAAAGTTCATTTTTGATGTCCTAAGTCAAGTTTGAATCAAGTGCACTATTTTCAAATCAGTGTAATTTTTTATACTGACAAAAAAAAAGTCCTATCCTTACCTGTGTAGGTTATAAAGCCTGCTGTATGTACACACACAAACTGTGTGTAATAGCTGCCCATGGCAACTAAACCTCATGCAGCAGTCGCAGATGGTTTTAATAATTTGTGGCAGACCAGTTCATAATAATCCAGAGAGAATTCTCTGGGGAGAGATGCTGAGTCCACAATAGGCGGAAATGACACAACAAATCCATGTGTTATACCACTAATCTGTTTACACCCGTGACGTTAATCAAACGTGAACATTTCCACTATCACCTCTGCTTGTCACAATGCCAGGTTAACATACACAAAGTAGGTCGTTAGAAATGAACATGTTTTGATCATTTGCTGATAAAAACTAATCTGTTCGAAAAGGATTGTGTATCAGTAATGAAGATATGAAATTTCCCCATTTTACTAACTCACTGAATCAAGCAAAAATGGTGTGCTTCAAAATAATAGATATTATCATTCACATGCTATAAGTCAGAGGAAATAGGCAATTACCAACTAGAGTTCCAATAATCTGGCCATGAAGTAAGAAGTGTAGGCGGTTGTGCTTTTTGTTTTGGCAAGGCAGTGTTGCATTTTAAAAAAAAAAAATCACCTGTCAAAATAAGAAACATATGTTTTGATTGGTCACAGAATAATTGATGGTATTAAGTGACTGCTGTGAGATTACAGATGATAGGGGAAAATTTGGGATAAGACAAAAGCAAACTGATTCTTGTCTGACGTTGAAGAAATCGTCCCCAAGTCTCTGAAAGAATTTTCCCCTTTGAATCACATCAGATTTGTGGATACTATCAGATATTTTCCTGATATCCTCCTACCAAATATGACCCCATCGAAAAGATAATACCACTCATTTGTAAGGCATTGTGGGATACTGCAGAGAATAGTATTTACACGTAGTGTGGCCCCAAACAACTGTGTGTGTGTGTCTATAGAAAACATGTTTAAACCCATGCTACCAAGTAACTTCTCCTCTTTGCAAACTGCAAACTATCCACTGTTCTCTTCATTGTGATAAATGTTAGTAGTGAAGAAAAATAAATAGAATTTATTTCACCTGTCATGATAACTTAATGCATCTATGTTGATCTGAAGAGTGGCGTATTCAGTTCTGAAGCCCAAATATGTCACGTTGAAGACATAATTTACCATTTGCATATGAAACAAAAACCCAGCCTATTAGTGCTTTAAAATAGTTCTAAAATGTGAGTTAGGGATAGAAACAACCAATGTAAAAATTTGAACAAGGGTAATGGATGTATTGTTCAATATACAAAATGTAAACAATAGTTATAATAAAATGTTTCCAGACTTAACCGTCTACAGTTATATGGTTTAATGAGAAAAAAAAAGTGATATCTCCTTGTATTTTAGGCTTCATTGCAACAATTCTATATGGTAGGATGTTTTATGATACAACTGGCCTACACATATGCATCAAAAGTGACATCTTAAACATTTTCTAAATCACTGCTCCCAAAGGTAAATAGGACCTTTAAGACCAAAACCTTTGAAAGATTGCATAGGTTTGCACAGAAGACAAGCATACGAAGAGTTACCAGGAATTTCCTTGAAAACAAGCACAAAATATGGAGTTGAAAATCCACCATAAATATTTTTGTTTTCCATTTTAAAGCTAAGTCCCTTGATCTGGTCCAGCTGAAATATAATACTTTTAATCCCAACAGTCACTACAATCATCAGATGTTGTTTGATGAAACTTAAATCAAAGGTGATCTGCGGAAGATGGGTGTTACCTGAATGGCCTCATCTAAGTTCCTGACAACCCTCTGTTGTGAATACTGTATAAGCTGTTATTTTCGAGTACGGATATTTTCGCAAATGAGGAGGTCGCAGACATTTTCATAAGATGTTGTTTCTGCGATTTTGACACCGAGGCTATCATAAGTGCACTAATGTCTGTCAGTTTGAGATATTTTCACGTGTTGTTAAATATACATTCTGACCGTGATTCACGAAATTTATGAAAATTAAACCTTTGTGAAAATAACAATTTATACAGTATATGAGATGCCTAGCAAAATTTTGGCTCTAGCCTGTAATGAAGCCTACATGTATGTTATTAGTTCTTGGGTAATTACCATGCATTAAAGTCCTCTTTGTTTTTAGTGCTCAGTGATCTTTCTCAGAGGTATCTCACCTTGAACAGCAAGTCTGCAAAATTCACTTGAACATATTATAGTCGCTTATCAAAGAGGAATTAAGTAATCCTGTTATTTAGAATCTGATTATGTCATTACAGCCTCATAATCCAAGATGTGCAGTAGAAATTAATGACTCATTATGTGTTAGCTTTTGCCGTGACGCTGAGGTGCAAGGACATTCATTTCATGCAAGCCTGATTGCATACCTTTATAAGAGAGTGAGGCTGCGACAGTCCTGTGCATTCACACTGGGGACATAATGTTACGGCTGTCTGCCTATTTACAGTGCTATTTCAAAGGAGGCTTTATCCGTTTACCTTATGCACTGTTCTTGTATAGCTCTCTAGACAAATGATCATGCTCATTTACAGTGTGTCGTTGGTGAGAAGTGACAGATCAAATTTCCATCTGTCAAAATTTACTGCCATTTGATGTAGTATTCTATTTTCATTTTTAATCAGGTCCCAAAATTAATCTCTACTGACACTGCAAACTCAAGGTTCCTGAAGGTGCCTATCTTTGTTTCAGCCAGCATTTTCTTTTATTAAATTGTAAATACAGTGACTTTAAGTTGCCATAGTATCCTCTTGTTATGTCAACACTCAGTTTCAGAATATGGAACAGTTTACTCCCCTTACAACCATGTACCCAAAATGATGTGTTCCATTTTTATAAGCCTTCAGATGTTTACTTACTATGTCATTTGAGCATGTGTATCCTGTATCATGTAGGTTTTGGATCATACTTTTGATACACACTGTCATAATGATTATTTGCAAATATTTACACAGACTTATAACACTGCCTCAGGTGCCATGAATACTGTAGTGCTGATAGGGGGGGGGGGATTCTCTTTTATCAAAAAGATCCACAAAAGTCATTAAAAGTCATACATTCTGCGTGCAATACCGGTAATGTGTTTATGTTGCCTCACACTTCTTGCTGAGAGGTTGTTTTAGTATTTGAACCTTACATGACTCTGGCTGCACTTCAGAATTGACAGGATAGCGTGAGATAAGTGTGAAGGTATTGGAGCAAAGTCCAGGGATGTACAACAGTCCAAATGTCGCAGATGTCACCAGACATCAATTAAATCCACTGAAGGGGTGTTACATTGCCGAGTAGCAATGCATGTTCTTATCAGTACCAACTTAAGGGGGGGGGGGGGGGGGGGGACTCAACCTATATCCTAACAATTTGAATCAGATTTTTTTGTGTGCCATGAACAGATTTCTTCTTGTTTTTTGAACACCCACTATATGAATAGAGCTGTATGTAAGTATCTTATCTATAAAACATACTTTATAAGCCTAATGTTAGGGACATTAAGTTTCAGCTGACTACTGAAAGACTGCAAATCATGCATATTTATCTCTCTTCCATAGAATTAGTTTATGAATACTTTTCTTTCTTTTTTCGCAAAGATTTTGTCCTGTTTGTCTCATAAAATGAGGAATTATAGTGCTACTTTATGTTTTACTGTAGACACTGTAGTGTATGAGAAATTTGTTACCAAACAGTTGTCAAATCTTCTTCAAAATTCAGATTATGCTAAGTGCACACACATGTAGCTGAAAAGAAAAATGTGTGGTTCAGCATGTGGTTTATGGGGATCCTTCAGTGCATACTGCCATGTTTTCATAAACCAAGTATTGTGCATTGCATATCCTACACTGAGGCTAGAATAAGGCAGTTAGGTGAATGTGTGCACTTTGATATTCAAGAATTGAAGTCTCATGCTGTCTCCTAAACACAGTGGCCCGACTTTTCAAAGCTAGTTTGAATTTGGTCCATGGATTAGGGTAAGCAGACTTCATCTGGGTAATTGTGCATGGCTAGAGTGTGTATGCCAGCAGACATCCAGTAATAAATGTGTGCTGAATCCAGTATGTGAGAAGTATGTCTATTTTGCACTGGTTTTGTTCCATGCACTAGATGATTCGATTTATGCGACCTTAGTTTGTGAACTCAGGTCAGTGAGGCTGTACAAGGAGTCTCCTTCAGATGTGGAAATTTTTTCAGCAAAATTCAGTAGAATTCTCATTGTGGTATTAGTAAGAGTGTTGCCATTACACTTTGTGTGACCTTAAGATCCCATTAGATGCCCTGTGCAGTGGCGGATCCAGAGGGGGGCGCAACCAGCACACGCCCCCCCCCCTTTATTTTTTGTTAAAAACAAAAGAAATAAAAAGAAAACAATGAAATGAAACCTGGAATTGGCACCAGAAATGTTTGTTGCGCCCTCTCCCTTTTAATACAGAATTCCAGGATCCGCCCCCGCTGTGTAACTTGGTAGGGAGATGACAGTCTTTTGTAAGACCACGAAGTCTGTTGGTATCCCAATCAACCTGGATTATTTCCACTGAGCAGTTTGGTAGTGCATGCTCTCTGTCAATTGTTTCATGTTCAGTGGAAATGCCTGCAATAATCTCACAAGGTTACAGAGACAGACACAAGCACAGACAGTGAAGAGAGAGATGAGGAGAAGGAGAAAGATGAGTGCCAAAGCAAAATTAATACACAGAGAACTGGGATGACCACTAATGATAAAGCTGTCTCAAACAATCCAACCCCAGCCCTCAGTGAAATAAATAAACCCAGTGAAGATTATTGTGACTATTTGATAAATATACATATAATATATAAATACACTGTGTAATCCATCAGTTCAGTGTATGTCCAGATTTTCATTTGAGGGTGTTTAAAAATCAGTGCTGTTGGGAAATTCTTACAGTGGACATCCTCTGTTATAATTTATATCCCTTATTTGGACAATAAATCAACATGTACTCAGATCATGAGCTCAATGAAAATGTTGTATACTTTGTAGATATTTTGTGAATAATGTGTATTGCTCCATTGTCTGCCACCTCAGTCATATTTGCCCTCCAGACACAAGAGATTGCTGCATATCATGGCATGCTTTCAGGATTGAGCAACATGTGACATGCATATAGTGAAAACCACATGTCACATTCATATCAGACTCTGTTGCAAACTGCAATCCAGGGTGAGCCACATGTGACAATCAATGGCACTCACTTGGTTTGGGGTGAGGTTGCTTGTAATGCGCGCAGTGGAGTATGTCCGTATGTTTGTCAGGGCATATAGTCAGTCCTGCGTTTGGGTTCTCCCATCTCGTATTCTGCCCAAAAATATCCTTGAAACAAGGAAGGAAGTGTGTAATCATTGTTGCCGTGGTTACCATCCCGCACGAGGGAGATGTCAGGAAGGCGGTAAGAACGACTGGCAGGTGTTAAGGGAGTGACTGAGAAGTGGTGCTTCTCCGATCCTCTTCCTTTGCCAATCTCGACGTCTGGCACCAGATATTGCAATTGTTTTCAAATTCATAATTAGAACTTCATTCACTGACTGAAGTCCCTGAGAAGTTTCAAGTAACATTGTGTACATTGTTGACCTGTTCAATCTTATTGACATATAATCCAGCCTTTCTCTTGAAATTCTGTTCTCAACTTTGAATTCATTTATTTATTTATTTTTTTCCTTTGGCTGTTTTCAAAAGGAAGTGTGTAGCATTGTACACCTTGTGCATTTGACATAAATTATTAAATACACTTCCCGGGGTTGCCAAATGGAGATATAAGCTACACTTTTAGTACAAATCTAATGTAAATGACTACTATGTGACTATACATTTTAGAAGAAGAAGAAGAAGGAAAAACAAAGAAAGAAATACCAAATAATGTACAAGAGGCAGTGCATCAAGCTTACGTAACATGTACACTAGCAGCCAAAGCCAAATTACAGTAAAAACAAAACAAAACAACAAGATTGGCTCTTCCAGAATGTTAATCTCATAGGCAGTACAGCTGCAATTTTACTGTACAGTATTTGATAGGGCATTTAATCTTGTTAAGAGTTTGAGAGTGCAAAATGAGCACAAGTTATGTTCCCCTACTCGTTTTTGTTGATCTACATTTAATGAGTATACGCAAGTCTGTCACTGGACATTGATACAGTGTGCGTCTTTCATACTGAAATTGTTGGGCACCATCATCATGCTGCATGTGAGAAAATACATATTAATTACATTGTGAGGCCAAAGCTGAAGTCTCTTAATTCTCATGTGGAAAGAAAGTGAGTAAGGAAAGAAGTCCCTGTAATTCAAGGAAGCCATGAAACGCATGGATGCATTTGACTAGGTCTGAGCTAAATTTACCTCAAGTGGGCTATTTATAGTGAAAAGTGATTCATGCTCAAATATTCCCCTGTATTGGATGTCGGTGTAATAACTCATCATGTCTGTGACCTGGCCATGAGAAACTTGAATTAGAAGTGACAGCTTAAATGAGAATGACATGCAACACCTGCCTGAGGTTACGTAGACAGTGTAGTACAGGAGGGACCTGGGCTTGCCTTTGTTGAGTCATCTGGTGCAAAGTTCCCAGGTTCTGACCAGCTTCAGACCCCCCCCCCCTTGCACACACACACACACACACACACACACACACACACACACACACATACACATAGCTAGAAAGAATATTAACAGAAACAAGACGAAACCCACCTTGTGTGTCAAAGTGCTTCATTTCCATTTCATCACATTCAATAATATGTTACTAGGGTGCAATTTAGATGTGAATATTACTTTGCAAGCACAATGTTGACAAACCTTCTATGATGACATGGCTGTTTATTGTACAAAATGCTCTTTCTTATCTTACCCATTTGATAGTCCTATTTTATCAACTTGTGATATAAAAAGCAGTGTACTGAATCATCAATTCAAAGCTTGGGTGAGGTAAAATCTAAGCAAAGGCAGGATGATCTAAAGTTTGGATATTTCATTTCTTGACATTTCCTTTAGCCAACCAATACTTTCACACTTTGCCCATATTTTCACCATTTTCCAAACAGTCGCTTCTTTCAGAGCAACTTCAACAAATGTTGTCCTATGAGCTTTTTTACATAATTTCTCATGTTTAAGTCTAGATCTGTGCAAAAGGCCACTAGCACCATTCATTTTGTCGGTCAAGTTGATATGAGGCACTTGTGATTGGATAAGTAAACAGCATCTTTTGTCTAATGATTAAATGTGAGAATGAAAAAAAAAAATGCATTGATATCAGCTTCTTGCTGTCCCCTGTACTTATCTTGTACAATATTCATAATTCAACATACTGGTACATCTAATAAAAGGAGCCCTTACGTATACCTTTTTCACATGAGTGCCTATTATGTACAGTGTGTACATGTACATTTGTGGAAGCATATTTTGATCTGCAGAGATTGGCACTGCTGTTTTTTTTGATAGGTAAAACTGACAAGAAGTGCATTCTTCATTTTCAAGATTGCATCCCTGGGGGTTATGGAGACACCTCTGACTGATCACCTTCTAGAGGATAAAGATCCATGTTGATATTCATGAGTACAAGATCTGTAGTATCTCATGCAGTTTATGTGATTTGGAATGAGCAGGGGTTTAAATAGCTTCTAGACACCAGTTCTAGGTGTACAATGCTGTAAAATGCTGAGTACTCAATGTGAATTTTCTCCCTGACTACTTTGTTTCAGCATGACATTTACCAGCCCAGGGGAACAGATAAAAAAAAAAAACCCAAAGAAACACCTTTCACAAAATGGAAATGATTAGCAGCAGTCTGTTCCAGCTGCTATCAGGTGAATTGGTAGAGGGGTGATAAAATGAAAGTAGGGTTTAATTAACTACTGATAACAGAGCAGTCATGTGTGGGCTGACTTAGCAGCTCTAATAGAGGAAGTTTCAAGTTTGTTTGTTAGTGGTAACCTTTCATTTGTTTGCCCTGTGAGAGTAATTAGTCTTATCAAACAGGACTTGCTTCCTTTAACAAAATAGTGATTGCCAGTGAACCTGGAAAGCTAACCCTTTAGTTGTGTGTATTATCAGTGTGTACCACGCAGCGGTTACAAATCAGAATATGGGGACTTTTAAGAACATGTCCCAGACAGAGATGACATAACAACAGAAATAACAGAAATTGGAGTCCTTACATCATAAATTCTGTGCAGAAAAAGGACAGGAGAACATGTGTCATGTACGCTTATTTTTCAGGCTTAGAATTCCACTTTCATGTGCTTGGTGCACTGTAGGCAATATTGGCAGAGGGTATGTTATATGATTAAAGTGCTTAAGTGGCACTTCAAAATTTTAATTTTCTGTGCAAATTGTATCCTTTACTCTGTAGAATAATCTTAACAAGGGAAAGTTCAGCATGAGTTTCCTGGTTCAAAGCAGAAGATAGTGTGGAAATTCACAGGGCGTATCGTCGGCCTTATGCCAAAAGGGCACTAATAGTGTACAAAGTCTATGGTGTTAAGGGCCTTTTGGCATAAGGCCGATGATATATAAAGTACAGGTTTTGGAATTGAAACACTGTATAAGCTGTTATTTTCACAAGGGGTTAATTTTCATGAATTTCGCAAATCACTATTGCACCTCGAATTTAACAACACACGAAAATGTCGTCCATGCTTTGTCAATTCGCAAAATCAACATCTCGCGAAAATGTCCATGATCTCCTCATTCGCGAAAATATCTGTACACAAAAATGACATCTTTATACAGTATCTGAAGACATAGTGTCACTGTACTGTAACATTAGAAATTCTCACATGCATGAAACTTTTGCAAATTTCATTAGGAACCAAGATTTGCAAAGTAAAATGTACCAAAAGTTCTTCTTTGCACAATGTATTGAATACAAGAGGTAATTCGTGAAAGTTTCATGCTGGGAAAAAGGCCGTCAGCTCCAGTTGGCAAAAGTTTCATGGCAAAAATGTTTCTGGTTTTACAGTATACTCTGTGCTTGCTGTACCAAATGAAGAAGAAGGAGAACAATATATGACTGCTGTCACAAAGATAAGAAAGACGAAATATGCTACTTTACAGACAAGAACACTTTCTGTTTCTTTGTTTCCCCAGTTTGTTGCATGGTAATGAAATGTAGAATTCAAGTGTCTATGAAACATAATGTTCCTTTTTTTGTCTTTGTTTTCGTTAAAAAGTAAGTAATGAACAAAACTGAATGACACAGGCTGGCAGACTGTAGGAACACAGCAATGAATGGGTCATTCATTCTCCATGTGGACAATATAAACTGGGTCCTGGCCCTGAGATGTTGCCAGGCTTCTTTCCAGAAGGCAGGGAAGCTGACCTGTGGTCCTGTCATTCTTTTCACTGTCGCTGATTGACATTGAGTTTTAATGCATTGCCATAGCCTAGCTTCCAGCCCACAACAGAAATTTCCTTGCTACTGAATGACAGTGTTTCCACTCAATACAATGGCTTCATCTTATTTGTGAGTACAGACAAACAAACTTCAAAAGAAATAGTATCCCCTGCCCAGTGTATGCCACCATTTGTCATAGTGAATATTTTTTAGGCAAGTATATCATTGGAATGGGACTTCTTTTCTTTCTTTCTTTCTTTTTTTTTTTTTTGGGGGGGGGGTAGCCTGGGAAGCAATGCACCTCAAAGCTTAGAGGCAAGAATAGTACCTCAGAATAATCAGTAACGTGATAGGAAGTGAAGTGAGTGGAGAAGTGAGTAGATCGTGCATGGCTCCTGTTGACTTGTTATGACAACATGCTAAAGCCAACTACAATGTGTACACTTTCAGTTTGTCTCACCATTCAACACAGCAAATCAGAAACAAAAATGAAGGCAGTATGCCTTCAATGTTTGTACGCACATATGCCTCCACCACTTTCAGTATCTAGGAAACATATATGTACTCTATCTACACTGTATAACGACTCACAAGTTTCTTTGATTATTTTCTCCATAGAATACCATGAAATGAATATTCACTATTCCTACAATTCACAGAATGCCATTTTTATTTTGCGCATACTGGATGTGTATTTATGAAAACTCACTCTTTCTAGTTATATTTTACCTTCTGAGAGATTAAACGGAAGTAATTCCATATAATTCAAGGCATATTTTTATTATGGTACACATACACATGAGGAAACAAAGTGCACAGTGCATATGACCTTTTAGCCAGACTTCTTGTTATGTAAATACATGGCAAGCAATATGAAATGATAATGATGATAATATTCTTATTGCAATCATTGAAATATCTAGTTGTATTCTATGCCGGTCTAAAAGTTGGGTAATCTAGCTATGATTGGCAATGTATGCAGAAATGAGATTTCTGGAAGCCAGCGTAATGGAATTAGGTATACACCATGCACAGGAAGTGCAGAAGTGACACAGTGCATGCTGTTGGCTTTGTGGCAGTGCCTTGGCTCTCACTGAACATTCTTGTTGAAGGTTTACATACAGACTTGTTTGACTAAACTACATTGTATATCTGAATACAGCATGGCCACTTTTGATGTCAGGAATATACAAAATGTTCCAACATTAGCCCCACTAGATTGGATGTCAAACTATTTAGATCTCAGTTCCCATTTAGTCATAGTATATTACCATGTCGTATCTATCATTAACTACAACAATTAGATAATGTTAAACTGTGTGTGTCTTGTGTTGTATCTTACAGAGACCATTCCAGAGAAGCCCAAGTTCCAGTTCTCTGTCAATGACGAGGTAGACTTCATGATGCTGGGGACGGTGGGATTCCAGGAGATTCGGGAGATTGACAGTCGGCTGCTGGCGGAGCAGCTGACCCTCATTGAGGCTGTACGTCCCATTCGTCTGTCTGTCTGTCTGTCTGTCTGTCTGTTGATTGCTATTAGCCCCTGTACAAGTGTCATGGGGTTGTGTAGTGATGAGGTTATCACATGTCAAGTGTGATTTCCTATTGAATGTATTGCATCATTTGATGTATAGTATAAAGGTTTAACATTTAATGTGTGATATTGAAATGGGCTATTACCATCTTCAGGCAAAGAAATTGCATTGACCTCAAGAACATATGTGACCCGCGACAACGGTTTCAGGCAAAAGTCGCAAGAGCAAATTCCCTCCTAGGCAGGGTACAAAGATTTTGACCATTATTTTTGTCGATTTAGGTTTTTTGCAGAAATCGAATCTTTGATATGTTTCCTACATCTACACTAAATTTAATTGCATAAGACTAAGTTTTTCCTATCGAAAATGGAATTTTAAGCACGCTATGTTGGATCGCACTCGTCAGTGTCGAGCTTCTTTCGAACGCCGCGCCAATATCCCCAGCGTTGCTACGGCGCAGGGTCTCGCACGCGATTGGCTGGTTCGACGCACACATTTACATAATTGGGCTTTCGGAGACACCAGTTGCAGCGTTTGGGGAATGCTTTGTCCACGCGTGCACGATTACATGCTCCATTGTTCTTGGTATAGTGGTTTGGGCGCTCGCTCTGTTGTGCGTGCTCTTCGTTTGGCTTTCTATCCAAACTATTCTACCGCAATGTTCGACAACGGAAGTGAAACAAAAATCATGTAGCATAACATAATCGTGTGAAAAGAAAACTAAATATTCTCAAATTTGTCTACTTGCACATATAGTAAAAATTATGACAGCAGACTGACTCAATGGAAGGTAGATGAGAGGAAAGGAGCGGTCACATGTGACCAATTATATTCAAATACTACACGTCAAGTTCGCACCAAACTAACGAGTCGTGTTTGTTTGTTTGTTTGTTTGTAATTGTTTTATTTAATTAGCACCACCGAACAAAGCAACATATGCATGTCTTGTAAAAGCAAAACAAACAGGAAGCGTGACCCTTGCCAGCACTAGCAATTTTCTGCCTTCAAAAGGGTCGCCAATGATAAAGACAAATCAACCACAATGAAAACGCGATTTGGAAATGTGTGGATTCGCCACCGCTCCTGTTACATGCACACGGTCATGGCGTGTGGATGCCATTGCGTGATGCGTGCACTATACACATGTACATGTACACCATACGTGTAATTATCGTATTCGCCATCTTGAACGACGTACTGGTAAACAAACCCGAGCGAAACGCATTGTTTTTCGGCTCCATACGCTGAGCTCCGAGGAAGGTGCCCGGGAAATTTGACTCTCTCAGTGAGCCAATCAAAAGGCGATGTGGTTGCTAGAGGCGGAGCTTAACATCAATTGGCACCATCGTACGGATGGGTGATTCTCCCCTCGCATCGCCGCTCGGACATTGTCTTTGAGAAAGAGGTGAATCTTCAAAGCCTGTTTTCTCGCAATTTTGTCAGGCTAACAACTTAAAAAGTGTATTTTATTTCTCTTTCTATGCCCACTTATGGTGCCGTAGAATACAAGTGTTTTATATCAATGCAAAGCTTAGGAAATGGGCAGTGTGATTCAGTGAAAAAATTAATTTTCAAAATTCCCAACCTTTGCCTGAAACCGTTGTCGCCGGTCACATATTAGTAAATGCATTCATTAAAAGACATCCTAAGGTTAAACTAGAGTTAGGGCAACTTGCTTCTGCAAATTTCTTTTGCTATTTATTGTATGAACTTTGCAAGAGCTTTCAGGAAAGGGATGTTGTAAAATTATCCTTTGTTTATTCTTGGTGCTCAAAGAATGTCCCAGAAACAAAGGATGAAAATGACAGACAGTTCATTGAATGAATACATCATACCCATTTCATTGTTTGATTAGGGGCATGTGAGATGGAAACAATTTGACTCAGGAAGCTGCTGGAGAAAACCAATATTATAAACCAAAAACTCACAAAAAAATAAATGTAAGTTAAGGATTACCATCACTTTGTTTTTAAACTCTCAGGCCCGAATTCACGAAGGTGGTACAAATGAAACCATAGTTTAACCCTAATCAGGCTGGGCTTTTTTGGCTATGCTATATCGGGGGGGGGGGGATTCCGCCCCCCCTTCAGATCTCGCCTATGGAACGCGTGATCGCGCCGAAAATCGGCACACGCGACGCCCGCGACGTATACTATCAAAATGTATGGTTGCTTTCTCCAAAAAATTTTTCTTATATTTTATATTAATTAATTATTGTAATTTATGCATAAAATCAGTTTTGGGCTCTAAATCACTTATTAATGCTCTAATTAAGCTAATTTATTTTTAAAAATATTTCTTGTATCATTCTCCTGAGACATAGGATAAAAAAAAAATCTGTATTGAAATTAATTTCTTATGTATTTGATTGTTTTTTGAATTTTTTACGTATTTCTTTGTTTTTCGACCTTTTGTTTTTGTTTGTTTTTTGGCCAAAATTTGTCACAGACATTTTTCGAAGCTTTATTATGCTAAAATAAATTAATTTCGTCCATTCTAAGTCAAGATATGAATTCTTATGTGAATTAATTGAAAAAACACAATTTGCATTGGATTTGTACACAAAATCACGTTTTGGAGCAAATTTGGGGTTGACAAATTTTTTTCGAACGGGCGTCGCGTCAAAACGGTACATGCGGGTGCAACAATTTTGGTCTCAAAAGTTGCGCGATACTTGAAAGAAAAAAGTCATGGAACATCGCGGCAGGAGCTTATCGCGCTGCGAAGATATTGCGCGAAACGTCGAGGGGGGGCGGATTCCGCCCCCCCCAGCCTGATTAGGATTAAACCATGGACAAAAACCATGGAGCGCCAATTGTCGCATGGAATAGTTCATTGTGAAATCAGTCATTTCGTGGATGGAATGATTATTTTGTAACGAAATGACAATATTTTGTAACTAAATGAACATTTCGTCCACGAAATGATAATTTCTTTAACGAAACGGTCATTTTGTCGACGAAATGACCAATTTCGTAACAAAATATTCTGTGTGACACTTGGCGCTCCATGGTTTTTGTCCATGGTTCAAACCATGGTTTCATTTGTACCACCTTCGTGAATTCAGGCCTATGTCTTTCATGTCCACCTTATGATAATCATTGGATTTGAAGTAGGGATATTTGGAAATGTGGACTATTGCCTTGTTATGTCTCTGCCCACATAGAGTATTTAGCGGGTATGGGTGAGTGGAGGGAAAGGGGCAGTCTGCTGTGTTGAGTCAATGAGACAAGTTTTCTTGCAGTCAGTGAATTGTGGTGACATTATGACAGTTGTGGATGAGTCAGCAAGACTATCCCAAGACTCTTAATAAGTACAGTGAGATCTTAGAACTGTTAGGGACATACAATGTGTGCATCCAGGTACTGCTGTGAGAATGGGGAATGCATCCCTGGATTTAGGAAAAAAGTTTGGAACACGGAGAAACAGAGGCACATGCCAGGAAGCAATGTGGTCTAGATATCCTCCTGTTACAGGCACCTGGGTCTTGTGTTCAAAGTGTTCAAATGCCCTGCCAAGACAAAGAATTTTTACTGGCTGGGCAAGAAGAAGTTTGCTGAAGAAAAAAAAAAGTTCCACGACACCTAATTTAGAACTTGTGCATTATACTGATGTGTGAGATGATGTGAGAAGATGCATCGTTTTTCTCTGTCACCAAGCTCATATTGAAGAATTTGACCAAACAAGCAAAAATATGTTTACTCCACAACAAATTGCTGCCATTTTAGATATAATTGTAAACTAAGAAGAGATACTGATCAAGTTCTGGTACTGTGCTGATATTTAGATTTGATAAACTTGAGATGATATCTAGTATAGTAGGAAGTAAAATTAATATTTTTTAATTTATATTTTTGCTGCTATCAGGCACTGTTTTGCAGTTCTGGTACTGTGCTGATATTTAGATTTGATAAACTTGAGGTGATATGTAGTATAGTGGGAAGGAAAATTAATATTTTTTCGTTTATATTTTTGCTGCTATCAGGAACTGTTTCGCAAAGTGATCCCACAGCACTGTCTGGGCTCCATCTGGTCTCGGAGAGACAAGAAGAGGGGCGTGGACCCTGTCACCGTCATAGCAACTGTCAATCAATTCAATGACATCACCATGAAGGTGATGTCCACCATTCTTGAGGACAGAGGGCTTCGGCCATTGGTCAGAGCGTCCATCATCACAAAATGGATTGAGGTAGCCCAGGTGAGTAAAAGTGTCCTCCTATGATGTCCCCTCATGTCAGATCCATACATTTATGCAGATCTAGCCTATATGTAGCCTGTTATCAATTTGAAGATTTCTTCAAATATGACAAAGTGAAAAAAAAATACACTCTCTGTAGTCCGCAATGACAATGCTAGTAAACATATAAGAACATTTGATTTGTCATACAAAATTGAGGGTTTGCACTCTTTCCTGTAAAAACAGCCCGAAATGATGAAGAATTCAAAATAAGATAATGGAAGAAGAGTGTCAAATTTCACTCATGTGATTAGCAGCCACTTGCCATTGAACATTTTTTTTTTTTAATGAGGTAAAGGCAGGCTGTCAGGTGAGGGGCACTATTCAAAAAAGTTTATTCAGGAAACACTCATTGAATTCGGTTAAATGGGCCTGCAATGCGTACTACATGCTTGGCAGCTGGCTGGTGCCTCAAGTCACTGAGAGAGAAGTATCCTGTGTGGAATTAGACATGTTTGGTTGGCCTGGCCCCTTCCTATATCAGTTATTCTTTTCAACTCTTCTCCTACCTGACCAAGGTTTGATATTAAGAGTATATCACCCTTAATTCCAGTATGTAGGATGACATCTTTACAGAATAAAGAGAAACTTGGATTTGAATGTGGGGTGACTTCTAGGTCACGAGTTTAATGTTTAGAAATGAACTCGGCTGGGTATTAAACTTTAACTTGATCGCCATCAGTGCAGTGATGTATGGTATTAGTGTGGTAATCTTTTTCATATGGGCATGCATGATAATCAGTCAGCAGACAAGATTTTGATACTGGTTATGAGCAAGCTTATGAAATGAATTAGTTGTCCTAGAGTTGGATTTATTCCAGTTTTGCTGTAGAAATGGCACAGTGACTGCTTTCGACTGTAGAAGAAATATGCCAGTAGAGTTGAATACATTGCACTCCTGTTATAATGAGCACGGTTACAACGAAATTATGCTACATTCAGATAAAGATTCAGTATCCAAAATCATTGTCTGAATATCTTTATATACCAGATAATTTATCTGTTTGGCTATGAAAGAAAAAAAATGATGTAATGAAAGAAAACCGCATGTCCCAAGGACTTTGTTATAACGGGAGTTATTAACGGGAGTTACTTGTACGCAGTTCTCATAAGAGCGTGCGCAGGTTTATCAGCATTTCAATCAACATAACTTCTTTCATCTTATATAGCTGTGCAAATTTGACAAGTTTGATTAAGTGAGGCTGCACATCTCATACATCAAACAACCAACATGCACTTATCAGAGACTTTGTCCCATCTCACCAGACTTGTCGGGAGCTCAAGAATTTCTCATCATTGAAGGCCATCATCTCAGCACTTCAGTCTCATCCCATCTACAGACTGAGGCGAGCGTGGAACATGGTTCCAAAGTGAGTCTGTCGTAGTAACCATCCAAAATTTTCATCCTACCATCAGCTATCCCAGACTCAGCAAGAACACAGTGTCTTATGTGTGATAAGAGTACTTTTATCTGAGCACTACATAATGCTTTGTTCTTTCTAGGACATTAGCATAGAGGTAAGAGACTGGCAGAGTTTTCTTCCCATAAACCATAACAGTGATCTCAGACCAATGAAATGAAGTGTACCACAACCCAGCTAAAACTTGTGAGATTGCTGAATACTGCAGTAGAGCTGTGGAGCTGGAACCACTCCAACAGGCAGTGAATACATTCATATGTGTTAGAGTTGTTTTTGTGAGACACATCACCAAAAAGAAGGAGTGTTTTTGGTCAATTTTCTGGTGATTAATTCAAAAATTACATGAACAAAGTTTTTAGTGGGAGACAATCTGTTTGCATACATTGTCTTTATCATCATTAACAGCTGCTCTATAGATGGTAGTTTGATATCAGAATGATTATTGTAATTCCACCCATTTCTCTGTGAATGCTTTGTCTTTGCTAGATCCAGTTTAGCCCTCTATGAGGATCTGGCCAGTATCTTCCATGATGACAACAACTTTGAGACGTGGCGAGAAATCATCAACAAGGTAGGGATCTTAGGAATCAGGGAGAAGTGGCATGTGTTGTAGCACTTTATTATGAATATAACTTTATGTGTGATTTTACTTGTCTGATTTATAATCAAGACTCACGATATTTTGTTCATTTTAATTATTCACGGTGCTCCCAGTGATAACGTTATCACAGGTTAGTTCAATCCTACCTACATCTTTACATTTGATATGTTGGTTTGCTAATGTCTACAACTGGAAATTCTAGCAAGTTTCACAGAAAAAAACAAACAAACAAAAAAGGAAAACTTAAAGGGACTGTACAGTACTGGTTGAGGTAGGGACTCATGTTTTTGAACATTCCTAAGTGAGATAATGAAAAGCCTCTTTTGAAATATGAAAGAGCATGTAATTTTAAGAAGGATTCAACGCTTATTTGATGAAAATTGTTTTTCAAATGGCCGAGATATCCAAAAAAGTGCTAATAATAAAAGGCGACATGCCACAACTTTATTAGGATCTCTTTGTTTCACCTTGTTTTTGGATATCTCAGCCATTTCCAAACCGATTTTCATCGAATAAACTTTTGATACCCCTTAGAACTGCATGCTCTTTGACATCTCATAGAGTGGTTTTTGAATTTCTCGCAAAACGTTAAAAGCTAAATCTTTACCTCGACCAGAACTGTACACACCCTTTAAGACCTTCTTATTGCACCTGCATATTGAATGGTTGAGGACAAAGTGCAATAATAGTGTAGCACTTTCTTCATGTGCTTTAAAATCAGCAGCTAGAATTTACATGACTGCACAAAAAGCAAATTACTCAAATAGTGCAGGCAGTATTAGTCATCAGGAGGGGAGTTTTACCAGAGCATTTCTGACATTTATTACAAATGATGTTATTCTTTTTCAACCATAGGAGGGGACAGCCAAGTTTGCTTCCGTATCACCAAGGAGCAGCAAAAAGACAACGCGATCCTTGAAGAAAATGATGAGCTCAGATAAGCTGGTAGTTCAGAGGAGAGAATCAGTAAGCATTGTGTTCTTACAATTATCTCTTGTCTCAGGATATAAGCTTTGTTACTTTGGACCAATTTAGTCATTCAGGCACGTATTTGTCCTTAACTCAATTTTTTGACATATGCATACACTTATTTGGATTCAGATATTTATCCATTTTTGTTTGTTATTTGTTGGCATTTAATCCTGAAGTTTGTTGTAGAGTTTACCTTTAAGAAGAAATGCTGAATGGCCTTGTGACTGGCAAAAAAAAAAAAAAAGCTACCTGGAAGTTTGCCAGAAAATTGGCGAGGGGAAGGGGGGGGGGGGGGGTATTAGCATGCTTATGGATGCATGATGTGGTTAGTAGTGCTTTGAAAGTCATAAAGCTTACGTCAAGCAGGAGGAAGTATAGAATAGTGCAAAAGTGATGTGGGTTTACTGGATGAAAAACAAGCTCTTGTGTCTAAAACCTTTTTACAAAGATGCATAAACATATTGAGTGAATTGGAAGACAGTATAATTTGAGTTGGTTATTATGATTTATTCAGGATGCTTAAATTTGAGATACTGTAAAAGTGGAAATTTTCGCGGTGTTGAAATTTTCGCGCATTTTCGCGCAACCAGAAACTAGCGCGAAAATAAAAGCCCGCGAATATTTTTTCCTTGCCATATGTTCCTGTGCGTGACGTCTTGATTCCGCGGAATTAAAAACACGCGAAACTCTTCTGACCCGGCCAAGCGCGAAAAATTAGTCGCTGCGAAAATATCCACTTTTACAGTATTATGTCGCGAGTCTTTGTTCATGCAACTGCGGTGGAGTGCAGCTCTTACCTGTTGTAAGTCATTATTCTTGACAGGCAGGAATTTTTTCCAGACCAATTTCTCTGTGTTCAATAGTTATGAGTACATGATTTATCTTCATCTGTGGATCTGATGTATCAGAGAACAAGTTTGATTCAGTTTCTAATACTAACATGTCTGTCATTGTTTAATACCCTTTATCTCACCCTCTTGCTTTCCAGTGGCATGGTAAGGTGAATGGAACAGTGCCGTACCTTGGAACCTTCCTGACAGATTTGATCAAAATCGACACTGCCTTCCCGGACACTGTAGACGGCCACTTAATCAACTTTGAGAAGAAGAGGAAGGTAAAATGAAATAAAAGTAGAGACATAACTTGCTAAACAAGGTCTAATCCATGCAGGTATCGTGATTTGGGTTCGAGTCTGCAGCGTGGCAGTTGAATTTAGAAATGATAGCTAGAATTCTGTAGAACTTCTGATATTCTAACATTGAGAAAGGAATGTTCTTGTTTAAGTGCTGGTGTCAGATGAGAACTTTGCTGATAGTATGATGGACGAGTGATCAGTGATCATTAGCAGGCTTGAAAGTTGGTTGACTGTCTACATGAGCCACTGTATGATGATATGAAATACAGTAAAACCTGTCTTTTTATCAGTGGCCATTCAACAGAGACAAAAAATGTGGCCTTTATAGACACGTGGCTGCTATGGTCAGGGTCATTAACAGGTGGCCACTAGGGCAGGTTTGACTGGACACTGATACATGCTAGATTTGCAGATACACAATCAAGCAGTACACTTTAGCAACATCAAAAAAAAAAAGAGGAGAAACTGATACTTTAAAAGTAGTGAACTGTGTGTAGCAGACTTGACTTCAGAACAAACCTTGGCATTTGACATGAAAGCTAGCAATCAGTAGCAACCCCCTCAATACCTACTTCGATTGTTAGTGTTGGATGTTGATTGATTGCTAAAGTATGGCAACTAATGACTCTTAAGTTTTTAATGTTATTTTGTCCTGGTGTGATTTTGTTTGGAGGAATCATGTTAGCCTTTTAGAGGATGTGGTCTAATCATAGGAAATTTGCCTTGGAAGTCAAACATCCCTGAAATTATGTTCGCTTTTTGGAAAAGAAAGGAAAGAAAACTTCACTCTAGGAAGTCAAAAGAGGTTACGGATTAATTCATGCAAAGTGTTGGATCTCATTATTTCAGAGTTGACAGACACTTGTACGTACATTCAATCATGTCTTGTTTTTGTTTGAGCTAGAAGAGTGCAGCAGCTTCCACTGTGCTGCCTCATTGCTCAAGTGCCATGATGTAAAATATTTCCCTGTACCCTAACTACTGTGAACCAAAAATAATACAGGCACAATGCATTCACTGATGCACTGCACACAGAAATTAGGTCAAGTAAGTAAAACTAGAACTCTTCTGTAGAACTTATCCTCTCAAAACTCACATATATTTCACCTTGTTTCATATATTGATTTTTTTTATTCATTTGTCTAGGAGTTTGAGGTAGTTGCCCAGATCAAACTGCTTCAGATGGCCAGCAAGAACTATCAGATCTTGCCCAACGACAAGTTCCTGGAGTGGTTCAATGAGATCCATGTCCTGACATACCAAGAGTGGTAAGTCTTGGTTACAAGTCCCTTCAGTGCCTTCATAGAAATAATGAACCTCACACTGATCACATCCAAAGAAACTCATAAAGAAATCTGTAGTGAGCTTCAGGCTGCAGATTGTGATTTTCCATGTTTTAATAATTCTGTAGTGTCCTGTGGGAAGTGTGAAGGCGCCAACTGGTGTCACCATGCTGCTGTTTCCCCTGTTCATGTTAAAGTAAAAGATGATAGACGACTGAAATGATCAGTGCTCTGATTCTAATGTGGGAAATCTATTCCAAGACAGAGAAGAGAAGAGAGAAATGCATGTTGTAGAAAATTTATGGAAATCTGTTTTCTTTTATGAATGCAGGTGCGCATTACTCAGGTACTCTTGCATTACCTATCACATTACCTATCACTAGAGAGAGCAACATTCAAAAGATATTCAGATATCTTCATTCTCTCACTCTCAGTACTAATGATAGAGGACACTTTGTTCGAAATCTGTAAAATTATGACATCTAAAGCAAATATTGTAGTGGTTAACCACTGAGAAAAAACGAACAAACAACAGGATGAAGTACTTACTGGTATTTAATTTGTTCAAATTTAGGCTTCCATAGTAAGAAAATCTGAAGCATTCTTTTTGATATTGATGTATAGAAAAACAACAACTCTGTGGTGTGTTTAATGGATTAACTACTATCAATCTCTGCAAAAGATCGTATAAAAGTGTCCATGTCAAAACTTGCTGAAAGGGCTATGACCTGGAATAATATTTTTAAAGAATACATGTTTTCATGTTTGTTTGACAAAATGATGAAAAAGTCATATCAAATCATATCAAATCAAATATGATGTCAAGTGATGTAATTTTGTTACATTGATATTCCAGCAAAAAAAAAAGAAAAAAAAATTATGGCAGTGCAGAAATGACAATTTCCAAGAGCTGTGTTGGTGTGCTCTCAATGAATAACTATTGCATGCCAGTAGGCTTCCAGGCAATATGTTTGGAGGTTGATATACTAATGATGCACAGGTTAGAGTGTGTTAGTGAAGGTGCGGCGCGCTCGAGAGTATTGACAATGGTGCATGTTTGCAACCGTTGTCAATACTCGAGAGTGAGCCGCACCTTCACTAACGCCACGAAATAATCCTGTGCATCATTAGTTTTATAAAATGGGTCGAAAACTAACAGCATTATTCACGTACCTTTGTGGGTCAATACCAGTCAGCTACATGTAGCACTCGCTCAAAAGTCAAGATGTCCGAAGATGTTCGTCCCAAACATTTACGCACGTCGCACTCGGAAATCCCGCA
The DNA here is from genome assembly GCF_040938485.1 of Diadema antillarum. Lineage (NCBI taxonomy): Eukaryota > Metazoa > Echinodermata > Echinoidea > Diadematoida > Diadematidae > Diadema > Diadema antillarum. The sequence continues at coordinate 630,016 of NW_027271857.1, read as the reverse complement.
CACTCACCTAGTACTGTACGTACGTATAAGAGTATACGTACGCCACGTACTGTTATGCATAAGAAAGGCCGCCGGCTGTTGTGGCAGCCCGCGGCCCGAACTAGAAGTTGTTTACAGGATTGACAGCGCGTATAGTAGCGCGTGACGCACTTGTAACAACTGATTGAGTGCGCACTGCTAGTGTAAAACATTGTGACGTACGTCAGGCCAGGGAGGTGGAAGAGAGACTCTTCTTAGTGCTTACCTGAAGAAAATAATGCACGCACACGTGACTCATTTCAGCGCTTCCAATTGGCTACATTCTTGAACCCATTTTATAATAATCAATAACTGTATGTGATATAAATGCTAGAATTCTTTGAGGTTATTGTGACTGCATGTGTGCCATTATATATTTCTTCTGCAATACTCAGCTGTGAGCAATCTGAGAGGGTTGAGACCCCCAATGCAATACCCAGCTCAGCACCAACTACACCCACTCTCCTGAAGACGGACAAGCCCAAGATGAACAGGTGGGTCAGACATGTCATGGGTGTGTGATATCTACCTAAGTAAATGTCAATATCAATACATATCTCTTCATATCTTTCTTTTAGCCCATTTATATTTCTCTTGATAACAATCTTTTCAAAACTCAAGGGGTACTAACTGTACAATACCATGAACTCTTAACATTGTTTAAGGTTCTCAACTCCAGGGGACCTTTAATAGATGATCTAAGTTTATGAGTTGTTGTTGCTGCAACTACAATTATTGCAAAAACATTCTGAGAAACTTCTGTGCTTGAAATAGGCATCTGATGTCTATCTGTCTTTTTTAAACATATAGGATATCAGGGGCGATCCAGGAATTCTGTAAAGGGGGGGGGGGGGGGCGTGACTAATATTTCTGGTGCCACTTCCGGGTTTCATTTCATTTTTTTTTTCTTTTTATTTCTTCTGTTTTTGACGAAAATCAAAGGGGGGCATGCGCTGGTTGCACCCCCCTCTGGATCCGCCCCTGGATAGAGTAATACTTTCAGATAGTTACCAAGAGCTTTATGTCTTGTCTGTTGTATCCATTTAGGAAGTGATGATGCTATGGTAGATGCTCTTTGGAATCATGTGCAATTCCTTATTTTAAATCATTTCAGTATGTTATCATTGTGGTAACTTACATGAAAGAAGTCATATGACCAGTTCATTTCCAATGTTCTAAAAACTGTTTTTGACTTTGATATTGTCCCCATTCTTAACCCAAGACTAAGTCCTACTAATCTGAACTCTCCTGACTGTACCAGAAGGAGAATTTTCACCACCTCACCCCGACTGGCAAGACCCAAATCTACCCCAGCCAGACCCTTCTTGCATCGCCCCAGATCTTGTCATAGCCCAAGTGATGCTGATGTGGCCCCTTCCCTGAGAAAGCCATGTCACTCCATTTCTGGCACCTCCCCATCCACCCCACGCCGTGGGGCCTTTCTCCCCACTCTCTGCTCCACCCTTTCCCCATCTCCTCAGACCTCCTGCCCCAACCCGCGTCTCTTGCTTACCCCTTTCCTCTCCAGAAAGTTCTTCAGCTTCACGGCTGAGGATTACAAGCACCGCACATGCCCCACCAACTGCAACCCTTCCAATACCAATAGTAACAGCAGCAATGGGCACAGCAGCAGTGACAGGGGAATCCCGGTGCGGAGTCGGACCGGTCATGGTGCCAAGAACCACAGCAGCACCAGCAGCATCAGTAGTACCTCGTCAACACCATCTTCGGAGGACAGCATTAGTCTTGCCAGCATAGACAATCACCTGCCATCCTCCACCATGGCATCAACGTCATCTTCATCCTCCTCTTCATCGTCGTCGTCGTCTTCAACTTCCACATCAGGGTCCACGTCTATGTCAATGTCATCAACATCAACGGAAGGCAGCAGCAGGGATTCCAGTCTCATATCGGTGGAGAACAGTCCTGCCAGGCCCCCAAGGGTAAGGACTTTCTCCCCAGCAGACCTCCCTGTCTCACGTGGAACAGACCCCATTAGGAGTAAATAGGACTGAAGGATGTGAAGCAAATAATCGTGAATTTGTTTAATGTCATGATAGATGGGAGATGCCATGGGGTTGGGAGCTATGAGGAAATTGGCTTTATTCTAGCCCATTGATCATCTCATGTTTCAGACTAAACACACAACTTAGTTTATGTTGCTAATACTGTAGAAGTGGATATTTTCGCGCGACTAATTTTTCGCACTTGGCTGGGTAAGAAGAGTTTCGCGTGTTTTTAATTCCATGGAATCAAGACACAAAGTACAGGAACATATGGCAAGCAAAAATGTGACCCGCTACAACAAAAGGATCCGAAAGTCGGGGAGGACAATTTTCTGAAAATGGCATAACATTATTCCCATACTCTTCTACTTTAATTTCATTTATAGCCTTACTCATAAAAGCGCTCGGTTGCGGAGATATCGATGATTTTATTAGTGCATGTCAAGTGGTTGAGGAAATTAGAGTTTCGAGAAAAATGCCTTCAAAGTTTTCCTTCCAACGCTATCATGATCAAGGGAAGGCGAGTCAGTTTTCACTGCTTGACAATAGAAGGCATGCTCCTAGTGACCTCCGTGATGTTCATTCAAGCTTAGCGCCAGCGGTCTACGCAGTACCAATCAGTAATCAGGATGTCACGCACTGACCAATAAGATCACTCCCTCGTTGCTAGGGAAGGAGTCTAGCTGCGGCGCTAAATCCAAATCTTCTTCACACGTTTCTGTTACTTTGATAGTCGGAAAATCATGACCCAGAAAAATGCTGATTTTTTGCCTTTCCTTTAGCTTCGAAATTTCGCCAGATGATAGACAAAACATTAGACTACAAAATTATGCCAAAAACAGAAATCCAGTTGTTTTGACCAATTTTGATGATGTGACTTCAAACTCGATTTTCTCGGCTTAGCCGTCAGCGACTTTAGGACCCTTTTGTTGTAGCGGGTCACAAATATTCACATGATTTTATTTTCGCGCTGGTTGCGCAATATGCGCGAAAATTTCCATTTTTACAGTAAAACATCCATGTGATAAAGGCAACTGGGAAAGTCTTTAGTTTTCAAAGAATGGAAGAATATATGGAATTATTTATTTACTGCGTGACGATTGTATGATTAAAGCCAATGATTTTATCCAGAAACACACAATGACTTAACACTAAATTGCCGTCTTCTGATAAATTTAAGTGAAAATTTTTCAAAGCGTGTAGGGTAGGGCTCCTCCCTGGCAGTGTTGTGCAATCAATACTTGATATTCAGGGAGGCTGTTCAAATAAACAAAATTCTTGTGTTGAGCTGTTTTATTGCAGCTGATTGACAAATTGCCTTACGTTGATGTGCAGTAAATAATTAATCCAATGAAAAATTATGTTGATGAAGGGCAATTAGTCAATCAGTTGCAATAAAAACAGCTCGATGCAAGAATGTCATTTATTTGAATAAATACCGGTACACAATACCTGCTGCATGCTATCAGGATTAGGACCAGCACTGGCTGTCAAGCGGAAGCTGTATGTATGTATGTATGCACATGATCTTTTTATCATGGCTACTTCTAAAACACTCATTAATTTGGTGCTTATTTACTTCGATGTAGGGCAATATGTCAGTCAAGGAAATTAAAAAATCTGTTGTTGAGTACTGTATACGCCGAATATTTCGCGAGGTTTTTATTTTCATGAATTTCGCTAGTCAGGTGCTATTCGCGAAATTAAAGACACATGAAAATATTGACTCTGATCCCGATATGAATGTGACGTATGCATGTACACTTCTCCGTTTAGTACAGGACTCCACAATCGCGAATTTAACCACTCGCGAAATCGTTGGGAAGTCCTGATTTGCAAAAATTTAGACTAGTGAAATATATGCCATATACAGTATTATGTCATCCACCATCAAGTACAAATAAATGATTTTGAATAAGAAAGTGTTATTTCAATGTTTTGTATTTACTCTTTTGCCCGAATTCATTGCCTTCATTTGAATGAAAAAAGTCTTCTTCTCTGCTTTCTTCACCCCAAGCCCTTGAAAGCTTCCCTGTCCCTAGCCTGCTTGCCAACCCTGAATCGCCAGTCATCCAGTTCCTGCCTCTATGAATTCCCATCGGAGTCCTGCCGCATCATTCGGGTTGGGCTGGATGAGAGCCTACAGCAGGAGGGAGATGGTAACATCTACCGGAGTCTCGTGGTAAGCCCCGCCCTTGGGATGTTAGTGTGTGCAGCATTTTGTAAGGCATCAGATGATGTACTCAATGTTTAGAAGATATCACCAAGTACACTAGTGCAAAGGAACACTGATATATGTGAGAAATACAAGCATTGGTCATGCTATCAATGGAAATATTCAAAGTGGATTTTTTATTTCACCTGAAATTCTTGATTGATCAAATATAACATCTAGTAATATGTAGTTGTCTTGATTTAAATGAGTGTTAGATGATGTACACGAGATGACGTTTTATAACCAGTGGTTCCTGGGTGATAAGACAAACGTTACATGGCAGCCAGTGCTGTCATGGAATCACCTTCTTTTGAAAGAAAATATCACTTATTTCTGATCGGGGTGGGGGGGGGGGGGGAGACTGCTATTACTGATCAGGCTTCTTCTTGTCTTCTAAGGACAAAAGTAACATCCAGTGTTAACTCTCCCTAATTTGCTATTTGCACTCATCCTACAGATTTCACACCAAGAACACACTCCAGCCGTCATCAAAACAGCCATGGATAAACACCACATGTCTTCAACCTATGACTGCCATGACTTTGAACTTGTTCAGCTCCTTGATGAGAAAGGTGAGTGATTCCAGTTTGACAAACCCACTCAAAAGTTGGTCTCCAAGTCATGAGTGAGGTGAGATTAAATACCTCCTTCACTGAGTAGACATTGATATTGCAAGAGACATGTGGTTGGCTGAGGGTTGAAGCAGAATGAGGTGAGAAGCAAAGACTTTTGTATCTCATGGCATGGTGTAGTCCTATGAGACACTGAGGTGGAATTGCTATGAAGGACACTGGAAAACTGAATTCACCACGAAACCACGAAACAAATTAACGAAACATTTGCATTGGATTGACATTCTTTGAAAGGGGGGAAAGAAAGTAACAACAGACAAAAAAAAAGTTACGTCCATAAGTATGTCAAATTGCCTTTATGTTTAGGAAGGATCCCAGAGGATTATTTAACTGATGTGAATATGACAGGCAACATCTGTGATAGGACTTTATGTATGTGGCACATCCATGTGGGATTGCTGAGCACAAAATAAAATCTGTATCCTGCATGTGTCAAAGAAATGTCAGAGAGACTGGATACTAAGTAACCCTTCAGATGGGAAACATTTCCCAGATATCACTTATTTTAGTGTAAATGATACAGGAATGTTGTGAAACAGGCGTAATGTAATTCTTTGTTATCATTTAACCCGTTGAAGACTAGTCACGAGTATACTTGGGCAGGCTGCCATGGGAAATGTGTATTATCGGAAAAAACAGCCCGTTTTCAATTGGATAAGATCCTCTAGTTGAATGGACTTGTATATGGTGGAATCTGTCATTCCCTATCCAGCAAACCGTCATGATTAAACAACCTCTGTGTTTCTATTTGCGGATGTTTTGTGCACAACAGTGCATTATATGGCTTCTATAGATTTTCAGTTTGTTGGATTTCTTTCTGGCTTCTTCGAGACTCCTAGACTTTGAAGCCACACATGATCATATGGCTTTCAAAGTGGTCTAATGGTGTCATTTGCCAGCCTTTCGTAATGGAATGATTTAAAAGAAATGACCTACAGTGTACTATGTTGTTTCCTATTAAATTATTTTACTTTAGCTGATGCTGATCAGTGATGTAGGTGATGGACATAATGATATCTTATGGGTCGCTCTTTAAGCTTTGTATTTATCAACAATAAAAAATTAGTTCCTATGACTGTACAAAGAGTAGTATTAAATGATGCTGTTGTTATTAGTGGTCCTTCTTTTATATTCTACTGGTGTTTTGTGTTTTTTGTTCTAAAAAAAAATTCAGAGATATTGCCAAAAAAAGACATCAACTTTCTATTTTGAACCTCATTTTTGTCTACCCAGAGCTTCAGATACCTGATGATGCCAATGTCTTCTACGCCATGAATGCTGCTGCACAGCCACACTTTCTCCTTCGCAAGAAATCATCCACCGAGGAGAATTCTGTGCCCTCCACAAAGAAGAAAAGCCTTCGTAGCAATCAGAAGAACTCAAAACGGCTGCATATCAAGCGGATGTCTTGGGTCAAGGTGCGTGATGATTCGAGATGAAACACAACAAGGGATGCCATCTTGTTCTATGGACCCACTTCCTACTATTATGACTCATTCAAAGTGTCCTCCATGGAGAACAAGACACAATTGTGTTTGTGGGGTAGCATTGCTGGAACAAATGCCAGGCTTTGTTTCCTGTTGCTGAGCTTCCCACTGTTGACTTGAGAATGGGCGAGGACCGACTCCTGTCTTCTCAGATGTTGGTGACGACTTTCTGAGCTACGTTTCAGTAGTCTAAAGTATGCATTCCTTGTCCACACTACCAGTACTGTGTAGTGGACAGACGTAGTGAATAGATGCTGCCACAGGTTGTGTACAGTCCAGTGCAGGAGTTGTTGAAGATGGGGCAGAATAGAGAGAGCTGAGTAAATTCTCAAACACACACAGTCTGTTTGAGTTTCGCCTTCACAAGGATTTGATAGGTTATTTGCTTGTGAATTCATCAAGAAGAATGGAAAGTTCTGCTTACCTGTCTTACATACTCTGAAGTGGACTCATAGTGAATGTTGAGCTGACCACCATGTTGTGGAATGATGAACGCTCCGTCATATCTTGCCAAACTACATAGAACAGTAGACTTCAGCAGATCTATCCATTTCAGCTGTGGTATGGTGTGAGACACCCTGATGTCGAGCTGAAGCCCGACTAGCTCTAGAAGTGGGCTTCACCATTTTATTCTTGCCTTGTAAATGTTTATAGTCAAGAGTGAATTTGGGGGTATCTGAACCATTTATTATATGATTATCTTGATGGAGGGCCAATCAAGATTGGTTTAACCAGTATTTTATCAGGGTGGAAGAAATTTATAAACTGTAAACACAAAAATGAAGAGCAGTCTTCCCCACCAAATACTGCATTCAGATGCTGACAGCGTAGGTGAATCTCACCATGAAGATCTCGTATCACTCCCTCAAATGTTGTAGAGTGATGAGGCACATGTTGTGTTCATTGGTTTGCTGCCTGAGATGAATGAGTCTTTTATATTTCAGTACCTCTCAATTGACTTCTCAATGCTGCTAGAGACCATTTGGTTTTCAAACCAGCCACCAGGTGGAACTTGCGAGCCTGACTGTTTTGTTTTGTTTTGTTTTTAATTCCTTGTGAATCTCTTAGTTGATTTCTCACATCGCAAATATAGCTCAACAAGAATTATCCCAATTTTGATGCTTATTAGCCTAACATTTTCTAGATGTTTTCTTATATGAAAACAATTTACAAAATGAATTTTGAATGTCATTATTATTTTTGAGTTGAGCATATTTTGGATCTAATAGTCTGTCACATTTTCCCCCCCAGAGAAACGCCATATATCTTGCCATTAAATATTAGACTATCACTGACTGTTGCAGAAGCTGTGATAATCCGAACTCATGACTAATTCACTCATTGTACAAGAAACTCATCTCATAACTGTAACTCAAACTTTATATGATGTCTGACAATGCTTTGAACAAAATGAGGTCCATGATGTGTAACAGCAATGTTGTATCTTAAATGAAACTGCTTTTCAGACTAGTAGGTTGCCATTTCATAACTACTGTCTGCTGAATTTATGATTTTAATTCAGATGTAATAGCAGTGCTGAGCAAATGAAACCTGATTATGGTGCTATATACACTCAGACTTTGGTTAGTATATAACAGAGTTCTTCTTGATTTGACATTACAAATCAATGTGGAGAAACTGGTGAAAAGTAAAGAATGATGTCAGATTACAGTTCAAGTATTTCAGTTTATATCAGCAAAAGTGCCTTGGCAGTCAGTGCTTCTCTTGTAGAGTTAATGTTACCACTATGTTCACACGCTGGTCAAAGTGCCTCTAATTGTTTTGGTCATCCATGTTGATGGGTTCCATGCCAAGTAGGAGGCTATGTATGTACACCACTTCCATTCCTTAGCAGGCATTCCATTCCAGTCACCACAAAGAAAAAAGGGCACACCTTATTCCCTGCACATTCCTTTTACTCCACATTGATGAGTGTTGATATGCCAGTTTTATACTCATGTATTCAAATTTATGGACTTTTCCCCTCAGTGTATGGAATCCAGATGGCATGCAATAAAGCCAGTTTGTAATTAGCTCATGTGCTCGTCGGTACAAATATCCTTTCTTTTTTTCTCATTTGGTTGGACACTTCAGTCAGCTTGCCCTGTGTAATAACTTTATGGTATTTGTGTTATAAACAAGTATGAACTTGCATAGACCAGGTGACCAGAATGGTCCACTAATCAACACCTGGGGAAGCATCCAACTCATTAGTTTTCACTCAACACATAAACAAACTTTTTTTTTTTTTGTGGTAGGTATTGCCAAATACGAAGCTTGTTGTGAGATGGATGTGCTGGCATGCACCATTTATGAGGGACTACATGAATTATCATTTTATCATAAATGCTTAAGTTATCTTGATGAATTAAAAAACCACCATTCCTGTTGGTACAAATTACCTTTTCCTGCTTATGTGCAAAATGAAAGTACAAACTGGCTTATTGCTGATATTTCAAGTAAGCCTTGGGCTAACTTTCTGGTCATCAGGAACGACTGTTGTGTGCATGATATTTGAATATACCAGATGGTGTACTAAAAGACAAATGCTATGATGGATAAGGCTTGAGTATCAATATCATGATCATTAGTCAAACTCTCTGTAGATGAACACATCACCTCAACCTTTCATGCACTTATTTCATGTTGGGGGGGGGGGGGATTCTACAAATGGGGCATTGCTTGTGAAATGTTGAATGTCAAATGGACCTGAGAAAACTGATTGGATATTCACAACACAAACTAATCAGTGCTGCAGATTATCAAATGTGGAATGAAATGGCATTTTTCATTTTCATTATATCATTGATATATTCCTTGCCTATAGGTTTGGCAAATCAGTTATTGAAGAGTCAAAAGAAATGGAATTGCACTTCATATCCTGTGCAAAATGTGTTGAATCGCATGCATTTATTCATTAAAAGGGTGCCTATTCAGTAAATTTGTGTCCATAATGGTTATGGGGATTTGTTTTGGACAGCAAAATGTCGTACATCATGCTCTAATGTTTGTTTGAGAAAATATTTATGTAAGAAGTGAAAAGAAAATACTCAATTACACCACCATCAGTGTGGCTTAAATGATCTTTACATTTGTTTGTGAATGACTTTATTTCATAGGGAAGGTCACTTTTTGATATTAACATAAATTAACAAGAATTTGGCATAGAGTTAGGTGAGCTACAGATGAAAATCGTGTGAAGAAAATTAAATGAATATTATCATGACACTTTGTTGTTCCTTTACTCTGATATAGAAGCATTCCTTTATTTATTTATCTTTTTTATAGATTTTGATTCTTTTAATTAGTGCACAAGTGAGAAGCACCATGGAATATTTTGTATTTCCTTTTGTTCAACAGCTTTTGAATGTGGAGAATACTGGAAGCCATTTTCATGGCACGATGATGCCCAACTCAGTAGCAAATAGTGCAATAAGACTTCCACTTCTGTGAGTTTTTGCAAAGCAAGCTGTGTCATGTGATTACCCTGATTTTAAAACTGTTCTTGTCTTGTGAAATTACTTATCTAAAGTTGTATGAATTCATCCTTGTATATGTTGTACATATAAAAGAGACAATCCTATATATTTTATTTGAATTGTGTAAATACAGAATGCCTGTGAACCTGTCAAAAAAAAAGGAAGAAAAACAAAGTTTACATGGACAGTTGTTCCATGGGCCAGTATGTGCAAGGAGAAAGAATCATATTATGTATGCCTGAACATGATTAAGTACCAGACTTACTTGTTATAAATGTTGTTACTTTTGCCTATGCCTATGATATACCTAACACTGTGCTTTTTGTGCATGGTTCTTATGGAGGTCGTGTAAATGTACTTAATATAAACATTAAAAAAATATGCAAATCTTGGTATGCATGTATAAGTTCATAGTGTCTGTATTCTTCACTTTTAATTTGTCAGACAAACAACAGGTATACTATTGTTGTATTTGTGTATCATGCACAAAGTGTAACAACATTGACGAAATTCAAATTTTTCAGCTTGCCAAAAGTATTCTCAAGATCATATCATCTTCGTTTTTATTCAAAAAAAAAATGTTTCTATGTGTATGATTGACAGAAAAAAAAGTAAAAACAAAAGGAGATGGAGGTTCAGTCTGGTCACATTAAAAAAAAAAAGAAGTAATGTAAACTTAATGGACAAAGTTGGTTAACAACTTAATACTCACTATTTGTCTCTTTGAGTGTAGCTGCATTGGAACTTTGTTACCATGAAACTCTTTAATGAATTTAGTACTACTCTTTGTAAGGGAGAGTTGATGTGTAAGCTAACATTATTATTTATTCATTGGCAGTGATATTTACTTCTATCTTCTCCAAAATACAAGTCATGTTACTGTTTGTTTTGTTTTTTTCATGACCTGAGAGAGGTAACCACTACCAATTATAGGCATCCTTAGCACTCTATCCCATGTGGGAAAGAAAATGGAAAATTTGTCTACTTATAGGCAGTAAGGAATTGTAAAATGTAAATTGTTGGTGAATATTGTAATTGATAAACCAAATGACAAGGTAGACAAACTCCCAGTAATCTGCTCATCACAGTGTTGTGATTCCACCCAAGAATGGTGACCTTTAGGATTTGTCTCTGGTTTCAACCTTGAGTGGGCAAAATCATGATGCAGATGTCAAGAACAGTAGCACTTTAATAGATAAGTGCTATCATATTGCCTGCAGTCACATTATGTTCTGGTTTTGAGGGAAACACTTCTTGTCCTTTTGGAAATGCTGTGTTGCAGTCCATTGTGGTTTAAATTCAGATATTATCATGGGTGTGAATAGTTGCCAAAAACACAAGCAATTACACATAAGCCAAATTTTCAAACTAGATGTCATGAAATGAGGCAAAATCATGATGAATAGAATTACATCAACCTATCCTGTTAGAGATTTTTCTACTCCAGTGATGTTAGGGTGAGAGAAGGGTATGCTCAAAACCTTTGTCAATGTGTTTCTCCCTGTAAGGAGCATCATACAATTTTCTTCAGTTTGATAACAGTAGCAGTATTGGGGGGGGGGTGGACATGACTGCCCATATTTCACTTATTTTATGAGTTACTGTACCATAATTTTAAGGTTTCAGTAGATCAATAGCTTTCCTGTGTCACTGATAAGGATCAAATCTAAAGAATGATATGACTCTGTTCCATAGTTTAATCTTTCTGATTTTATGGTTGCAGGTAGCAGTCATATGCAAGTTACTTGCTATGATAGAAATGTTTGTCCTTTACAAGTGATTTTTAAAAGTACTCTGTATGTGTAGTCATAATATGTGAAGGCACCAAAGCCTGGGGTTGTTTTAGGCATGTGCTGTAGTGACTTAACTTGTGACCTGTTTCAAAGAGTTTATTGCCTTGCAGAAATTGACAATAAAAGTCCAAGCCAGGAAGTGCATGACAAACCAGAATGGAGTTACGTCCCTTATCTCATTACAAGATACCATTCTTTTGAGTCCTTTTTGCTGTGTCTGGCTAGTATTACAATGTATCAGGGAAGTTTTATAGATGATGTGGCAACACTTTGTAATCCATGCAAACACGTTTTGGTTCCAAAGCATTACAATGGGATGTCTAACATTCCTCTTTGCTTTGAAGCCATGCTCTGCATTGCTCTAGCAATAATAATGGAGACAAAGGAAAAGTTTTGTTAATTCTAAGCAGTATTTTAACTTGAAAATTTGACAGAAATAGTAGAATTTGTTGAGGAAAGAATTCAAAATTAAATATGTATGTGTATTTTTCTTTTGGCAAATTGAAATGAAATTAAAATTATGTCCCTTAAAAACTTATATTTTGTCAAGAATGTACACCTTTATAAGTGTTAGTTTTCTATATAAATCTTAATCTGGCATATTTTATTCTTCAAGTAATGTACTCCTTGAATGGTGATCCAGCTTGTTTTTCTACTTTTTGTTGTTAAAAGTGTAATTTTTACACTGCATTTTAATTCAACTGCTCCAATTGAAAGCACACACATTCATTGTTGCCAGCACGTTGAAAGAGGGATTATTGCAGCAGGGGGAGGTCCTTCTGCTGTGAGAGCACTAGTGCTGATTTAATACTGATGCTCTCTTTTGTCAAAGCACCAGGGTACTACATGTACTTCCAGTTAAGTGCATAGCTCCTTGGTTGTGTCCACACATGACATCAAAGGAGAGCAATAGTTTCTTTTCCACCGCCTATAACACCTCCCTGATATTATGCTACGCCAACTGCAAAGTTTCTTGCTCTTTGTCTGTCCTGCATATTTCTGTATACTTATGTAATAACAATGTGTGCAACAGTCGGTTGATGAGAATACAGTGGTTGTTGGTGTCCATGTTAACTGCAAAGAATCTACCCTGTATGAGGCAGCTATGCCTTGTTTGACATGTTCAGTTCAACAAGTTTAACATCTGATGCAAATTTATAGCAAAGTTTAAAATCTACTACCAGTATTTTGCTTACAACCTAGTCAACCTTACATGTGTACCTCAGTCAAATCTATCTGGACTGAAGAAATAGCTTAGACTGAGAGAAAATTCAACTTATGAGGGATTACAATTGTTAGAATATAAAGAGAAGAGGACTTGAAAAGACCTTCGACTTCGGCAATTATTTGACATATGTGAGATTGACTGTAGCTACCAGTACTTGAAATTAAAGGCACCAGTGGACCATGCATGGTCCAAATTATGATTTCACTGTTTGTACCCAAAATGTGTCAGAGAAATTTACCCACCCAGTTCAGCTGTACATATAGAAAAGTGACTTACTAGCCAAAGAACAGATTGGAACCCGATATTCCAAAATCTGGTCAAGGAGCGTGTGCAGTATCAAAAAATCAGGGAGGTGTTGCAGTGGACTCCCGTTATAACAAAGTTGTAGGGACGGGCAGTTTTCTTTTGTTATATCGAAATTTCATTATAACCGAACAACTAAACAATAAAAAAACATTGAGCGGATAATGTTGAGGCCTGAATTTTTATTTAGTTGTAACCGGAATTTCATTATAACCATGTTTTTTATAGCAGGAGTGCACTGTACATAGATGGAGAAGAAACTATAGCTCTCCTTGAAGTCTTTGAGTGACACCGCCAAGAAGGTAAACAAGTGGTACTCTGGTGCTTTGACAAAAGAGTGCATCAGAATCCCTCTTTCAATGTGCGGGCAACAATGAATGTGTGTGCTTTGAATTGGAGCAGTTGATCAATATGCAGTGTACAATTGACACATTCAGTAGCAAAGAGTAGAACAAAACAGACAGGAACACCCTTGCATTAGCAGATCTTACTTGAAAGATTAAATGTGCCAGATTTCTACAAGACAGAATCCTAACATGGGCAAATATTTGCCCATATTAAGAGGACCTACAATGCAATTTTCATTTCATTTTGTTTTGTTCAACATGAAGAGAACAGAAAAGCATATGTATAGCTTTGAAATCTTCCTACATTGTGCTAAATGAATTCCACAGTTCCATCTGTTCTAAAATTCTAATGTTCCACATATTCTAAAAAAATTATAATATTTAAAGTAATATTTTACGTAGCACAGCATGTAATATGATGAAATGTGAAACTTTTACTTTGTCTCAAAATTTTGTTGAGAGCGGCATCCAGCATGACAAATGTTTGACATTATCCCCTTATAATGCTTTGGAACCCAAACATGCATTTGCCTGAATTACAAAGAATTGCCACTCCATCTTCAATACGTACCTGAAAAAAGAGGTGGTGGATGTCGGGAAAAGAATACTTTGTTCACACAAGATTGCCTTGACAACTAAAACTAAAAAGCTTGCCAGAGGCTTGACCTACCTAGCAATAACTCCTACCTATAAAACTTAATAGGCTGTTTTCATAATGTATTCAAATTTATGGTTGGTTTCATTCTCTGGAACATAAGGCGTTTTCACATCAGCCCGATAAAAATCCAAGCTCGAGATATTTTCCAATTTCCCCAGTCAGAAAACAGCGCGCTATTTCGAAACATCGGGCTGATGTGAAAACACCTGTTCTCAGCTGTCGAATTAGCTCGAAAAAAATTCGGGCCAATTCTCTTCGGGCTGATGTGAATAAGAAATGAAATAGCGTGCTAATTCGCAATCGCGAAAAATATCTCGAGCTTGGATTTTTATTGGGCTGATGTGAAAACGCCTATGGAGACAAGCTGTATTCCAGTTACCAGCTCTTCTAAAATGAAAATCAATTGCTGGAATCCAATTTGCATATACAGTATTACCTGTTGCTTGTCAAGAACAACCTCTGTTCAAAGGGTATGCTTAGAATTTAAATATATTATGAAAACTGCCTATTGGAGGGAGCAGGTAAATTGAAATATTTCACTATTATGTCATAGGAGAGGAAACACCATGAATTTTAATACATATCATTACAGAGACAGTTCATTGACTTTTTTAACCCCACCCCCTTCCGATGGTAAAAACATAACACAACCACAGGAACAGGTGTTCTGCTCAAGCTCAAGCAGAAATGTTCAGCATACTACTGCCAAGCGATTGAGAAAGAATGTGAATGCGTACTGATGTGTCTCATGCAAGCTGTGAAGAGCGTGTACATGTATGAGGCCTGTGACATCCATGTTTGTTTTGCTATGAAGCCAACACCAGCAATTATAAATAGTTACAGAATTGAGAGTATAGTGTTAGAAAATGGGTTAATATGAATGCTTGAAGAATCGTGATTTCTTAATTGGCACACCTGGTTTGAGGGTAGGGTTTCAAAACACTCTCACACACAGACACTGTGATTGCAGCCATAAGAGTGACAAGATCTCTAGTCTTTGATGCTTTACTTCTACACTGAAGACTCTTGACTGAATTGTTACAGCCCACCAGATCTGAATTTCTCTTTATAACTTCTGGTGTGAGGTAGCTGCCAGAATATTATTCAGAAAGCTATCAACAGACGGGCCTGTAACAGCTACTTGAGAGTCATGTGTGTTGGTAAACACAATCAAAGTAATACTACATTTATATTTTGGTTCTTTACCTGAATGAGCTAACTGTGTATGTATGCCTTTATGGTGTATACGCGATGTGGTGTAACTTCTGTAAATTGGTAATTACTGTAATTATGCCATACCTCAAATGACTGGCTGTAGTTTACAAAAACAGTTTCAAATTCATATACCTGGAAACACTGCAAATAGACTTCCCCTTTATCCATTTTCCCTTCATCTGGATTGAATGAGGGTTTTTAGTACGTACAGCTATTTACCTGAAGATTTAGATTACATAATACTGCAATTTGCTTGGGACCCCAAATACACCCATTTATCAGAGGATTTAGATTACATAACACCACAATTTTCATGGTGCTGCAAATCACAGCCATTATGTTCTAACTCACGCTTTGTCAGTTCACTTAGAATTCACTCCCTCAAGCTATATCAGGTTTCTTCTCAGTTGTTCTCTTTAGCTCTGCAGAGATAAACACTTGTGTGTGGCTCATTGAACAGTAGTCAGAGTAGCAGCCAGGGCCAATACTACTTTTCTCCCACAATTCTCCAGTATATCAACTTAATCACCCTCAAGTATGAAAGCATGTAATGGGCTTTCATAGTGAACTATGAGTTAGCATAAATCTGCTATCAAAATCTGCTATTAAAATGTGAATGTCCACACCCAGTGTTTATAACTTGTGACATTTCACACAATCAAAGAAAACCTCTGCCTTTCTGGGGAGGAAAGAAAGAGAAAATAGGGTTTTCTGGTGAAAAGAAAAGAAAAGAAGAAAAAGCTATAATGATTCCTCATGTAGTGAAAAGAAATCATGGTTTGGCTTTAAATATATGGCATCATACCATCCCATGCCTCGTTCAGAGAGTTGGGATGACCCGAGACGTAATCTGCTATAAATGCATCTCCCTCCCATACACCGACTCATAAAAAGCCACATATTCCCAAGCAGACAGCACACACACAAACACTACACAAGCCTTACTCCCTCTCTCTCTTTATACAAGACACAATTATTATGCTGAGTTCATGCCATGCCACACTGCCCACAATAATCAAACATCGCCAAGGCTACACCAGTCTGTATGCTGCCTTTCTGGAGTGAATACCTTTATTGTCATTCTCTTTTCAACTGCCATCAATAGAGTGAACAAGTGAAAACTGGCCTAAGTACTCCTGGTATAGCAAGACACAATGATGCAGAAAACCAGGGAAAACACCCCCTGTAATGTTTGCTGGCATATTTTTAACTGAACAAAATCAAGCATATTCAAGGCACATGCATGTATATCATAAATTTTGTCTTTTTCTTCCTCGTATCTGATTGACCACAAACTTAGTCTCAAGTCACATTCACTAAAATCATGAGCATACCTGCGCTGACAGTTTTTAATAAATGATTTCTCTTTATGTGGCTTTATTTTTGATTTGTTTTTGTTTTGTTTTTGTTTTGTTTTTTTTTTTTGGGGGGGGGGGTTAGTTTTTAACCAAACATATTTGTATGTTGGGTTTGCTGATGCTCTATTTACACATGCAAATGTAATATCAAAACTAATATAGGATTACTTACCTCCATGCCAGTGAATTGAAATAAATTGAACTGAATTTCATAAAAGTTTATATGAAATATGCAGTAAATGTTGAGACAATGTCTCATCCCACATAAAGGACTGTTTCTTCAGCTGATGACTTCTGGGCTATTTCTGACATGGGGCTCATTCAGTTTACAGAATGCCACTTTGGTGACCATGCAAATTGAGTCACATCATTCAATCGTGGGACAAGACCATCGAGTAAGATCGATGCCTTTCCTATTTCTTGATGACTCACTGTGACATTCTCTCACATTATTTTTGAAGAATTTCATACTTGGTAAACTGAGTTACCATACCATTCAAGATGGACCACATTCAAACATACTGATATGCAGCGTGCATCTACACAATATTTAAGAAATAGGAACACGGGCACAAATAGTAACCCTTAGTAACTTTATCCTGAACCAGAATAGTGCATTTACTAATCACACTGTACACTGTTTTACATATTAATGACATATGAACAATATTGACTTTTATTTTCTCATTATGGAAAAAGTGCACTTACGACATCATAACAACTGTTAGGCCTTCGCTTCTACCAATTACCACATACTGACGTTATATTCTTGGTGCATAACTTGTGTGACGCAGCATAAAATCATACTACAGTAATTTCTTCTTTGTAAAAAATAATGTGTCAGAAAATCTATGTAAGAAAATATACTTATTAATAGTCTGTGACTACCATAGTACTGCAGTCACATTACACAACATTCTTTTTCTTAAGTCAATTGAAATTACAGTGTTATAAACTAACAAGAACAAATTACTTCACAGTGATCCTTTTTTAATCATATTACAGGGTGTATCAACTTTTCTTGCATGTATAGCTCTTTGACTTTTCATACAAAATTTGTGAAAACACTCTTCTGTGTGAGAAACTTGATTAACGTATGAACAATGTTAAACATGACATGATTCCATGAAAACCCAACCAAACTAAAGTGGATTTGTTATTTGGACTTGTGTGTGAGAGTGGACTGTCCTTTTTACTTAGGAGGGGTCAGGGGTCAGACGGATATAACCCTTGCCCGAAGGGACTTGAACCTTCTCAAACCCTTTAGAGAAGAGTTTGTTGGCATCGTCGTCAGAGAGGCTGGGCACAACCATGCACCTGTCACCACGCTGAAATAGAGCATGCACACAGAGATATTAACAGCTATTACAACTTATTCCACGAAGCCCAAGAAACTACATTTCTGCAGTTTTACACTGTTATCTTTTTTATTATAATAATTCACATCATTCATTGCTGGTACAGCTGTATTTCATACCATGGAATAATATCTTCTCCTCTTCCATTAGAGCCCACTTTTCATAATATGCCATTGTTCACTTCAGTTTTAAGGTTATCAAAAACATCCAACTCACTAAATTCATAACCAAGTCAAAATTTGGTGAAATATTTTAGAAGATCAAAGTTAACGTTTCTCTCTCAATTCGGCCTACATTGACATTTTTTTCTGACTTATGCTGACATCTCTTAAATCTTATCACATTGTACATAAATGCCCCATTGATTATGTTGGAATTGGAGAAAAAAAGTGAACTTAAACTTGGAAGTGCTGATACATGTCAATATCTTGTTATGCTGATATTAAACATAGAAAAAGAATGATATGATCTGATTATGTGACATACAGAATTTTTTTCCATACCTTTTTTTATGCATTTGTGAAGAACTTAAAAGTCAGTCTAAAGAAGACTGGGTTATGTAGTGATATCATAATCAGATTAAATATCAGGGAAGCTAGCTTTCCAGGTAGACATGCACTTGACATTGAAGCTGGCGAAATGCTTCTATCTTCACTCCATTGTCTACAGCGCCAAATTCGCATGTCAATAATCATATTAAAGCTTATCTTTGATGGCTACACTCTTTCTACTCAATCAACAAATGCAGTGGTGGATCCAGGGGGGGGGGGGGGGGAGGGGGACACACAGGGCGTGCTTCCCCTCTTTATTTTTCATTAAAACAAAAGAAAGGAGAAGAAAAAAAATGGGGGGGGGGGGGTTGCGTGCACCCCCTGTAATTTTGTAAAGGCACCTCCCCTTAACAGAATTCCTGGATCCACCCCTGAAATGTATATCAAATTAAGGAACTCTGTAATCACATTACACAGGTTATACACAGCAATGACAGGCTGGGTAGGAATGCTACCACACTGTCAACGACAGACTTGTGACTTGGTATCGTCGGGTGCCCGTGCATTGGCCGCTAACGCAATACAATTTGTATTGCATTAGCGGCCAATGCACGGGCACCCGACGGTATATACTGTGTAACTTTTTCTGCAACACTGGACTTTAATCAGGTTTGACTGAAAATATGGGAAATGCAAAGGCAGAACAGAAGGAGAATATCTAAAAACAGAGGAAGGTAATCAGGAAGTACAGAAGTTCAGAATACAGAAGTACACAGAGTAGTACCAGGTATAGAAAAAAACAACAACAGAGAAATAAGAAATGACTGAGGCCATCAATGCAAATTTCAGCCAGTCAAACAGACATTTTCTTACCCAGCTATACCATACATACCTTCCAGTCCACAGGGGTGGCAACCTTCTTTGTAGCAGTCAGTTGCAGCGAGTCAATGACGCGAAGAATCTCACTGTGTGAAGACAAAGGAACGGAAGGCCACATTGTCGACTAATATGAAAATATGACTATATCCACTAGCTTTGAATACCAAGTACACATGCCTGTTTAACGTTTACCAAGTACTTTATTGTGCAATGCATTCATATAAACTGTACAGTGAAATATATCACATAAAAACTGCATTTCTCAGATTCATCTCAGCGTGGACCTACTACACACATGAACTTATAACAAAGGTCTTTCTATGATCCCACATAATCACTACTGCCACCTGATTATATGTATTTTAAAATTAAAATACATTCCGACGTTTGGACAATGACAATTATGCAATAGTACTGTGCATAACAGAGCTTACCTTGCATGTTTCCCTGCAGTGTATTCTGTTTTAGCAACATGAAAACATGCAAGTTTTGCTCATGTACTTTTACAGGACAGATTATTACATCGATCATCATCAATATATACTGTAGGCCCTATATGAAAGAAAGAAAAAACCCAGAATAAAACAAAATCCCAGAGTTACAGCATCAAGTACTCACTCAAAGTTCCTTCCTGTGGTAGCTGGATAGAGAATGGAAAGTTTCAGCTTCTTGTCTGGCCCAATGATGAAAACCTGTCAAATGGAGATTGGATGACAAAGATGTGAAATAGTAAAGATAGCGAGTACCAGTTCCTCTCTCTGCCCCCCCCCCCCCCAAAAAAAAACAATTACTGTGCACATCATTTAATTACCACACTATGACTGCTTATAATTCAGTGAATATCACCAAGGAGGTTCAAGAGAATGGAGTCACAACTGTCGTATTTCCTTTGAAGTCAAGTTCGATGCCGCCACTCGAAAGTATTTGAAGCATGTGGCAAACTGGATCTGCCGTGCAGATAGGAAGACAATTGACTCATGTCTCATTGCATAATCATCAGCCACTTTCTAACGAAAATATGTCTTTGTGATGGTAATTACTTTTCGCCATCCCTACTTATAAAAATTAGGGATAAAGCGGTATATAATGGTAAAGACACGGGGATGCGCGAATAGAAATTGCGCAAAAAATGATGAAATGAAAATGAAAATTACTCGACTGGGCGTGCCCAGCCACTAATCTGATATTCCTATCTATTATAGAATTATACACGAAGATTATTCCATATCAGCTTTATTTGGAGGAATTAAGTGGAAAAGTGATAAAACCAGCTTTCCGAGAGGGTACAGTTTTAAACACTTTCACATGATACAGCTCTGATTTACACTTTTGCACATATTTCTCGAAGGGATTGACCTTTGTTTAATGAGCTTTATCATTACGTGAGATTTCATTTCATTTAATAGAAAAACAAGCAAAATATAGAATCTTTAGATTGCTCAGCAAGACCGTGGCATCAAACCCCATCACCAAAAGCACAGATACACCTGTGGAATTCTTTTGTACATCAATAGAAAAGTGACAACTATTTGAATAATTACAGCCATTTGGAACTCTATCTCTTAAACCTCCTTGATATCACTCACTGACAAATGGCTGTGTATTGAGCCAATTGTCGGATCACTGATTACCTCACATTCTTTTAATTTCGCCATCAGGTTCCTATCAACAAAATAAAATGAACTGTCTGCTTTTCATAAACAGAATGTTTGTTAGATCAAGTCTCACTGAAACCATCTGTACATATTTAATAACATAGCAAATCATTCCTTAAAACTTGAGCAGTAAAGTTTGTACTACAGTTGAAGGTCTGTGTGTTTTGGGTCTTTTGTTGTTGTTTTTTTTCTCTCTCTCAATCAGCTTACAATAGAACATGCACAGTGTTAATTTGATATTCAACAGCATGACATTAATTTACATTTAGGTATACAGTGAAACCCCGTTATAACGAGTTCGGTTATAACGAGGAACCGCTTATAACTAGGTGATCGCGTCGGTCCCATTTTCCTTTGCGTGTAAACCTATGGCAGAACGAATCGGTTATAACGAGTTCGGTTATAACGAGATTCCGGTTATAACGAGGACAATTTCGGTGCATCATGATAAAGAAAAACATAAGCAATTTGATCGGATATAACGAGGTTCCATTTCTTGACTAAATTGCCGCTTTCAAACACGAGACAAACGAAACACTGAAAACCGAATTCACGCTATCCACGTCTTTTTCCGTTTTGCAGAGAACCGTTCCTTCCATGTTTTCTTCTAAATCACGCGATAAGACACAGGAATGCCTTCCGATATTCCTACTAAATCATTAAACATAATCATTCGATTTTCTTTTCCGCGAGATACGCGTGCGTGATAATAGGGCAGACCACACCACAACAAGAAAAAAAAAAGATAACGCATACAAAAACTTTTCATGTAGCGACACTTGTGGCCAAAAATGGACAATTGGAATGCGTGTGCAACTCATTATTATATCCTTTCCATTTTTAGTTCCGACTTCCAGTTCTTTTGCTGCTTAGCAAATATGAGTGTGGATGATTAAAGCCGAAATAATTAATGAAATCATCGCGATCCCGTTGGGTAACAGTAGCATAAAAATAGTTGAATAATGCATGTTAACCTCCTTAATCGGTGTTCAGAAAAAGAAACAAACGCATTTATTAATTTGAATAGATCTGTATTTGTTCATTATCATTTAACAACTGATGATTTAAATGTGAGTGTGTATGACTGAAGCCGAAATAATTAATGAAATCATCACAATCTCGCCGGGTGACAGTAGCGTAAAAATAGTTGAATAACGCATGTTAACCTACTTAATCGGTATTCAGGAAAAGAAACAAACGCATTTAACAGTTCAAGGATGTACAAAACGTGAAGAGATTTTCGAAAGAAAATAAAGAACGCATTTTTAATCCCGTCGGACGCAACGATCATACATTGTATAAAATTACGGCCGAAATGATTCATGAAATTATCGAATTCCCGCTGGGCTCCAACAGCGTAAAATACCTCTCAAGTTAACGGTAAACAACGCATGTATGTTACCCTGAAATCGCGATCTCGCCAGGTGACAGTAGCGTAAAAAATAGTTGAATAACGCATGTTAACCTAAATCAGAAAAAGAAACAAACGTATTTATTAGTTTGAATAGATCTGGGTTTGTTCATTATCACAATTTTAACACTGCATTTCACAATTCATGAAGATTTTTCTTTCTTTCAGAATGGTCTATGAGGTACAGATTTGCGTAAAAAGGATCACAACGTAACCTTCCACATTCAATCCTGTCGCATATTTTTCAAGAACGGATGTACAAAA
The DNA here is from genome assembly GCF_040938485.1 of Diadema antillarum. NCBI lineage: Eukaryota > Metazoa > Echinodermata > Echinoidea > Diadematoida > Diadematidae > Diadema > Diadema antillarum. The sequence continues at coordinate 607,219 of NW_027271857.1, read as the reverse complement.
CGCGAAGAGATTTTCGGAAGAAAATAAAGAACGCATCTTTAATCCCTTCGAGCGCAATGATCATAATTTATATTGTACAAGATTACAGCCGAAATGATTCATGAAATCATCGCATTCCCGCTGGGCACCAACAGCGTAAAATACCTCGCAAGTTATGGTAAACAACGCCTGTATTTTACTCTATTTGCGCTGGTGTTAGGAAAAATTAACAAACAAGAATCACAATAAAGAATGATCTCATTTCAACCCCTACTTTTTCGTCTAATTCACAAATAATTTCCCTTTATTATCTCAAACGATCCATAAACGTGTAATAACAACGCAAAGGATGTTCTTAAGTTTCTTTTATTGATGGGTATATTCCGATGTCGTGCTTATGTTTTTCTTTGTTTTTGATGCGTACGGTTATAACGAGGTATCGGTTATAACGAGGTAATATCGCCGATCCCACGGACCTCGTTATAACGGGGTTTCACTGTATCATCTTTCATGTATTTTGGAAAAGAAAGTCTCATTTGGGAGAAAACTTGCACACCTTAGGTGAAGTATTTATCTTGCAAGTCTTAACTTGGTTATTAACTCCATGTAACAAACTTAGGACTGATTGATACAAAAATAGCACTTGTTATTACTCAGTTTTTATCATTGTAAAAAGCTACATTAGTTGCTCTCGTTCAAGGAGCTTCAAGGCTACATGACTAAAGGACCACGCTAGCCATGAATATTTCACAGTCTATTCAAACATGCACTCTTACCATTATAGCAAAATAAAGATGTGTTTTGTAAGCAAATCTCAGTCAGAAACTGTTAAGTCTACTCGGGTAGAGTATGGCATCACTATCTAGAATGCATAATATCTCCTGTATATACAGTAAGCCTACCTACAAACAATTTAGAAAACAAATTCTCAAGGAAACTGCTATAAGCAACTTTGACCAAGTTTCTGTACAGCAACTGTCTTTCATTTGAACATGTAGTATGAAGATCACATAACACTTGATAATTGTAGCACTATAAAAACACATAACTCTCTGATGCAATTTTGAAGAGATTTACCCATTAACTTATCAGAGAAACATCCAAAGTCTCAAATGCTCTCATTAAACTCATTAATTTTCAAATTGCTGCACAACAAACCGGATATGAGAATACTCTCCTGACATTCTTTAATGACCAAGAAGCATCTATCATACAAACAGAATTTTTTATAACTTCTATAGAAAGAATAATCAGTAGCATGATTGTCTGCTAGGCTGCAGTACAGTCCACAGGGAAAAACTTTTCACCTTCGGCATCCCCTTTCCCACCCAAGGGCCCTTAATCATTACACTCCATAGTATAAAGTCATAACCATTGTACAAACATGGATAAAGAGACTATGAAGTTAGCTTGACAAAGTGACCAGACAATATGATATCACAATCAAAATATTCCAAGAGCATGACTGCAGTTTGCTCCATGATTATACTGACATCATTGTACATTCCCCTCAATATGGCCCCTGAAGCAGGATACTGTACTGCCAAAGTGTGTGGAACATATGACTGTAGTGAGCACATCATGACACATATCTTGTTTACTCAGTGTACGATGATCTTCTTTGATACACTTTCCTACAAATCACTTCAAAATGACTTGAATTTCTTAGCTTTCATGCACACAGCTTAAGTAAGACTCTTGTTCTCAAGAATGCTTTTCTTTTCTGTTTGCTTGCTTTGCTTGCTTTGCTTTTTCTTATTTGTACTGGAGGTGAATATGATAACTTGTTCCTTTATTTGAGACAAAGGTTGAAACCTTGATCAAAGGTCTAGAACTTCTAATAATTACTGAATGCAATAACTGCATTTCACTAAAGGTTTTCTGTTGTAATGCCAATGCAAGTCAACAAGTATTGTAACCTTGATGTGAATTTGTCCATGTCACTCATCTTTGGCTTCCTGATCTAATCATACCATATGCAGATAATTTTTGGCATTCATTCCTAGTGTTTACTTTCTGATTACTAGTATTCTCTTTCTGTGATAACACGAGCCATTCCAACATGCACAAGACTCTCCATATCACTTGCCAACAATACACAAAGATAACACAATCTCTCACACAGTCCTTCTTTCCCATGCAATATACCTAGCTTTCACAAAGGCATGAAAAGTCAGTGCCAGGAAATTGACATCTCGAGAAATTTTGTTGGTGGGACTTATCAACAACTTGGAAACTCAATAATAAACATATCGGACCAAATCCAATTCAAATCCTAAATTTGTAATGTTCTGACTTAAATATGAAACTGAAACCAAATTGGCGAGGGCATAGCAAGCAACACACCTCTAACAACACAGAGAAAGTGGAAAGCATGTACTGTTTGTTGGGCATGACACAGCAATTCAGAATAGGTATTGACCTGTTGGATCTACTGGGAAAATCAGTCCACTAGCTTTTCAAATTTGAGGTAGCATGCATGCTTATCATTGTGGAGGCTTGGAGGCAGTCACTTGTTAAAATGTTTGTATTACGTAACATCAAATTGGTCTTCTAAAGTCCACTGGCTATTTTGCATGTGGTACCTGGACAAAAGATATGCCCGATTTTGAAGTTCCTGTGCCGTAACTATACAAATAAATGTAGATGGCTGTGACTGCAGCTGCTGTACACATGCACGTACTACAGTTTGTTCTGCCTCCAAATCAAATCAAATGGAGGTTAGACCATGTACAATGGAATTGACTGGGTACAATAACCTGGCAGGTACATTAGCACACTGTATTTGACAAACTTTGAGTTTGGAAAACCCAATGGCAGCCATTATGCTTTACCAGCAAGAATTCAAATACTGTAAAAAGCATCCATCATATCCTATGTTCACATCTTTCATCACTATTAGATTTCAGCCAATTTAAACCCAGCAATCAACAGTTCCTACAACAGAGACTATTAAAAGGTATTTCTGTGAACAATACCAACCCCCCCCCCAAAAAAAAATAATAATAATGATAATTGTATGAATAGCAATCTGCAAAAATATTACAAGCCCACTTTATACATATATATATATATATATATATATATATATATATATATATATACATATATATATATACACACACACACACACAAGGGAATATAATAATGATCAGAAATTGTAATCAGCACATTAATCAAGATATACTTTCGTACTTTCATGCAATTAAGATTTCAGCAATATATTCTTACTTTTAGACTAGGCCCTGTTGCATAAAATAAGCTGCAATCAACCATTAGTCAGGTATCAGCCAATCAGAATCAGTATCCACAGTTGTGTTTGCTTTCTTGATTAATGTTTGATCTCAACTTTTATGTAACAGGCTCAGGTGCTCTTCTCATTTAGATGTGAATCTTAAATTCTTTGCACTCTTTCAATGGCTTTGCTTCATCTCACATGTAAGCCACGAAAAAATACACCCGAGCAGTGATATATAATCACAAAAATAATGATAACTAGAGAAGCACGCTGAGAGCGCAGACCTCTGCCAAGCATGCAGCTCAGGTCCATCACTGATCTTGTTCTTCCATAGAGATATCAGGGATTTTCACCCATACATACTTACTGTGTGCTGAAAGCCGCCCGATTTCCCAATATAGAAGCCTTTGTTATGTCATAAGCCCTCAGCTGCACGGCGCGCCTCACCCTTGCAGAAACTAGAGCACGCATGCAAACCTCAAATACAGGCAGCCTGAACTCCCAAGTTCATTGACCCTACCTACCAAAATATCAAGAATCATCCATAAATTCCCCCAAATTTCTCGGACCACTACCAAAAGTCAATCGTTTGTTACTTGTGTTATTCTCAACCTTTCCTGCAAGTTTCATCCAATCTGTTGGCTACTTTTTGAACTATTTTGCACACAGACGGACAAACTAAGTAACTATATAAACTAACTAACAAACAAACAAACGGAAACGAAAACATAATCTCCTCCCTTGGCGAAGGTAATAATAAATCATGCAAGCACCAACAAGCAGAAGAAAGAATGATGAAGACATGAGATTGGTGACTTACAGCTCTGGCAGTCAGTGGCATGCCAGCCTTGTCTTTCTCATCTGGGTCCACCATACCAAGCTTGACAGCCAACTCACGCTTAGGGTCAGCAATGATTGGGTACGGCCATTCACTGGTGAAACCCGAATAGCTTTGGATGTCCTAATTGTCACAAAGGGAAAGAAGATGAAATGATTACTTATCTTTCAGCATTTCATTTATTCGATGCTTTGTTTCAAAAATCCCCTGATATCATTCATATTAACTGGATTTCAGTCTTTCATGTGTGGTTAAATCTGGAATCTGACATTAAGGTGAATTCCTGTTTGACTAAACTGAAGTTGAAATCTTTGAAGGCTTCTGTGGCGGTAGAACGTTAGGTGGTAGGAGGCTTAACGGTGCACCACGTATTCTTTCTTGGGTATGTGTGTGACCCTGAAATACTGTTTGTTTTACTCATGGATAGAATGTGTTAATACAGTATGATCAATTTCAGTATAATCCGATTATCCAGGGAGGTGTTAGAGAAGGAAGGGAAACAAACTAAATTGAAGTTAATATTGCTGTCACAATCATTTTTGTAGAATAGTGTGATTAGGTGTGACTGTATAGTACGCCCTTTTCAGTTCTTAAAAACCTTCACATTATCTTCACTTCTAACTCTTCATAACTTTTAGAAGGATGATAGAATAAGTTAATAAAGTGTGATCAATTTCTGTATAACCCAATAATCCAGGAAAGTGTTGGAGAAGGAAGGGAAACAAGTATCTCTCCTCTTTACCCATCATGCTCTGTGCTGCCAAGAAGTTATGCACTCTATCGCAGGTGTTAATGAACTGTTTTGACAGAAGACAGCATTTTTATCTAAAGTATGCACCATTCCTCATTCACAACAAACCGAGCGGGCAGCAGTTCGCTGTCCCATTCATTATTTGGCAGCAGTAATTAAGTGTGTAGAGAACAGGGCATGCGAACAAAAATCAGTTAAAATTTGTACACTGTACTTCTTTAACTGTAAAAAGCTATTAGCCCATTGAAGATGAGTCCCCAGTATACTCAGGCCAATGTCTATGGGAAATGCGTGTTGTAGCAAAATAAGCCCGTCCTCAAGGGTTTAAGTATGCAAAAACACGCTCTAGCCAATCATTTAATCTAAAAGATTTCTCAAATACTAAACCTGGCAAATAAAATTATGCACAGATGTGCGCAAGATGGTTACCCCCTTGAGGACGAGTCCCGAGTATACTTGGGCAGGGGTCTATGGGAAATGCGTGTTGTAGCAAAATCAGTAAGTCCGCTAAGGGTTAAATGCTAAATATTTATGCTACCTAAATTTTCTCCTTTTTCTCAGTCCTTGGGCATTGATAAAACAAAGATTTGAAGAAAAACTAGAAGGATCTGTTCCGCAACACATAACCAAATAGTTCCACAAAGGATTTCAACATTTTCTCTGAAATACCCAGCTTAAAATGGTTAAAATCAAGAGCCTCTTATTTGGTCTTTATTTTAAAACTCTATGTAAGAGCAGCTTTGAGCATGGAACATCAAAGCCAGAGGTAAGCGTTCAATTGACACAAAATACAACCTATGCACAAATTTGCACAGACTCCACTCCTTCTCTGACACCACCCCCTTCATTGTTGTTGCTATGCAGTTGTACATTCTGTTTTTGTCCCATTCATCGCACAGAGCATGGCTCAGTGAAATCTTCAGTGCTTGAATAGACCCAATACCTCAGAGGGGTTTTTTTTCTCAGTTCACACTTTTCCAGAATGTGTGCTTTCTTTCCAATATAGGGTGCGTTTATCAGCTCTTTTTCTTAGCAGAAACAGGTTTTCCAAACGGCTTTCAGAGAATTTTTATGAGATGATAAATGCAAAGCTGTTTTGATTATGGGGTTCGGAAAGCCTTTTTGAAAGCCGCAAATTTGTGCTTTCAGAAACAGGCTTCCGAAACAGGTTTCCAGAAACCTGTTTCTAGAAGCCCTTTGAAGCAAGATAAACGCAAAGCTGTTTTAAAGGAAACAGTTTTATACTGCGGTTACAGTACACTGTATATGACCCCTTCTCCTCGGGTCAAATTGCGCAATGCAGCTGCGAAGTGACAAGACCAATTTTTGTGTTTGCAATGAGTTGATAAACGATGGAAACGGCTTTTGAAAGCCGTTTTAAACAGGGGACAGATGATAAACGCAGCCACAGAAAGTCCATTTGAACTTAGATCATTTCATAGCTTAAAGTCTGCTCTTTGGAATCTGCTCTTAACTATTCAAATATCCACATCTGGCAGCTCTTTGTTGTTTTTGTGATGCAGGGTCACATATTTCCAGCCAAAGTTCATTGATCTTTGACATTGACTTCTAATATTTTATTCATAACGTATAATTTCATGAAGATAGATATCCATCTTGCCACCAAGTGAATTCTCTCTTGACATTCGTGTCTCATAATTATGGTTTGATGACATTTCTAGCAAAAGCAGCTGAATGACTTTATTCTCGTAAGATACAATGTACTTTGCTGAAAATGTAATTAGCACATCGTCACTTCACATAATATAACTATGCTATCTGTCATTTAGTGTTTCTTAAAATCACAATGACACCTGTATTAAATTGACGGGCACATGGAAAAACCTACAGACACCAGGAAAACAGGGTGCCTCAAGCAGCCTGCCTTTCAGGCGAGACATGATAAAATGCAACCCTGTAACAATTAACCCATTGAAGACTAGTCCCAAACATACTTCCAGGTTGGTGTCTATGGGAAATGCATAGCAAAACTAGAAAAGCACTCTCAGTCTGCCAAGCAGCTCATTTCCACCCATACATGCATAATCACCCTATTTTCCCATAGATAAAAGCCTTTGATCTACATCATTAGCTTCAAGCTGCTAGGTGCCTCACTCAAGCAAAGCACATGTGCTTTTAAAGCATGAATGCAAAGCTAGCATATACACATTGTAAGCACATCTTGAACTCCAAATTTCATTGACCCTATCTACAAAGGAACCCAAATGCTTCAAGAATCTATAAAAATTTCAATATTTTGCTTACTATTCAAGCAAATGTGAAATCAAACAGACTTGACAAGTCAAATGGGGGGGGATGTAATTTTTTTTTTTTTAACCACTTAAGTTTCAATCCAAGTTTCAATACATAGAATGACTGTGTCATAAGATAAACTGCAATTTATTTGCTTACA